>NW_015150524.1:490565-606348 GCF_000732505.1 Cyprinodon variegatus | reverse complement strand
AGGCCTTAATTTATAAAAAAAAAAATAATTTAATGACTTTTAATGATTTTTAATGACCCGCAGAACCCCGGTTATCGGAGCTAAAGAGGAAAGAGTTGACAAGCTGCATCCAGATGCTGCAAAAATTGACACCCGACAACAATACCTGAAAAAAATAACATCTTCAGTGATACCTGTGCTAATCCTCTGAAATAACATCTTTAGTGATACCTGTGCTAATCCTCTGACCTAATGACCTGAAGGTCACTGAATAACTAATAAGGGGTTTTATTATACATCAGAAGAACAACACTCTGACCACCTCCACACCATGTCCCACTGATTCAGTAATCCCTATGTGTATATAAAGTGCAGCATTATTTTGTATTTGCTGTCAAGTCTGATGGTCTAGAGCAACATGCATCTATGATGAAATTTTGAAGTAAATTAAGCTTGGTTTAAATTTCAATGCCAGGTTTAGAAAGGATGATGATTTAGGGGTACGTCTGTAAAGGGACGACCATGTAAATTCGCTCACATACTAAAGGAAAGGAAGATCTGCCAAGCTGAGAGCAGATTAACAGACTTTCCATAGCGTAAGAGATCAGAAATTGGGTCAATCCCCTTCCTCTAAAATTACTGCAGTGCAAAGATTTAACTGAAGTGTTTCAGCGTGCTCAAACGTGTAAACTAAGCTACAGATGAACAGAGTTGAATATTCGTTACTTTAGGCTCTCTTGGGAGGAAGAAGAGGAGCGGTCACTCTGGGGAAGTGAGGCCACGCTGCCGGAGCTCTTCAGGTGGGGCTGCAGCGTTTTCTGGTAGGACGCTTCTAAGGAGTTGTAAAGAGCGTCGGCTGCTGCTGGGAAGTGGTTCCTCAGACCCCAGTAGGCCCTTAAAGAGAAAAACATCAAGTGAGGAGGGAGAAAAAAAAACACAAAACTAATAAACGGTGGAGAGGTAAATCCTTCTCAGGAATGTCTCTGCTTCCGTCTTACTTGCGGGCCTCCGCTCTGGCCTCTGAGTCGGCATCTCGGATACCCTTTTTGATGCTCTCTACCAGGACTGCAGTGTGTCTGGGGCAGAAATTAATAAATTAATAAGGAGGCCAAGTGGAAAAAAAGTGTTAAAATTTATGAAAGATTCACATGAATCCTGCAGATCTCTCTCTGCAATTAATGACATTTCAACCTCTCTGAACTGTAGGAACTCACAGCTCCATTCTCTCTCTCTCTCTCTCTATATATATATATATATATATATTTATTCCAAGTTTAAAACAACTGAATAATTTGACCTTTTTGTCAATTATCAAATCAAACCTAACATTAATGGGTGGACTCTATTAGCTAACAGTTTTGCACAACAAACATGCGCTTACAGATGCTGCAATAAAGACCTAAATAACTGTTAATAAGTCAGACTGAGACTGAACTCGTGTCCTCACCTTTCTAGAGAGTGGGTGTGCCATTCCTGCAGGAGAAGGTCCAGGAAATCATAACAGCGCCTACAGATTACACATTTAGTTTAATCAACCAAACACAAAAACACTCAACATCATAACAGCATCATCATAAACCGACAGCCGATACCAAATAACCCAAGAATACCTTGTTGCAGTCACAGGCTAACAGCATCTTTCGAATCATTGCCAGAAGTGTTTAACCATGAGCAATTTTTACTTTAATTTGTGTTAATGACCTCTGACTCATTTGTTTATAATTGCTTTGGACTTTCTTTACTATTTAGTTGGAAAAGACAGTTCTGAAACAGTAAAAAAACAAATGCAGCGATGCTAAGCTAACGCTAAGCTAACTCTAGCTGCTAGAAAACAGACTTTACAACAAAATAATGTTTATTCAATGTGTTTAGAAAATTACATCTTACAAACTATAACACACTCATTCGCTGAGATTTGATACATTTTTTTTCCTTCTGTATGTGTCTTTAAATATGATTAATATATTTGATTCCAATTAGCTAAGAACAAGCAATAGATCACAGTAAGAAAAGCAGTTTTGGAACATTAAATATTGAGAGGCTATACGAATTATAAGGGATTCACACCAACAACTGTCTGCTGGTGTATTAGGATCCATGTGTGTGTTTTTCTCACCTCCTCACAGCCACAGACTTGGAAGTGCAGTTGCTGGTAATCAGAGGGATGAGCCGTGGGACATGAGTGTGCTGCAGAAACAACAAATCTGAAATTAAAGCTCTTATATTCGGTTTCCCAAACAAAAGGTGCACCTAAACAAAGCAGGAAAATACGGGCAGAGGAAGTGTTTTGAGTAAACTCACCCGTATAATAATGCGGATGGCTGATACACCAGAGGTGGCCATGACTTTAGCACAGTTGGGGATGAGGTTGAACAGAACAGGGACGATGGCTTCGGCTCCATGGTCGAACTTATTCCCCAGGACTGACGAGAGATGGCTGAATAAGGAATAGACAGGAGATTAGACCCAATTTAACACAAACAGCATGAATGCTGTGCTGTTTAATTTTGTATCAGAGCATTGGGTTTAAGCCATCGGCCGAGCTGACCTATCAGCAGATCTAAAGAAGAAAATCTAAATTATTTCTTCCCAGTAATCAATTACTGCTCCCACATTTATCATGAGACGATTCATTAAACATCCAGAATGAATCCTTACTGGAGGGTTTTTTTAGACAGTAGAGAGAGATGGATGGATGGACTGATTCTTTTTTACGACTTTATTCCCATTTCCCCGTGTGAAGTGTAGGAATTGAAATATTAGCCATCTCCATTTCTCTTTGGTCTGGAGTTGTGTCAATCTGTAAATATTTTCTATAAATACAGGGGAGGAACTCACCCCACAGTGATGCAGGCCTCTCGGACCACTTGTGAACGCAGGTCTTTAGCCGAAAGTTTGAAGGCGCCGTCTAGTAACCGTAGATGCTGGTAAAAACAGTCGTAGGTGGCTGCGCCCGCCACCAACAGGGACCGGATTTTCTTCAGCTGCAAAAACAACCCAAAATACAGTTAAAGACAGGATAGTGAGAGCCTTCGCTTCCATTAGTACAATGGGGTTAAGAACTAACAGCGATGCATCTTTGGTCCCAGTCGTGTTTGTCATCAGAGCAGATCTCACGGATCTTATTGAGGTTGTCCTCAAGGTCCCGTGTAGAGTAGATCTAAGAGAGGGAGGAGCACTGTTCACATGTGATCCAATAAAAAGATGAACATTAAGAAATGTCTAATGGTCGAACCGTACCTGAACAGTAGGGACATCTGTAAAGGATCTAATGAAATCCTCTTCATCAACTGCCCCAGCACTCTCCTTAGAAACTTAAGAAAAAACAGGGGAGAGGAAGAGTAAATCCATGCAAATGTAAACTGGAGACTGAATAAAACCCTTGTTGCAATAATTCTGTACAGGTCGGCTAAAATCACAAAGTCAGACATAGCTGACTGTGCTCTAATGGTCGTCCAGACAGTAATGAGTCTGCCAATCACGATGCTCCAGGGTCTGGATGTCTTATAGGCCCGTATCCTACCGCAGGATATAGGCCTATAGGTCAATTACAACTCCTTACTGGGGGGAAGTGAAGAGAGAAGGAAGAAAGGAAACCTGGAGAGTAAAGAGAGCATTCAAAGATGAACTCGTTATGAAATGAGTTGGACCAGCTGGGAAGGTGTTATCCACCAGGAAGGATGCTGCTGTAGAGCTGCTACAAACACCAAGCAAAACAATTCTTTACTATGCTACACAAATAAGCTTCCTTGTGTATTTCTGCATAGTAACCTACTAACACTAGCAGTTATTGTAGGATCTGGGTGTGTTAGAGTGTGTGGGTGTAATTTCATTTGGATGCAAATGGAGTAAAAAGAAACCTACCAAGGGAAATGTTCTTACAGAGCACAAACTTAAAACGGCAGTATTTTACCAAGTTATGCATGTGAGGAAAAATAGGCCTTTATCGTCAAAAGATGCATCTCAAAAACTGCACTTCATGAACGTTTTTTCTCTCACTTTTTCCTTCAATTTAATTTGCCTTTAATGTTATAGGACAGGCATCCCCAAAGTCGGTCCTCGAGGCTCGCTGTCCTGCAGGTTTTAGAGGTTTCCTCGCTCCAGCACAGCTGATTTTAATTTAAAGGTGATTAACAGGCTTTTGGTCTACTGCAATCATCATAATCAGCTGTGCTAAAGCAGGGAAACCTCTAAAACCTGCAGGACAGCGGGCCTCGAGGACTGACTTTGGAGATGCCTGTTATAGGAGACAACAGTTTGAAAGGCCAGCTTCTTTAGCGCTGATCATTTTTTTTTACTTAGGTTATCCTGAGCTATTCTCTCCATTTGTGCTGCTATAGGCTCAAGACTGCTGGAGGACAAAGGGACCCTTTTTCATCATTCTACTTCATTCTCTCTCTATTCTCCCATTCTGCAGTATTTGTTTCTTTAATCTCTAACGCTCGGCTCTGTCTGCTTTTTCCTCATCATAGTAGCTTCATCTGGCCTATTCCTGTTCGGCAGTGACACCATCCTGGAGAGAATTATTTGATGTGCTGCTGCCATCAACACCTTTGTTCATAGATATTGGAGCTTGTCCTGTTTTTCAGTGTAGCACTTTTTCTTTGACTGTGACTAACTGTAAGTGCTCCTTCATCCCCTGACATGGGAGCTGGCTCAGACCTTGTTTGCCTGGCTCGGACCTCGTTTTTCCTGGCCATGTCCAGGAAAAACAGTGATTGACAGTTGGCTTTTGTATCTCTGCTTCTTTTTCTATATCCACTTCTGTCTCCTTGAACCCTTGAACTCCTTGGTCGGCCTTGGCAGATGGCCGCTCACACTGACCCTGGTTCTGTTGGAGGTTTCTTCCTGTTAATAGGGAGTTCTCCTCTCCACTGTCGCCATAAGCATTCTTGGTGTGAGGGATTGCTGAAGAGTCAATGAAATCAGCTGGTTTTCCTTAGATAGAAACAATCTTGCTGTATGATCTGGTTAAATTGCCTCTGTAAAGTGCCTTGAGATGCCATGTGTTGTAAAGTGGTGCTATATAGAAATAGAAAATCCCTTTATTGTCCCACAATGGGGAAATTGTAATGATAAATAAACTGAATTGAATCAAATGTATTTACAATTTTTGGGATTTTGCCATTGTTACAGATACCTGATGTAGAATTTTCTTTAACACTGGAATTATAACAGATATTAATATCAGATTTGTGCATCTCTATTCAGAATGCCAAGAGCACGTATACTGATGATCATCTGAAGATGTGAAAAAATTCTAGTGCCTTGGAGCAGTAGAGGGATCATAGGAAAAATTTGAAGGCAAAACTCTACCATGTGTTTGAATAGCTTACAATTGCAGTGACTAAAGTTAAAAAAGTCTTCTTAGAGCTTTTTTTAAAAAAAATGTATTAAATTTAAATTAAGGGTTATCTTTTGGAGACTTTACTCATTTTACTGGCATGTAACTGGTGTGTGAAGGCAAAGGTAAATAAAGCACCTAGCTTGCCGCTGGTAGCGCTGGGCCTGCGTGCGGCGGAGGACTCTGCAGGTTTCTTTGGAACTTTAGGAACCTTGAAGGTAGCCTGAGCTGAAGAGGATTGCCCGTCCACGCTGTCATCATCATCGAAGCTACGATCTGTAAAGAGAAGCCGAAAAGCAGTGTCACATTAGGGATCGAAATCCTTCCAAAGTTAGGAAAGAGTCATCTAAATAAGCTGAAATGAAAGTTAAAAAAAAGAAAAAAACCATCCAGGCAGGTTTTTAAGAACATTTTCTTCAGCAAAGATGGAAAAAGAAAATGTTAGTCTGTAGTAATGTCTCCTCTTCCTCAAGAATAACAAACTTCATTAATGTTCACAAATAGTGACTTAAAACATGTAGTCATGAAGGAACTTGTATGTATAATACGTATCATAAACGTGTATTATTTTTGCTGATTGCATTGTATTGCATTGATAAAGGAAAATTCAAAGGTAAATGATGCTCTGCATGACTGCATCTAATCATAGTGCAAAAATTGATTCGAAAATTCCTCTTATTCATCCTTAAAATAAAAATACAAATCTATCAGCAGCAGTCGGCTTGGTAGAGTTTATTCAGAAATGAATTAATCAATGCTAATTATAACCACTCCATTTGCTAGGAAGAAAAAGCTAACGCAGATAGAAAAACCAGCCCAACAGATTTCAACTAGTGACTGATGTATCTCCTCCTAACCCTTTCTGTTGATGCTATCAGAAATAAAGCAAGCCAGAGAAATGGACACACAAACAGACACGCTGTGGAGATCAAACTGTTGGCCCAAGAATGTGGTGGCGCTCTGGTTGCTCTGACAACCAGCCATGGCGAAATGCGCTAAAGCCACCACCCAACACGTTCACCTGCAAACAAAAAGATTTTCTCCACCCAAAAGACCCTAGCATGAAGGGAGCTCATTTGTCTGATGGACAGACGGTCTATTGTGTTTAAAGCGAATGTAAAGGTGTATGCATGTCATGCGTTAAGATTTACACACACAGCTCAGTCCATCCCTGCACTCACAGTCACAGATCCGCTGGCAGATAAGACGTCTCATGCTTCTAGGAGGGCGTGGTTTTCTGGGGTCTCCTCTTTTCTCCGAGCCGTACCCCAAATCAGACACGCGCACATCTACGCTCCTCACACCCCCGTCATGATGAGGCTAAAGCGTTGAACGCACTCCGTCCAAAAATCAAGAAAAAAAGAGGCTCCCCTCCATCCAAACAAGTGCCGGCATTTCCTTTCATGTCTCACCCCCCCTTCTCCCCTCCCTCAGCCTCTCTCCTTCTCTCAGCAGCCTCATAGCCAATCAGATGGGAGGTGACATCATGCTGCTCCAGCCAGTGCGGAGGCAGGCCTCTCGGTTTGTGGTGGGAAAGAGAGAAAGGGAGACCCACACAAATCAGACACCGAGGGAATATTAACGGGGCTGCTCTGTGTCCAGCCTAACCTAAACTCATTATCCCTGACAGCAATACACCCCCCTTCCATGCTGTGTACTCATTTATTTTATCTACAACACAGTCATTGTTTGAACAAAATGTGAAGAAGGAAAAAAACAAACAAAAAAGCCACAGTCACATCTGACCAGTCTTAAAAAGAACAAAGATAACGATCAAAAGAGAGGTGATGATTCGGACTGGAAGACCCCACCCATCTGAGGCCTTAACCATCCCTCATCCCTCTCCGTCTCACCATCCGGATTCCATTTGTATCTCTTATTCGATTCAAAACCTTTTTTTTGTTTTGTTTTAGGAAGGTTAAACCAGCTTTAAAATCTAAAACATTCATTAAATCTGAAACATTCAATCCTGCACAATATTCAATATGTTTCCCCTTTTTTAGTGAGTTAAACAAAATGGATTTCAGAGCTTTGTTTGATGCCTAAACTAGAACAGTTTAATGCTTAAACTAGTCTCAGTTATTAAAGGTAAAAATTTTTACGTTATATTTGAATAAATATCAGCAAGTAAAAGGACCTTTAGAACCAAAGCAATCAAAAAGAATGAGAAAGAAACTAAACATAGAAAATGTATATACATGAATGTGGAAAAAAAAAGCAATTATTTACTAAATATCAGATGTTTATCTTTAAGTAAAATGAATACGATAATTAAGTTTAAACTTCCATTGTTTAAGGTAATCCATATTTATTTCTATTTTAAAAAAACGTATCAAGACCCCGAAAATGCTTAAAGTAAATTCCACATTAACACATAAACCATAGAAATTATTTCTGTGGATTAAGGGGATTGGACACTTAACTGTTATGCATATTTTAGTAATTAACCAATCCCTTGCATAAGGGTCTCTTAAATGAAGATTGGGATTAAATTGTGCAGTTCTACTGATAATACATGTTTAGCAGAATCTCCAAATTATAAATGTGTTGAAGAGTTTATACACTGCAGCTTCTGCACGGCAGAGTATTGCAGAGCCAAATGATTATCTAATTCTGTTCTTTTATTTTTATATTTTGTCAAATTACTGCTAACACATGAATACATAAGTGTCCAGACCAAGAATAGATATAAACCAAAGGACAAACCTCCATATAGATTACTTCTTCAGTGAAATGTTTATTTTTATTACTGAACTCTAGGGTCAAAATCAGCAATATCCATCAATGATTTGGGCATTGATTAGTTATAACTCATTATTACTTGATCAATTGCTTTTGTCTAGTCTGACCCTAGGAGAGTACATGTATGTGCAGACGATATAAAAAGAGTGGATCTCTAAAAAAAAAAACACCCTGAAAATGCAGTGTAATCACATTAATTCACTAACGTCCGGTGGCTCCACCAGGTTAAGACTTCCTGCTGTTCTGAACGGCAGTAATGGTGATTAAACACTGACAATCATTTCACGAATAAAGCAACAAATGCCTAAAAACACCAACAGGGATAACAGCTCCCCATGTAGTACTAGACATGGTTGCCATGGAAACTCCAGGCTGAGATTTCCCTCCTCTCTCAGTTTCAGCGGAGCAATTTGAAAAATAGATTAAACAATCTTCCAAAATCTATTGCAACACTTTAGTGCATAAATTAAGTGTGCAAACCCCAGTTTTGTTAAACTGCAGATACTATAAAACAACTAAAAAAAGTCAATAAATGACAAAAAAAGGAAGAGTAAAGTCTTTTCGCTATCATCTGGAACGCAGTAAAAAGCTGACATTAAGAAATGGGGAAACTATCCTGGAGGAGGAAAGGAAGCTGATGAGAGAAGTATATGCAGATCTGGAAGGACGTTTCTAAACCTTCTGACCACAAGGGGGCAGCACTGGTGTTACTCTCAAAGCTTTGAAGGTTCTGAGATTGGAAAATAGTGTGTTGATGTGAAGAAAGGGCAGTTCAAAAAAGCAGTTGGTGGCTAAATTTATGGCAAATCATTGAGAGAAAAGTAAATTCCTTAATTCAGGTTAATGAGAGAAGTGCCATTATTCTTACCATTGGGAAATAAGTATAAATCATTATAACAGAGAATACACACTTTAAAGCATTGATCCAGATGATCAGTTAAGGTATTGCAAACTCAGCTGTAGTAATAAGTTTTAAAATGTCTACACCAGTGTAACCAGACATCTCCAGAATAAATTACACAACCAACACAGATGGATGGTGATCGAATGTAAGCTGCAGAGTTTGAAGCAGAGTGACAGTGAGCAGAGTCCCAACTAAAACTGTAGGTCTCGATTCCATCCAACCCAAAAACAAAGCTGGGAGTTATATTCATTAAGCCATTTTTTTAATTATCCACTAAGTTAGTTTATTGCTCATCACCAACAAAGATATCATCTTTCTCTGAAAAAACAAAGGTAAAATACCCATGCTTATGAAATGAGAAAAATTATATAGACATCTTTAAAGTGACAGGTCTGTCCAACCAAAACAAACAACAGCAGATGTTTATTATAACTGCATGTAAGGAACTTTAGGACAAATAAGGGCTAAATGTATAAAGCAATTACAAAAGGCACATTTAGCCAGATAAAAAGTGAAATTTCTTCTTTCTGATTATTAAACAAACTAAAGAAAACTCACACAGGTAACACCACCCTTTAGTAAAAAAAAGTAAAAAAGCTTTAAAAAAAAACTGTAGCGTTTAATGAGAAAATTTTCTGTTTTTAAAACAGTGTTTTCAATGTCAGAAGGCTAAATATAGCAGCAGGGGGAGAGTTACTGTTTTATTCCCCTGTAGAGCCAGTCTCCTTCGTGGCACCTGCTGTTAAAGTGAGTTTTCACCAACAACCAGGAACACAAACTGGTGTTTATCACGATCAAAGAGAGACATCACCTATACTCTGATACAAATAAATAATAATCTACCAAAAAAAATTTCATGTTCCGAGCACTCAAAAGTCAAAACAGGGAGAATTGAAAGATTTCCCACCGAATACGCGACTTGTAGCTGATCTCCTGCGTGAACTACATTCATACAACTTAAACGCGTGCATGTACAGTAGAGGGCGCTGTGACGTCACAAGCAATCATGCTCTATGTTTACAGAAGTAAACATGGATGGTAGTGCTGGACCGCATCTAGCGATCTTTCTCAACCATAACAATACAATCTTTTCAAGATGGTTAAAAATAAAGACTATTCTGCACATTATCGTCCGCCATGGTTGTTGTTTTCCTGCCACCTCTGTGTAGCAAGACGCAGAATAGTAACTTTGTCAAGTTTTAATGACGTTCATGATGAACCGGCCGTTCAGACACAGGTCGCATTTGAAAAGATAAAATACGTATCAGACTCAGAACCACATAGCCAAGTGGCCTGGGTCGCATTGGAAAAAAACAGACATGTGTTGTTGAGACTGTCATTAAAAGATCAGATACAGGTCGCATATGGGAAAAAACATCAAATTTGGGTCACTTCAGGCTGCTGTGTGAACGTAGCCTATATTTGTTGCATTTATTAGCAAGAAGAAATCAGAATGAGACTAAAAAGTAAAAAGGCATCCGCTGTTCAGAAGTGAGCTATAAAATCTCCCATCTCAATCCAAATTATGAATAAGGTGTTAAGATGAAAAATGTGACAGAAAACCAATAGAAACTAAAGTGGAGGAAGAAAGATGACAGCTTCATATATAAAAGACAGACAGACTACTCTATGAAGATGAGAAAAACCCATCTCATCAGACACACAAACTATTCCAAGTCGGGCAAAAGGGATGACCCATAATATTCAGAGAAAAGCTTTGCTATGGCAACCAGTCTAGCCTGGAAACAGGGTCACGGCTCTCTTTGCAGAGCCTGTGATGCACTGAAGCAGAATGCTATGTCTGCAAGAGAGGCAGAATTAGAGTAGTGCGTTTGTCCTTCATTTTTAAAACTTTAGTTCAGTGTAAGAAAGGAAAGCTGTTTAGGTCACATAAATAGATATTTCCTCTTCCTCTCCGTAGGATAGGGCTAAATGATGTTAAGTAGTGGTTAGGGCAAGAACAAGCCGCTGTGTCATGGTTCAGGTTCAAACCAGAACCATGTGTCTGAAGCTTGGATCAAATATCTGGGTCTCTGAACTAAGCATTATTTTAGATAGTTAAAATAGCTTTTTTTTTGTTACTTGAATCTTTTTAGTTTGCTCTGATTTTTTCTTAATATGGCAGAAAACAAACCATCTCTAATCTCTGAGGTTTAACTGGCCTCTAACAATGAGTTCTAATCGTCTAGCAAATATTTTTCCACATCATTTTTATCTTGTAACGGAAATAGACTGGACACATTGAAAGACACGTACGGGTTTCCAAAAATGATCCGGTTGAACATTAGAGACAACTGACATCCCAGTTTTCCTTTCACAAGTGCAGATGTTGTCCATCTGTGCCAAAGCTCATGGGTGAAAGTACAGAGGGTTTAAGCTGCTTTCAATTTAAAACCATATGCTGACAGCATAATGTCTGGGTGCCAAAATCCACAACCAGATGGGATTAAACAAACATAGGCGCATTCGTCACCCCATCAACCTCGGTTAGCCACAATTTTGAAAGGTAAAAGGACATCCCTAAATTCACTTCTTCAGTTTCTACTTTTCCCCTCATTTGTTTCCTCCCTACATCCCTTCATTCTTTTGTTGCCTCAGTGCTGCTCTCTGTTTCTGTCATGATGAATCAGGGAGAGGCAGTGATAGGCACACAGCGCAGTGATTGGGCCTCTGGCCACAGATCTCGGTCAGCTTCCTTTTTCTGTCCTCAAAGCAAATGCCAAGAGTTGCCCTAAAGAGAGGTAAAGAGGAAAGGGAACACTTCCATGTGCCTGAATAGAAAAGACTGAGTCAAGCTGGCTTTAAAAAGAAAGGCTGAGAGTAGAGTCAGATTGAAACATTAGCCGGCTAATATTTTTGTGCCATATTAGCGTGATTTTTCTTTACTCCTGCTTACATTTGTGGATTCATCTGCTCCATCCATTTGCTATTCTTGTTAATGCCTTTGCTTTTTTGTTTTTGTTTTTTTTTTATGATTTATTTTGAGACTAACATTTATTATGATTTTCTTTATCATGGAATTTGCAGCACATATCGGAACCAGTCAGACTGTTGATTTCTAGACAAGAGGCCAGTTAAAATAAACTGACTGCAGATTAGTCTCCTATTGTTTAATCACCCCTTGGTTTTTTTTTTTTGTTTTTTTTTATAAAAACCAGTATACACTTCAGGTGCAGGTTGACCAGTGAAATAAAACTGAGGAGGCACCAATCTGAAAGGGGAGACAAGAGTTTAACAAACAAAAAAAAGTGATTTCCTGTGACTGCAGAAGAATTTGAAACACAAGTTCGACTTCTAAAAGGTTAAGATGCTCTTTAGTTTACTGTGTCGCAGGGGCTTGATGGTGGGTTTTATCCAAAGCATCTTAGCAGCAGGAAATATCTGATGGGAGCCATGTTTGAAGAGTCAGCTCCAACAGTAGATAAATGGAAGAGACAAAAGGAACTATAAAAATATCAAACTTTTACAAAGTTCAGGTTTCTGAAGCGCTATAATTATATGGAGACTGGGCTAAAACCAGTACTAGTTACTTTTGAAGAGTGTAGTTACTTTGAAGAGTTTGAGGATGGGTGAGGAGATAATTAGGAGATAATGTTTGATTATTTTTCAGCATTTAATCTGAGAAAATAATGCTTGGTAGATTTGGTGTGGAAACATCCAATGAGAGATGTGAATTTGAACAATATAATTAACAAAGTTCAAGTCCCAAATGCTTCTAACATTGACTTTTTTTAGTAGTTCAATGATCAGAGTTTATTAGCACTACGATATTCATGATGAAACCGTTGCACTGCTACATAACGAGGGGACAAAGAAGGAAAAAAAATGTAATCAAATTATAACACTCAAGTCTAAACTGCTTGATAAAGACTCCTGCATGGTTACAGAAAAAAAAAATTAGCAAAAGAATCAATGATTTAAGAATCTTACGCTAAACAGGAACTTGAAGATTTAGTGATATAGTACATGCAACTACAAAGTAACGTTTTTGATTGTCAGTTAGGGTTAACAAAAGTATTGATACTAAAATGTTGCATCATGATACTATACTATTTCTACATGGCATTGAAACTGGAGATGTGCTTAAACTTTTTTACCATTGCTAATAAAGATTTACGGGTTATTAGTTTTGAACATTTATTTAACTAGCATCTGCAGTTCTGTTATGAATGCATGTTCCATGTTGAGATTTTAAAAACAAGAGTTTTTCCCTTTGAATTGTTTATCAATTTCTTTCTATGTGGTGTCAAAAATTGTATTGAGTATCAAATGTTTTCCTGGCCATCGATATTGAGTTTAAAATGTTAGTATCATGACAACCTTATTGTGAGTTCTACCATGTCTACTACAACTAATGGAGCTTTACAAGAGTAAAGGTTTAAGTTCAGTTTATATTTATTAACATCTCTGTCCCATTAGCTAATTGATTTTACTGGACCTAAAGACTTTTAATCATGCATAGAGAAAAAGGGTTTCCTAGGCTGTCAAACTTCCAAACATTTTATTTTTGAGATCATCTCTAAAAAAAAAATCATATTTTTAGAGATCAACCCACTTTGAGCAGTACTTATACTAAAAGTTGTAAATATATTTTTTTTAAAGATTTTTCAGTCAAAATTAGAAAAAAATAAAATGTTCTAGCCATAACCAGTAGTAGCTTCACAATCTTCATTTGGGAACCTTTTGCTATCCGATTATTAATCGATTAAACAAATAATCATTAACTAAACTTCCAACGCATACATGAGCAACAAGTAAATGTATTTATTCTAATTTTACAAATATGTTTCCAACATCAATTTACTGATCTGACTATAATATAATGATTTTATATCAAAGTTAAAATATCAATCAAATCAACTACCCTATAATAAAGAGAGATCTATTTTTTCTTTAACCAATTAAAGACCGTTATCATTCAACCACGCTCCTTGTCTGCTTTATTATAGGATTTCAAGTCTAAAAACCAAAGCAAACATTACTTAAAGTTTCAATCTACACTGCTGGACAACAAGAACAAAAAATATATATTTTATCTGCAAAATAAGCCCAGAGTTCAGGTCATGCTCTGTCAGAAAACACACACACTAACACACTAAACCATTAATCCTGTTACGTCCTCTTAAAAGAGCTCATAGCAACAAACAGACGTGACCACGAAAGCATCTGCTTATTTAGACACGCACAAGAATCGCTCAGTCTAATGCAGGTATAAACACACCCAACGCTTAGCAAGAGCAAAAAGAAAAAGAAATGAGGACTCCAATATAGCTGTGGCAAAGAAGTGAGAAGAGATACTAACCGTGACTCGGGCTCAGAGCCATGTTGCCAGAATTCAAGGCTTCATCAAACCGAGCGAATATTGTCTGTAACCTGTGAAAATAAAAACAGAAAGAAGGTTGAGACAAAGCACTGATGCATGTAAACAAAGCGACTGCTGAAGAGCATCAGTCTGTAAAAATAAATGACCGGTCAGTCGGTTCATTTTAGAGCAGGCAGCCAAGCAAGGTGCTGAGAATCACCAGTGAAAGTAACATCATCCTCCAACATGTGGACCTGCTGTCAATATGTGGGTGTGTCTCACTCAGGACACCACAACTATCGCATGAAAAGGCTCTGAAAAACAAGCTGCTCGAATAAGAATACAAGACCAGAAGCTGAATGTCATCTGCCATAAAGGAAACCTGGCCTAAGCTAACTTCACAAAATAAAAATAAAAAGATTTTTTCAGAGCAGTGAAAAACAACAAAGAAAATTTAAACATGTCTAAAATCAGAACATTTCCCCCACCTCTCTACCTGCCTTTCTGTCTCCTGGCGTCTAGTTGCTGATCCACGGCCACCAGCTTACAAAGCAGCTCCCGATAATAATAATTAGCCGTTCATCCTGCTCCTTAGCCATGCAGCGTTTTCAAGCAGCTCCCTTCCTTTTATAAGCATCTTTCTACTCAGTTTGGTGAAAAAATATATCCTTGCATTTAGTCTTCAGTAGTTATTTGTCTTTGAATCTCCCAGTGGACTGATTAGTAGGTTGCCGTGTTGCTGCGCAACGTTGCGTTATCCCCCCCCATGCTAGTGACACGCTCTGGTCCTTAGCTCCCCTCAGCTCTTTGTATCCAACATGGTGCAGTGGCTTCAAGAGGGAGGGAGGCGAAAAGAAGGAGAAGGGAGGGAGAGCGAGTCAAACAGCAAGAGACCAGAGCATGCCACAGACATGCGACAAAGCACCACCTACAGCCGCGCACACGTATAACCAATAATCAAAACACGCAGAGGAATATCTAAAGAGACAGGTGTTAAAAATCTGTCTGGATGGCAGAGCCAGCCATGAGGGTCAGTCTGTGTGACAGGCGATATACCCTTTACATAACCTCCCCCTCCCAAACCAGACACCCATATCAGCTGAGGGGGAGGGTCTGCATGGCCGACAGCAGAAAGAGAACAACAAAGCTCCTCCCCCCAATAAAACATCTTTCCTTCGCACCCTACTTTTCCTCCTCTTTGCATGTCCTCCTTAGAGGGGCCCTGGTTTTTAATCATCCCACTGTCTGCAGCCAGTGGAAACGGTGGAGAAAACTCGTTTTCCTTTCTCAGGGGGAAAGATGTACATTTAGACAGAAGACGCTTATCTCCACCTGCATTCAGTCTAATTACAGGATCATGGTAATCCCCTGCTGTTAGGAGTCAATGTAAAGATGAACAAAGTTAGCTCCTGTTCTACAAGACGGACAGAGGTGGAAATTAATGATTAGTAGACTTTATGACATCTGTTAAGTCAGGTCTTAGTACAGATATCACAGAGCAAGAAGAATTCGCCTTCAGGGAACATTTACCTAGTCGGAGATGAAGGTTGATGCAACTTTAAGGCGGCAGCCTAATCAAACATTAATATATATTAGGGTTGCGCAAATAATTTCATTAGCAATATAATTGCAATTTAGCGAAACAGGATTTTCAAATACCAGAGGTACTTCATTTTACTCAGATTTAACAAGAGTAAGACAACAAAGTTCTCCCTCCAGTCCTTTAGGTGGGGATAAAACCCTTTAGCCTCTTTCCCACTGAAAATACAGGTTTAACGCTTTTTTCAAACATCGGCCGACCAGCTAACAATCAGCGGCTGTGTGTCCGATGACATCATCACACTGGGTTAGCATTAATGATGTAACCTGTGTGACAGAAATCACGAAAGAGAGAGAAACATGTAAGGAAGCCAAGGCGCAGTTACTGTGCTTTATGTTTTGCTCTATTATTTTCCCGAATCTCTCTCCCCAGCGCTGCGTCAGGTTTATCGAATGCAAAAAGAGTTGTTTCAGCTTTTCAGATCGGGGTCTGTTGATGTCCGTACGATACGTTCAATTGTGTCACGTAATTTAGCGGGTACACCTCTGGTGTTCCCACTGCATGCCGATCAGAGCCAAGGCGATTTTAATGCTGCTAGCTTGCCCAGTGGTTTGACACAGGTAGACACGCGTCAGCGAGCTGTTCCCACTGCCACTAAAAGCCGATTGTTTTATAGGAGTATTAGAGTGGGTTTACCACCACACAGAAAGGAAAAGAGATTTGCAGCTATGACACAGATACATGCATGTTAATAGAAGTTAACTGGAACCTGGCCATACATTTTTTATTGCTGCATTTCTGACATTTTTTCAGTTCTTTAAATATTTTCTCAAATATTTAATGTTTAATTTTTCTATTTAAAGGGCTCAAATACTCGGGGAAGTTATGTCCTACCCCAACAAAGACTTCACACAGTGTTTAATACTACAAAAAATAAAGACAATAAGAAAGACCAATCTTTAGTTTTAGAAACCTGGTGTTTAGGATTCACTATCCTGCATGTTTCAGGTCATTTGCTGGCTTTTCACTCCTGGTTTAAATAAACAGGCGATCAACAGTGTTTTGCTGGACTTCACGGCTGCTGATGAGGTAATGCAATCATTTCAATCAGGTAAACTGAAACGGAGACACATTCAAAACAGGAGAGTGTGTCCTGAGCACAAAGGGTTAATTAACCCTTATCTAACCTTTAGGGAAATGGATATATGATATGATGTATATTAAAATTATATGAAGGAATTAGAAATGATGTGTGATCCAGTCAGACACCAGAGCCACGTCACAGATTTAATCATGGGACCTTAAGAACAGAAACAAATCTGCTCAACCTTCTTTAGCTGATTTGAATCTGGGATTCCTTTATGCTGATAGTGGATCACTGATAGCTTTATCCATTGAGTTAATGAGCATATCACTCTTTTGTTACAGTTTGCAAATCTTTTAGTAATCGCAAAGATAAAAATACAAAAACATGTGGCATTAGTAACCTTGATGATTGCAAATTTCTGATTTCTACAAAGAACTGGAGATAAACAGGCACAGATAAACCCTTCATATACAGACGGTGTGTTTACACAGGAGACAGCTCGGCTAAATATGCACAACACATGACACGTGGTCGCAGTCAGCATTCACAGACACGCGACTCCTGCTGAGGAGTCATCATGCAAGGCTGGCTGCAGCTCATATCTCACATATGGGAGCAATGGGGGGAAACATGGGGTCACTCTGTGCTCTGAATAATATATTCAAGTCCCAAACAAAAAAAAGACCAAAACCCCCTTTCACTAGTTTAACCATCCAAATCTATTTCTCTGCGAAGTGCCTTTGCACCCCTGGTTGCCCCCTCCCACTAGCTTTCCTCAGTCAAATGGCATTGTGCTCTGAATGAAAGTGCTTCTGTGTGTGGTGAAGGACAGAGTGGTGCATGGCGTGGCCTGGGACTGACACAGTGCCAAACCCCAGGGATCCACAGGCCAGTCGCCGAAACACACACACACACACACACACAGTAGTGAGCTTACTACCATTGTGTTCAAACCAAGAGAAAAGCTCACCGTGCAACTGGAAGTCCTCTCTTTCCCAGGTCAGCCCTGACTTTCTCTCCCACGTGACGATAAACGTCCACTAGCGTCGTTATTGAAGCCTCACGGACCTACGGAGAGCAGAGCAACACAAAAAGTTAAGCTGCATCTAAACAGTTTATGATCTGATCGATATTACACTCAGTAACGCAATCAAACAAAGTGTTGTAAACATAAACACTCATTAGAATGTGATCCCTTCGCTCCCCTTCTTTGGGAGACATCTGATTTGCTCATTAAACCGACTTGTGCTGCGATTGGGTAGCTGGATTTTTGTCGAAGGAATTCACTGTAACTGAGACTGAGGCGGATTGTCCAGGCTGCTGATTGGTCAGTGTGAGATGTGCGGAGCTAATGATTGGGTAGAATGCAGCAGCAGAGCTCAGCTTGCTTCACATTTTCTTTCAAACCCACAGTCTAAGCTGTTGTGGGTGTTTAACAGCTAGATGTTAGCGCAGCGAGGCTCAATGGGAGGTGGGGGGGCACGGCTGAGCTCATCCTCTCAGTAATAACTGTAATGATCACAGCACTGCCTGAAGATGTCTGCTTGCAGTTTCTGAGCCGAGAATTCAACATCAACAGCCGTCTCTCAGATACATTAAATTGTGCTTTTAGGGACAAATGTAAGAGAATAAAATGAATTTAAGCACATTTTTGTTTATAAAAATGACACGTTTCTGTTCATGAAAACCATCAAAAGTTAAATGTTAATTCCACATACAAATCTAAGCATGCAGCTATTATTGTGAAACAACCACTCCTGATTCACTATTTTGATAGCTACCTAAGCACTTTTCTGCATCATGAACCCCTGCTGTGTATGGAGGGCCAGAAGGTCATATAAATAAATATATCTTGATTTAAATTATGTTAATGTTATAAAGTTATGTTAATGTAATTTCATCTCATGAAATAAATGTAAGTACAATAAAATAAATATACCACCAGATGTCTCAGAAAATAATCAAATGGAACATCTATTTAATAAATTATAAAGAAGTTAAATATGAATTTAATAAAAAAAATATATATACTTAAAACTATCATTTAAATTGTACAATTAGAATTATTTAATATTTATTATGAATTAATTTAAAATGATTGTAATTATTTCACCCTATGTTAAATATAAATTGAAATAATTATATCTACTTTTAAGGGGTGATGTTTATATGACAGTCACACGCTGGAATATTAGTGAATCCCTGCTGTAATGTCTGCCAATGCTTAAAATAAGAAGGATGGACAATGTGTGAAGATATTTTTACCAATTAGCCAACTTCTCAATAACAGCTGCACCACATGAAGTTGTGATTGCAATATGCTTTGTGCATTAATGACATCACAAAGTCATTTACAATCGTCATGAACAAACACTTTGCAATGCAATAAAATGTTCTTCCAGCTGGATGAATTCTTGCAGCACTCAATGGCAAACGATGATAGAGAGGAAATAACATTGAATGATTTCTGCAGGCCTGCTTTTAAGTATTTATTTAATGAAGTAAATGTTAGATTTGTGTTTGTAGCAAGTTGACTGCTGGAATGAATGACTACACTTTGCAGAAGCTAGTTGATAAAAAAGGGGGAAAAATGTGTTTTTAGGTTCTCAAATTTGTCTTGTATAGTTGCGTTCATTAAATGATCTGGCCTATAACGACAAAACAGATTGCTAACTTTATGTCAGCACCATTCACAGCACTTTCAGCACAGGAATAACAAAGGAGTGACATTAAAGCACTTATAGAATGATTATATGGAGTATTTGGTGCTGGTCCTTAAGGTCTCTGAATAGGTAGTGTAACATTGGTTGGGCTGAAAATGGCATATTTGCTGTTCTATGAGCCCTAATGCAAGCCTGGTTATAAGCCATAGAATGAAACGAAAGGTTTTCTTCACTTTATGGTAGGCTTATGAATATTTAGATGAGCTGTGCTCTGATTGGTTGGTTTACGAGCAAAGCTGCTGAGCAAAAACGCATCATAGCAACATGCACACACTCACTGAAACAGACCTAAAAACAAAGTCCGGGGGGAAGTTCAGAATCATCCAGGATTTTGGTCGAACCGAGCCATGAGCTCAGGGGCTGGTCGGGGCTGGGGGACAGAGCAACCGAACCCAACCTGGTGACAGTAGCCTGGACGGTAACCGGACCAGGCCCGGAGCTCCGGCTCAGTTTGAATGCTCGGTCCGGTCCGGTCAGCGGCCCATTAGACACAAAAAAGGTGTCCTCCTTTTCAGAAACCCAAATCTGGTCACCATAGATATGCTAGCATTGCTATCAACAGCCTAGCGAAAACATATTACATACAGCTTGTGGTTTTGATGGCCTTACGGTTGGAACAGCCCCTCATTTCATTAAAAGAAGTTTAGCAAATCCTGCTTTGAACTGTCCAATATTTTGAAAACAATCTTCGGTAAAATGCTTAGAGCAAATGAACAGCTGAGCATCAAACTTTGCAGGGATCTTCTGATAGACCAAAATAATCCATGCCTGTTGAGTCTTCCGATCCTCTGGAAGACTGTGAACAATTTCCCCTTTATCTGTGCAGATTGGAACACTGCGTTTCCGCCCGTGGTTCTGGTTCAATAGAGAAACTGCCGGCTTTGTAATTATTGTAGAAGTAAACCCAGCTGTAGGCTAAACAGCTAAACTGGTGTCTTACATCTACCTCTATTCAGGGCGTGACCAAAGTACAGGCCAGAACCAAATAAGGCAACATATTGATTGATCTCAACTCGGGGCTTTGTTTGGATTCACCCGTTTTATGCTGGAAGTTTAGAATTGTGAGATTTGCAGAGAAAGGAGGTGTCAATGGGGTTTGAACTTCTCTTTACGTCCATTTCACCCACTGAACTATCGTTATTCATCTATAACAATGTAAACTCGGTTTTGCATTCTATGACCCCTTTAAAAACAATTAACCACTAGTGAAGGATGCTTTTAATTTTCTGAAACTGCAAACGACTGGTCTCAGATTAAAGGTTGCAAACTATCTTGTTTACTTTTCTACATCACAGGATTCTTGCCACATAACTGTTTTTGGCTGCCAATGACAACATTCCCATGAAAACAAAGAAGTCAGCACGGTGAATGCAAATGGCAGTCGATTCACAAAGGATAATCCTGAAATATTTTTATTTTTTCTGCATTTAATCTAAGCCGAGTGTCTAGCATCTAATCTTAGTGATTAAGGTTTGCACATTTAAACCAATCCTATTCTTGCCTCAACATGTTTTGTCTGCCTAGATAGAGGCAGAGCATACTGCAAACAAACTTCCAGTAATCCCGACAATACGATGTTGCTCATCTTACCTGCGGGTTCTGATCCCCAGTCAGAGAGCAGAGATGCGGGACCAATTTACTGAGACTGAGAGGCTGGGCTCCATACCTGAGAGAGGCAGACAAAGCAAAAACAGAGATTGCAGTAAATGCTTTATAGCAAGCATAGCTGACTCAACTGTAAAATAAATACCTTTTACTACGCTTTGTTCTTTAAATAAATGGAGAAAAATGTTAAAAGAAAAGCCCAAAATAGATGATTTGTCTTGTTTTTCCCTCAGTTTCAATGGGCGTCTCTGCAGACACGCCTTACATCCTCAGCACTGCTATCAGGTAGCAGCTTCAAACCTCTGCAGAAGAATGTCACTTTCTATTAGGGTTGTCACCATACTGAAATCTCAAACTTGATATTGATACCCAGGAAATATTCCTTACTAAATACCATTTTCAATTTCATTGGGGAAAAAAATAATTAAAAGGCATAAAAAAAAAACTTTATTAACAAAGTTTCTCACCAAAATAACAAGATGCTAGTTAAATAAGTGTGCAAATAAATCCCTAGTAAAATGCCCAAATATAACACAATTAGGCAATATCGCATGTTTGTCAAAGTATCCATACACTGCATCCGGATAAAATAATAATATTTAATTGTTATAGGAATATTTATTTTACACATTTATTTGACCAGGATCCGTGATTCTGCTGAGAATGTATGTTCCATTGTGTTTATGTAAGGCCGTCCTACGTGCTTTTCCCCATTTTCAATTACTGGTGGAAAGTCTGACATTGCAGAAAAATTGAAAATCTTCTTTTGGAAAGCAAGCTTGTATGACAAATGCAAACGGAACATTTATACAAGGCGTGCACGAGGAGAAATGGGCTTTTGCATGCTCTAGCACCTTTTTAATAGCCTCCCCCTACTCAAGAGCAGGTACAGGGTTGTGCATGTGCATTTTTTTAAGTGGAGAGGGCGGGTCTTTTAAAAAAAATATCACAAAAATTCTTCACTATAACTTTAAGTTGCAAAGTACAGCTCTGAACTAATTGTGGTTTCTGATTTACAGGTGTTTTAACTGAGTCAAGTCTGGACGCACAATACTAGAGACTTCTGATGAATGAAAGTAACTTATGGTAATGATGCCCCGTCATATGATCTTGTAAAAAGTTTTGCAATGTGGACATCATCACTTCGTACCCAGATGAAGAGTTTAAGAACCCTACCTTCCTTCTATTAGCCAAAAGATGCCAAGATGAGCTCAAGACAGATTTTTTCAGCGTCTGTGCAAACTTTAAGAGGAACCTACCCCTGTCCAATTAACAAAAATCCACTTAACATCACTAATGTAAAGACATTTTGGCAGATGACATCTTAAGCTTGTGAAACCCTGACGCACCAAAATGTTTCTGTAATCCTCCAGCATTTTACAGCAGCTCCAATCCTCTTAGAATTAAGGGAGGAAGTGAGATTGAACTAATTGATAAAAAAACAAGCATTTCTGTTTGCGACAGTAAAACTGTGGGCCCCCTCTACAGAGCTGGAAATGCCTAAGAGGATTAACCCTGAAACTTTTGAGTAATTGGGTTAAGAATGTTTGTGTCATAAGTATAAGTACATATGTGAGTGCATAAATGTGATTGAGAACCTAAACATTTCACAACTCTGTCCTTTAAATGGCATCCTGAATGTTGTAAAAAAAAAAAAAAGAGGAAGCCACTCACGTGCTCAGTGTGGCGCTGAGACAGAGGCAGATTCCTTCTCGACTACGGTAGTTTTTGTGTTTAAAACCAGGAGTCAGCCTTTCCCACACGTTCTGAGGAATGAGGTCGAGGAGGATAGGAGTGGGAGAGAGAGAGAGTAAAGGACGTCAGTAGGAGCGAGAAGAAAAACATCCTGTTTATAATTAAGCTAAGGACACTATGAAGGTGAAAATCTGCAGAGATGTTTGTGTCGTTTGTGTAAAGGCTATAAAAGATCATGAGGATGCAGCAGGTGTAATTCCATTTATATCCAGACGAGGGAGCCAGAGAGATTTTAGTTTTGGAAGTAGAATATATGGATGTGATCTGGACCCTGCAGCTAAACAAGCATTTCTATAAAATAGAGGTTATTATGAAAATTAAGATGAATTACTTGCTGCCAGATGAGTTTTATATTAACCTAAAACTACAAATACACAAAAATAACTTCATTGCCTCCATGATTATCTTGAGCTTTGATTAAAAGCCACATGTCTGATATAACCCTAACCCAGGGGGATTTACCGGCTCACGTCATTATGTCTCTCACCATGGGTGAAGCGGTCTGCTCCATGAGGCGAAGGATGAGGGCTTGGCTGTTCTCTCTGACCTGATCCTTTGCGTCACCCAGTCGGTCCACCAGGGCTGGCACGACTAAAAACAGAGCAAAAAGAGGAAGAGGGGACGTTGGTTAGCCAGTCAAGATGTGGATGTAGTTTCCCAGCTGGCGTGTTGGTTGACTAAAAGAAAATTAGACATTAATTGATAACAGATCAAAAAAAGACTGCCTCAGTGCGGACTTTTTAAAAGACAGTAAGAAACAGAAAAAAAAACTCACATTTAGAGTAGCAGAGTGAGACACACAAAAAAAAAAACTAAAAACAAACTCCAACAATAGCACCATAAGCGTAAGGCTTTAACAGACCTTGGAGAGAGAAAAGCAAAGGAAATGAGTAATGGACGGTGGCTAAAATAACCCCGAGGTCATTCCATCTCCATGTAATGTGGTGAGATCATGAAAAATAAAAAGGGAATGTTAAACGTACAGTGCTCTGTAAAAATAACACGATTTCTGAATTTCTAATCTGAAAAAAACATACTGGAGAGCTAAAGAGATTATTTGATGGCTGCATTAAAAAAAAAAAAAAAATCTGCTAATCCTTGATGAAACAACAAGTCACTATTCAGCAGAATGAGCCAGAGTCTGTCTCTGAACTGATGCCAAGAGACGGTCAATATTCAAATGACATTTTTAAATTGGTACCATATTCAAATACTATGACACATTTGACATTTAAATACGATTCCCTACAACTTTAATAAATACCTCATGAATTTTTTGTTTATAAGCTTAATTTTATTAAAGCTGGAAATAAACACAGAACTTATTAAATTAATATACTGACCTCAGTTAAATAAAGCAATTTAATTTTAGTGTTTCTATGGAGACAGATCTAATCCTGCCTCTTTGACTTTGATGGATGTGTGACAGTTTAAATTCATGGTGTGCTTTAGCACAGAAACATGAAATAATTTATCAATGAACTGATTGTATTCACTTCTTAAGATAAAACCTGTATATTTAACTGAGATCTATATAATGAATAAAAGATGCATTTATTTCCCATTTTACTAAATTAAAGACATTTAAATAACTATATTAATACAACTGTATTTTAATATTTTTTAACATCTCATTAGTTATATATTTATTGTACTGCGGCATTCGTCACCATCCCTGCATACAGCCTGTGTTTCATTTGCTTCTAATATACCATTATGAGCATCAGAGCCCTAATGCATAAAAAATAAGTTTCATCAAGTCAAAACTAACTAAAAGCTTAGATGGACCATTAAACTGAAATAAGAGAATCTCTTCTATTTAACTCTAGTCTCAAGTTCAATATTTAAACACAAAATATTTAATATATGAATGAAATAGAGAGCCTAACATCAAAAGGTAAAAAGTTTTATTTGTTGCTTTGCTACTTTAATTGCCCCAACAATGACCTCTAACCTATTTTAATTAGATAAAAATATCAACAGAGAGAGCAGCTCACACATGCACACACACTCCCTGTCTGAGACTTCAGCAGAGGGAGAGATGGAGTGATGTAATCTGTCCTTTAACTCGGCGTGGAAGTTATGCTACCACAACAGCTGGTTGCCTTAGCAACAAGGACAATACCCTCAAACAGAGATCATGGCGGGGGAGGGCATTGCTGGACACATCACTCAGTGGAGTAAAAATGAAAATGTACACAAGTTTTTCCTTCAACTCATCACGCTGAGAGATGACAGGAATGCTGGCGAATCACAGCCCGTCTCATCTGTCAGGGCCGCGCAGATGAAAGCATAATTAAATCAGGGAGCAGCCAAACAAGAGGCCTGCACGTTTTCGCCTCAGTTTCAACTAGAGACATGAGGGAGTAACCTGGCCGGATGGCACACAGCACTTTGTCAGAATGCATGCACACACACACACACACACACACACACACACACACAGGCTGTAAATTCAGCAGTGCTGTGCAATAAGTCAGCCCAGTAAATCAATACAATCACTTGGTCTGAATGATCTCATCTTCCTCCTTGTGTGCAAATGTGGGTGGATGCAGGGGAGATGAAGAGGGAGCGATGTAGAGGGAAAGATGAAGTCAGATTGAGGAGGGGATATTCCACACCCAACTTAAAAGAAAAAAAAAAAAACAGATGATTTTTAGCATCAATCTGAAAAACAATGTTTCAAAATAAACGCAGCTTAGCTCAGCAACGTCCTTGACGATGACAGGATAGAAACTCTGTCTGGTAGTCAGCTGTACAGTGTGCTGATGAGTCCGGTAATCCTGGAGTGGCACTGCAGGGTTCAGCATGTTTACTGGTGACAACATTCATTTTGGCTTTGCAATGACAGCGCAAACACACACACAAAACAGCACACGTTTCTCTATCCTTGTGGGGACCCTCAACTGACTTTCATTCATTTCTAATTCATTTCTACAGCCTAACCGTGACACTTACCAAAATCCTAACCACTGTGGGTTCATACCTAACCCTAATCCTAAACTAAACTCAATTCACACCTTGATCCTAAACCTAACACCTAAGCCTAAAACAGCATTTGGTCCACACTAGAGCACTCTGTCTCCACAATGTGCTAAGATTTATGGAAAAATGGTTCCCACCATGTAATAAACACACACAAACATACTGTATGTTCTGGCAATGACAGAAAACACAATATACCAACCAATGGGTGTGAAATCTGATATAGGAGTTAACCTCTAAGGTCATTAACAGAAGGTGTGGTTATGGGGGGGTAATAGGATGACCTACAGCAGGGCCTAAGTATAGAGAAGTATAAAGGATGTGGAATAGAAGGGGGGGAGGCAGCACATTTTGATTTAGGCAGTACTGCTGGAGCGTCTTAGAGGGAAGCGAGAGAAGAAACGAAAAAACATGCAGACAGTTTCGAAAAGGACAGTTACTATTTACAAACTGCAACACATTTTCAGCAACCAGTAAAGAAAGTGAAGCCCAAGTTTGCTTTCTTTGTTCAGTAAAGACCAACATCCCTTTAAAAGGAAAAACAAAAAGGCTAATTTATGCTTCACTGACTCTTTATGCTAGCAGATAAAGAAGTTGAGCCTCAGGAAGAGAAAAGAAAGAGGTCATTATAGTCACTTTCACAAAAAACAAAATGAGAAGTTTGTATTGGCTTTAAAAGATAAAAGGGTTCCAACTGGTTTGTTGGTACATGTGCAACAAAGCTGCCGCAAAACTTGTTTTTACTTGTTTTGGGATCTTAGACATGGAACAAAAATTTGAACAGTGATCCATCTTTAACCAAGATAGCAAGATATCAAAACTAAAAAAAAAAAAGTTTAATGATAAAGTGAGCCTATACCAAAAACGAACCAAAGGGAAACTCTCACCTGTACCAAGGTATCCTCTGAAGCGCTCTCCCAGGCGATCCACAAACGCACCGCAGATGTCTATCCCTAACAAAGCCACCTACAAAGCACAGAGAAAAGAAAACAATCGTTATACCTGCTCATTTTTGCTGGAACACATTTCCCTCTCCATTTCTACCAAATAAAAACAAACTATAGGTACACAAGTTGAAGCATCTTATAGTACTACTTCACATCTTAATGTGTTTGTTTTGTTTTTTAACACAATAAAGAAATTTAAAGAGCAGATTTAGGGTGCACAGTAAACAATTTGCATACACAAAATATTAAAACTAGGCCTGCAGGATTTTGCCAAAACACTTTAAAAAAAAATTGTGATTGTATTGCAAATGCAGCCATTTAAAGGGGTCATAGAATGCAAAACTAAGCTTACATTTGTCATAATTGAATAACGGCAGTTCAGTGGGTAAAATGGACGTACAGAGAATCAACACCTCATTTCTCTATATTTTCCCTATATTTTTTTTTTTATACATAACTACGAAAGTATGTTTTTCTTTTCTAATCTTATTAAGTATTTTTAGATTTAAAACAAAATATATACCTGCAAAAATGAATACAGTTTTAACTATTAAATCTCTACTGAATCCCACCATTTTATTTGTTTTACTACCTGCTTATATTGTGTTTTTATATTCCTCGTTTAATTAATTTAAAGCATGAATTTTCTTTGTACTGAATTGTGCTCTTCAAATAAACTTGCCTAAATAAAAGTAAAACATGCGTATAGTTTCCAAGATAATAAAAATAAAAACAAGATCTTAACGCCGTTTAATGGCCATCTCAAAACATTTTATTCAGGTGCAAGTTGAATAAAACTATTCCTTCAAAAAAAAAAAAAAACTGTAAACCTGCTTAAATCAGTTTTTTATATACACTCTTCGTCTGTTTTTAGTTATTAAGAGCCACGCTAGAAGGTGCAAAAAACCACTTGACGCTCCAGAGAAGCAGGTTGCAGAACCGTACAAATGTTAACTTAATTGACACAGTGAAAAAACTAAAAAACTTGCCTATTTTCCATCATATAGAGCTTGTATACAGAAAACTGGCATGGATTCATAACCTTGGATGATCTCTACTTATGAGTCACTCTGTGATCACCTGCCAGGCTGTTGACTGGAAAATGATCACCATTTACAAACTACACCCATTCCAGCAGAACGGTGACAGAATTTGTGTAACAGATTAACTCATTAGAACATTTGTAGCATCACAACAAACAACAATCAACACACTAAAAGCAAAACAAACAACAACTAATCGTACAAATAAGCATGTCTGTTAACGCATTTTATATTGTTATAAATACAAGTATATTTTAGAATACAGTCTCCCTCTGTCAGCCTCAAGCATTGCATTGAATGGCAGCGAACCAAATCAAATCACACCATTTAGAACTATTACCCCATTTAAAATACCCTCTGAAAACTGATCCGAGCTGAGCTTGGTTCCTTACAACCGTTTACACATCATGCTAGCACGGTCCCTTGCTTCCTAGTGATGATCTTTGGTACTACTGTTATATAGCGGTGAACAAGAAANAGAACTGATCCCCGCCGAGCCCTACTGATGAACTAGTACCAGTTTAGCATGGTTCACTTGTGTCTGGCACGGTCCTGTTTAGTTTCGTATGCCATTTACACTCAACATTTATCTCGGGTACCATGCTTGGACTGCTCTCGGCACAGTTTCAAGGGGATAGTGTAAATGGGGCTAATATTGTGCAGAGGTTAATGCTACGTTCACACCAAACGCAGCAAGAGCAGCAAAAACGCATCTGCTGCTTCATTTTTGCTGCTTGTACAAATCAGTTCCGACACAGCTTGCTGCTCCTGCGGCACGTCGGAAAAGTGGGTCTGACGCGCGTTGGGCGGAGCTACCCTATCCTTTCTTTGCCTTGCAGCTATATTTGCTGTGATAAGTGGGAATAAAGTAGTTTTAATATGTTTTTAAGTGAGAAAATCCACCTGAAAACTTAATCAGTGCATTCAGTTCATCCAGATTACCATCCTGCCTTCCAATATTATTTCTGTCGGAGCCGCTCAGACCCCCAAATACCGGCGCTGCGCTGTCAGTAGGAATCCTATTCAACAGCAACCTATGGCCCGGTAGCCTCCTCGCGGTTCGCCACGGCGGCTAGAAGGTGGTTTTCATGTACATAATCCAAACTGCAGGCACCAGGATAATAAAAGCGAACACACTTTGTCGGCAGGTTTCAGCATTTTAAGTTAATTTAGACGTTAATAAACTGTTTCAGAGGAGTGATCACAGCGCTCTGTATCATCAGCGATGTGTCTGTCTCACAGCCAGCTCCCAGATCAGCGTCTCTGATTGGTTGATACAGCGCGTCAAGCAGCAAAAGTTCAATTTGCCCATCTCAAGCAGCAGCGCATTTGCGGCGCAGCGCGTCGCGCATGTCAGATGCTTCAACGCTCCCGACGTGCTGCGCCTGCTGCTCAAAACGCGACGAGCACCAACCATTGACTTTGCATGTAAACTCGCTGCTTCTGCTGCGTCTGGTGTGAACGCAGCATAAGTCACTAAACTCTCTCACACTTTCTAAAATTTTGCATGCTATGTTCCTTCATTTGGCCCATCATTTCAGTAGCACCCTTTTTTTGTGTCTCACCGTGGGAAGTATTGGATTATGTGGATCTGGATCTCCCACCCAGTTTCCCAAAAAATCACAGTCAGCAGAGCAAAAGCCTATAAGTGTAAACATGGTTACAGATGTTGGCATAACTCCATAACACCAACAGTATATATAAGAAAAAAACTCCTGCATGCAAATATGTTTAACAGATCTTTTTTCTTCTAAAATCTTTCTACATATGTGTCAGGATTTTTATTTTATGTTGTGTGAAATGGTCATCTTTCAATCTTAAACACAGAGAATACAAGAAGATTGTCTTTTAACAGATGCCAACTCCTTTCAAGTTAAGAATATAGTTAACTGACATGTCTTGTTGTGGTAGACCACATTAAAATGAACCCTGCTGAATGCTTGCAACATAAACATCAGCAAGTGATGATGGTGATACTGATATTTGCGTCTCTGAGTTCTTCCACTTTTCCTCTGATTAATATCATATCCCTGTGCTGCGCCATGCTACTGGAATGCTTTTGTTGGCACCGATCTGCTATGACTGCAACAGCCAGAAAGAAAATCCATTTAAAGATTATTTTCCAGACTCAATCCAGCAAAAAGATCTGAGCTGGGCTGCAGTTTTTCCCTATTTTAGTCAAAGGCAGGCCGAAGCCAGGTGACAGCGTTCAAGAAGGAGGAGAAGGTGGGAGAGGGAGGAAAAGACTGCAATGAAGGACAAATAAGATTTTAGAAAAAAATAAATCACCTGGAGAGGAAAAGCAAGCCTTGGGTCAGAGTGAAGAGGGCCTTATGCAGACATTATTCAAGGGGAAAATAAGGAAGATGGGGGGAGAAACAAGATTCACGATGGAAACATCCCTAGGGCTTCCTCTGCCCCTCCTCCACCCAACACCCCATCAAACACCCACAACCATCTGGTATCATCTTCACATGGAGAAACGGAGGAGAGGGAACCAAAGGGGCTATGCTAGTTATCACATTCACAACCTCAGATGTTATGACATCAGAATATCAAAGGAATGGGAGCCACAAATAAAGTGCTCCGATAAAGTATTCACACCTCTGGAACTTTCACCAGAACCACAAACAGGATTGGATATTCTTGGGATTTTATGCAACAGACCAAAAAAGTAGTTCATAACTTTAAGTGGTAAGTAAGAACATGAGTGATAGGAGCGGTAACATGGTTTTAAATACATTTGTTGTTGGTGTGTCTTCCACCATGTTACCCCTAAATAAAACCAAAACCAGCTCACATAACATCTGACAAAAGAAAAGCATGAATCATTCCGTTTTGACAAAGTAGCCTAGATGGAAAGGGAACTACTAAAAGCAGCCTTTCAATGTAAATATAACTAAACCATCTCTCTCTCCCTAGACATGAATCAAGAAGAAAACAAAGGATTCATAATTCAGAAAAGCAGCCAGAATTCCCATGGTAGCTTGAGATGCGGTGCAGATCTGTCAAGAATTTCACAAATCTCGACTTTAAGGAATGGTGGGACAAAACACAGCTGTTCCAACAAACAAACTGTAAGAGGTTTTTATATCTGAACAAACAAGACCAGAATCAAAGTTTGTGTTGCAAAATGTACACTGCAAACACATCACTCCCTCAGTAAAACATGGTGGTGGCAGCATAATGACACGGGGTTGCAAACAGGAAAGCTGCTTAGAGCTGCTAGGAAGATGGATGGTACAGAACAATCCTGGAAGAAAAACATCTAGAAAATGAAATAAATAATATGAAGCTTGTTGCTTTAAAAATAACTTTTTTTTAGATTAAACTGTGTGTGTTACATTTTTAGGGGGTTAAGTTGTTCATTGTTTTTTATATATATTTGTGGCTCCACCAGCTTGATTCATTCTAAAAAAAAAAATAGGATTTTATGCTCGTCTTTGTAAAAGGTTAGATTTTTTTTTTATTTTGAATAGAAAAAATAGAAAAACTTAGATTTCCTTGGCTTTCAAAATGTATATAATCTTTAATATGACTCCTGACATTTTTTTCTATTTAATGTTGCCGTGGTAAAAGTGTCTCTTTGAATTAAAAGGCTGCAGACCTCTGCTTTAACCTAAAAGACGGTGAAAAAGTTTGCAAGTTTTGATAAGAGAACTGAGAGGACAGGAAACTATTAGAAGACCTCTGAAAAGTGTATTGAATAATTCAACAGGCTTGTCAACACACCTTCCAGACGCTTAGCCGGGGTGCCCGAGGAATGTCAGACATCAAAACTCTATAAATAGTCTGCTTCATATGAATGGGTCTTTGTAAAGGCTCTGGTTGGTACACGCGGTGGCTTAACCAGTTACATGACATGCCATGTAAAGGGATGTACTCTGGATTTTTAGAGAAGCATGAATTGAATTTTGGATGAAAAGCAGATGTGTAAATTATGAAAAAGTAAACAAATCAAATCGAACGACAAAATAACAATTTTTTTTAAATGAAGAAATATTCCCATTGTAATGGAAAACGCCATAGATCCACTCATATCAGCTTCCACTTACTCTCATTAAATTAGATTACTGCAAAACCCTCCCCATCGGAAAAAACCAGCAGATGATAAAGGCTTCCTCACAGTGACAGAAAACCAGGGACAATTTAGATCTCAGAAATTCAGTTTAGGTCCAACAGGCTTTAGTTATAATCACCAATCAACTGTAGAGAAATCATATCTATAAAAAAGATTGGAGCCATTGTGTGAACCCACCAACCAGAGGCTAACAACCAATAGCAGCTATGCCACAACAGTTCCTGCAGCTGCTTCCCACAAAGCTGCATTGAATTCTCTTCGCTGGAAGGTTTTTTTCCCCATTAAGCACCTGCAGGAAGAGTTAATCTTGTAGAGCAGGAGGCCAAAGCCGACATTTTTTTCATTGCATGATAGGAAAACATTCATCTTTGTTGTTTTTTTATTTGATATGAAAATGAAAATGTTTAGGATTTTTCTTACTATTAGAAAATGCTTTTCAAAACCGGATCTACCGCCAATAAGTGCCAAGTGGAGTTCAGTCATTTTAAATTGAACTCCCCAAATGCGGCGTCATTCATTATTTATGCTTCCTGTTTTCATTTTCCAGATCTAGTCTCCATGATACTTTTATTCTGTTGTTGGGCTTTAAACATCAAACGCTTCAATTCCTTTAAGACACTTCAGAAGGTCTTCCCTTCCTACACTCTGAAGGACATTTGTGAATCATGAGTTTCACTTTTCACTTATCTTCTCAACTCTCTTATAAACACCCTCTTCATGTCAACCGTCCTCATCTCTCCTCTAATTCACTATCTGCTTGCTGACTCAGTGTCTTGCTGTTCGTTCCACAGCAAAGATAAAAGCCTAGTGTATGTCCACCTTTTTTGAAGGGCAACTCGCCCACACATCACAGATGCCAATATAGCCCAACCATTAGTGCAAGTCATTAATATAAAACAAAACAAAATAATACATCGGAGGCCATGACATCACACTGCATTACATCGGGAAGACGTTTTAAAGAGGATTTATCTGTGTTTTAGTTGTTGTTATAGATGAACTTGTTATGTATCCATTTCAGTTTCTGTTCTATTTTCTTTTTGCCATTTCCCATTTTTTCCAGATTTCGCTTGCCCTTTTAAATCACTAAAGAACCATTAGAAATTTGAATCTCATAGTTTAAATGTTATAAAGTACAAAATCGTTGGATATTGATCTAAAAATTGGTATCTCTCAAACAGAGATGCAGAAAGATGCATCATCCAATTTTCCACAGTTAATACTTAGAACCTAACAATGAAGACGACTTGCTCAGGTTAAGGACTGCTCTCACATAAAATGTATTTAGGAGTTTTCGCTCAACCACCCCCATGTTTACATCTTGCTCGGTATTACAAATCAGCAGAGATGATGTGAATTAGCTTCAGATTCCCACAAAAAATGTGGATAAAAACAATAAATGAAAAACGGGACTTAAATATCAAACTTTCAAGCCTTTTTGGATGGGTGGTTCTGCAGGTTTAAACACACAAACAGTTCCCCCCTCCCTCCGCTGATGTTCTGACAAACTAGTAGATTTTTAGTCATATGCAGATTATGCTTGAACTGTATGTTTTCGATCCCTCCATCCACCCATCTTCTTTCACGGTGCTGGTGCCTATGTCCAGCTGTCCCCGGGCGAGAGGCGGGGAGTCAAACAACTATTCATGAACACACACTCACACCTAAGGAGAATTTAGAGAAGCCAATTAACAGTCATGTTTATGGAGTGTGGGAGGAATCTGGAGTACCCGGAGAGAACCCACGCGTGCACGGGGAGAACATGTAAATTCCATGCAGAAAGGCCGGGAATTGAACCTGGAAGCAGTGCTACCCACTGCGCCACTGAGCAGCCCCTAATGTATGTTTTTTAAAGCTGAAATCTGAGACCTACTGTGTTTACAGATGGCTTCCTTCACTCCAAACAACACCCTGTTGTCAGTGGAGTCCAATCGGTGTGTGCATATAGATCTACAAAAACAACACTTCCCCAAACCACTTGGAACTTCGCCCTCACCAGCTTTGAATGGAAAAAAAGCTGTCTGGATGAGGGGGACTGTAATTTTTTCCTTTTTTTCTGGGGGGTGGGGTTACCATGTCCTGAATAACAGAGAACCTTAACCAGCAACCCCTCTGCATATTTACATTATGCTGAGTAATACATTAGCTGGAGATGCAAGCTCAGTCTGGCTGCAGCTTTAGTGTTTTTACTATTTTGAACATGGATGCACATGCTTGTTTTGTATTTTGTTTTACTGTAATAAAAAAGTAGTAAAAAAAAAATAAAAATCAATGAAAGAATAAAAACCAAAGCCCCTCCCCCATCGCATCTGCAATATCCCTGTAGTCCACAGCTCTGACAAAGGGTCCCCTTCGCAGACAAACATAGGCTCTACCAAAACGATAACAGAAAGCAAGAGAAACCACAGGAATGCTCAGAAAAATACACAGTCAGCAGGAAATTTAAAAATGTCTGCTTCCAATGAAATATTTAAACCTATTAATAACACCATACACATGTTTTCTGCTTTCTGTCCGTTTCTGGGAGAAAAATACACAATGATGTGCCTATAAACTGCTTCTGATTCCTATTGTTTTCACTTATAAAAGCTGCCAAATAAGCTGTTTGTTTTAGACGAGACGAAACTCGTCTTCTTAATCTCTGCTTTAGTTTCAGTGAAACCAGTCTCTGTATATCAAAGCTTTATACTAACGCCTTATTTTTAAGCTCAAAAGTACGAAATAATTCATGAGGAAGCCAAGAAAACGCTCGCCTGGCATCACGAAACCCTCACACGATGACAGGGCATTATCGCTACCTTGAAATTGCTGGAGTTGATCCATCCCGTTAGCTCGTCTATGGTCTTATCAAGCCGGGGTTTGTCCTGCTCCACGTCCGGAGAACGATGTGGGTCGTTCAGGTAGTCGATGAGGTCCTGGCCAACCTGCAGTCTGCGTGTCACATCCTTCTGCAGTACCTGCTGGTAAAAATAGTCCATGTTGTCATGATCCTCCATTGGGCACCCAGTGCCGAGCGGCCAGCTAGTTCAGCTGGGCCAAAGATCGAAGACAACGGTCCTAGGGATGGGGTGTAGGGAAACTGAAAAGGGCTGAAGAAACTTGAAGTCCGGATGGTTTTAAAATCAGGTTTGATCATCAATATTTGATCGTTTAAGAAGAAGAAGAAAAAAAGATTATGTTGCCACACACATCTTCTCTAATAAACCAACAATTTCACTTGATACGTTTCGTTAAAGTTCCCGTTTGTTGTTTCAACGACCGATTTTCCTTTAAAAATACTAAACACTCAGCAAAACTTAATTTAATGTAAAACCGCAATGGTTACTCCGCATACAGGCATAACGACACGCCAAAAGTCTTATTTCACTATCTGTTATGCTAACAAAATAGCATCTAGCTAGTTAGCGCCCATACAAATAGCATTATTTATGCTAGCTCAGCCCGCTAACGGCCTATCGCTGGACGCTGCTACGCTGTTCTAGTTCATGGCCACTGCCACCAAAGTCTGTTAGCCGGTGATTCAGTCTACATGGAAGACTCGGTAAACTTCTTCAACTTCAAAAACAGATCCCCTCCCACGTTAAAGGGTCCTATTTTAGTCCAGAAGTGCAGAAATTGTTGGTCGGAACCCGCTGAGGGGCACTTGGATTCTGAATGATGCCGGGGACTGCAGTTTACTATGCGGCGAGACCACCAATCCTTGATCACCGCACAGCTGGCCAACACAATGCCTGATGTAAAGTCATTTCTAAATAAATAAATAAAAAATTGGAATCTAAAAGATAACTTACATTTGCTTAAATGAGAAAAATGGATAGTAAAAGAACACATTTCGTTTAAAAAATATATTTTTGCATTTTTTTATTCGGATAATTTAACATCCCTTTTATGTAGGCGTGTCTTTTCTTAACAGCATGGCTCTTTGGTGACATCTAGAGGCGGAACTGTCTTAAACGAACATGGATGAATTTCAATGGAATCATACTTCAGTCCTGGCAAATTTCCAATATTTCCTAGTTCAAATTTCCACTCTTCTCCTTCCGTTTTAAACAATTTAAAATATAAAGAACTTTTCTATAAAATAATAACATAATGGAGACTTAATCACACTTGCAGAAGATTCTCAGGTGAAAAAAAATTATATAAATTTTTAGATTGCGTATTAAAGGTTGCATTAAAGAGACAACAATTGTTTACTCTTAGTCATCTTTATTTATTCATCTATTTTTTCCACGTATTTCTTGTTTTTCTTCAACAAAAACAGATAAAACTGTCAGAGGACATTAGTATAACAACCAGTCATGCCAGCTATGTATCCATCTAAATCTTCATCTTCCTGTTGTTAATCCTTGATCCTATCCACTGCCCTGCCTCTCTCCAAAGCCTTTAAGCACTTGGCACTAAACAGCATTTACCAGTTTATATTGCAAGCTGGTTTTATTTAGTTGGTAAATTTCTAAGTGGCTGGATTTTATATCAATCATGGGGACACAATTATGAGATCATGTTGATCTTAAGGCATACTAAGAAAATTAAACCAGTCATTTTATGACTTTTCACCAATCACATAACTTTCCTAGTTATTGAATCATCTATCGTGACAGTAGGAAATATGTGGTAAATTTAATAAATTAACCTGATAAATTTTTTTAGAGGTATAGGATTCTATTAATAATAAATATGTATCTCCTGCTTAGCGCTGTAAACAGCTGAAATGGAAAGATATAAGCCAATTTGTAACATTTTAAAACAAAGATAAAGTGACGGTTACATAGAACTATGCTAGAGAGACTTTCAAATAAATACATTTATGTGATTGTCAAAAACTTTAGGTCTCTTCACGTCCATTCTTATATTCAATCTTTTAGATCTACAGATGTTAATTTTTCACTTTTGAAGCAATTCCAACGGCCAGCGCACCTTTAACTATATCCAGATACACACAGCAATAAATCTGAATACTGGACATCTCAGTCCCCTCAACTGTACAACACAGCTGTTTACGTGTAACAAACTATTTAGACTCACTGTGAATCTGTTCAGACAATGGGGACTGGAAACTTTCTGATGTAAACAGGTTAGCCTCTAGTGCTAACCTAATTTCTGAATGTAAACAAATGCTTCAGTGGTCAAGTAGGAGATAGTTCACAGGGCGTACTGACAGGATTAGACCCAGGCCTACATAGGTCACAACAGCGGCCACTCATCCCCGAAGCATCATCAACAAAATGCCCCCAAACCCCTTTGAGCCTCATCATAGGTCTTTGATAAACAGCAACATTTTTTTTTTTTTACATCAAAGAGACAAGCATATGTCTCTTTCTGAATAGACAGGCATTGACTGTAACAATAAGCACTGAAAAAAAAAAAGTTGCAGTTGGTTGGACTTTCCCCGGTTTTGAGTGAGTCTCTGAGAATCTTTTTTTTTTCTCTGTTGCAAAACATTCTCTGTACAAAACAAATCAAAATCGCAGCAGAAGTTACTGAGGTGCACAAATAAGGTCCTTTGTGTTCATCCCAAGTTTTTCCATACTTAGAGTCCATCTCACTGTGCTGCTACTTCACAACCGATCTGCATTTCAGCCACATCCCGGATCTCAGAGCAGCATGTCTATTGGCTGAAGCAGGAAGAATCACAGGATGGTCGAATAAAGGTGCCATGTGATTGGTTGAAACGATACTCCAGAGTGTGTGGCTTTGTCAAGGATGATGAGGACATTGGTCTTTTGTTTTTTTTGTTTGAAAATGATGTATTATGTTTCCAATGGTTCACTGGCGTCTGTTACACCGAAAGGTTGGATGTTCGCGGTCTGTGGTTCACTATGAAGTATAGAACCTGTTTTCAGTCTTTAGAGGACAAAGGAGAGAACAAGACAAAGATAAAGAAAGTCAATCCATTCATATGTCTTTCCTTCAACCTCTCCAAACCCCTGAACTGCTGACTGGTGAGAAGGAAGAGAAAAGAGGAGAAGTTTTAACCAATCAGGGATCGGTGGAGATCAGTCCAAGTATTGATCTTTGATCAGGAGCAGTGAGTGGGTCCAGCCCCTCCTCTCTCCTTCACCCCCTACCCTAGACCCCTGTCCCTCCCTCCCTCCCACCCGCCACCTCTTAGGAGCCATATCAAAGCAGCAGGACCTGTAGACAGAGGTGCCCCCCTCTGGCCCTCCATTGTCAGAGGATGATACAGCAGCGGCACAGACGCTGGCCACCTCCATGCACAGAGGGAGGTGGCGTCACTGGGGCAAAGTATGCGTGCACTTTGATATCCGGCAGCTGGGCCTGCGTAATAAAGAGATACATTATGTAGTTTAATCAGTGTGAAAGTTATTGATATGGCGCTTTTAGCGATGATCAAATTAATATTTTTTTAAGGAGCAACTAAAATGGTACAACAAAAAAATTATGTGTTTAAAAAAGAAACATGTGGTGCATCTTTTCTTTTTTGGTAACGTTCTTTATTTCAAATAATTTCTTTATTTAAACCCCCCATAAATGATAGGTAAAACAATGGTCTTTGGTTTGAAAGCATCACATCATTGGGTGACTGAGATGAAGTACAGAGAGGTTAAAAAGTTTTCCCTTTTAACTTTAATAAACCTGTTTGTAAAAAATCTGCACTGTTTTTGCCTAAAAATAGTAATAATTAACATAAAACCATTTTTTTTTTGTACAAAATAAAAGTTTATGCAATATTCCATCTCCCCTGGAGAACAATGCATTACACTTATGATCTTTAAACTGTAAAGGAAGCAGAAATATCCAGAGAAAAAGTCTTTGGTTTTGTGTCTGCTCACCCTGATGCGTTTGATGCCGGCCCTTGTGACTTGCTGGCAGTCGTAGAGCTCGATACGTTCCAGACGATGGCAGCTCTTGAGATGCTCCAGGGTGACATCAGTGATGAGGGGGCAGTTGTCCAGCTCCACCACCGTGAGGCGCTCCTGGCCACAGGTGCTGTTGCTTAGAGCTCTGATGCCGTCATCCGTGATCAGCTCACAATGGGACAGGGACTGTCAATGGAAGAAAGGACAGAGACACAATGATATAGAGCCATGCTAAGAGGGTTCTGGTACAAATTCAAACTTTATGGGTCTTATGCTTTACCAAAGCTTGCAGCCGTGGGCAGTGGATTGAAAGCTGAGCCAACGTGTTATCGGTCACCTGAAGGGAGGACAGGTTTGATCAGTAAATGTCCTTATATGTCTATACACAGCTTAGAGACTGAGATCTCAATGTGGAGTGATGTGTTGCATTACAATATGTTCCACTGAATCTCACTCTGTCTGTCTGTCCTCCACTCAAAAGTTATTCAAAGAGTATGTGACAGGATTACCATGGAAAATACTCTTTTATCCACACAATCAGATCTGTCCTCTTCTTTTATTCTAACCTCTGCTTTTTATAACCCATAAAGGTTATGAAAACTTTTTATATCAATTAAAAAACATTAATGTAAAAAACTCGGAAGTCACTTACCAGAATACATTCTTCCAAGTCCATTTTTTCAAGCTCATGACAATTCTGCAAAAAAAAAAAAAAAAAAAAAAACAGGGAGTTAAATGGATGCTTGGCTGATAGAAATCAAAGTGTGCATAGGTGGGTTGACTGAGGTAAAAAAAAAATAAAGTATAAATCTGCTGTGAAAAGAAAGGATTCAAATAATTTTCAGCTAAGAGGAGAGAGTAGGGGGAGGAAAAAGCATGAGCAATAGCTCATATGATTTAAATTATAATATAATAGTCCAATTATACCTCATAAAATATGCTTCAGAACATTGGTGTGATCTGATGTGCTATTGGTGGAAAATATGGAGTTCAAATTTTGAGTGGATGGGTTCTTCAAGCTTTACTACCCAAAAACAATGAACACAGGGCTGCACCAAATTGAAGTAATTGCAAAGAGATGTTATTTTCAGTAGAGCACAGTACTGTTTTAGTACAGAAAGCTCCTTCAGCACTATGCTGTTTTCCTTTTCTCCATAGATAAGCTGAAACTAATGATGGAGGCACAGAAACATAAACAGGAAGAAATCCCATAGATTGTGAGGCACCCATGTACACTGAATCAGAGAGGTGGCTGGGAAAGGAGGTTATTCTTTCAGTACTAAGACCAATGCGGCACCATTGCCAAATTTTCTGTAATCAATCAATGCTGCAATCTGTGTAGCAATGGTTGTAGAACTCAGAAAGACTACAAGGAGGGAATCTGTAAAGGTTAACAGGTAATAAACAGGTGACAACACCCCCCGCCCCCCAAAAAAAAGAAAAACGGAAAAATACTCACTCTTGCGAGGACTGTGAACCCAGCATCAGTAACATGGGAACATCGCGCCGCCTCAAGGATCCTTGGAAAACAGAAAACATAAGTTCTAAGAAATAATTGGAGAAGCAGCTCAAATACTTTATGACAGTTTCTGTCTAAACTCACCCAAAATTAATTATCATTTATCTTTTTATGCATTTTGGACTAAAGAAAATGTGTTTCTTACTTAAGTTGTGGACAGTTTAGTCCCAGTGCAGTCAGAGAGGCATCAGTGATGTTACTGCAGCCAGATATGCAGAGGATCTGTAGCTTGTGGCATCCCCTGCACAAGCTGACCAGGCCTTCATCTGTTATTTGCTGGTGGTATCAGACATAATAAATACATTAGAACAGCATTCAGTCAAAAAAAAAAAAGGTTTCTAATGTGTTTTAATAGTTCATCATTTTCCTGAGGTAATCCTAGCTGTTAGTCTTACTGTGCAGGACTGGATATTGATGGTGGTCAGTTCAGGGCAGTGCTTCTGTAGGTGCTTCAGTGCGCCGTCATCAAGCTGGATTAAAACAGACACATTTTTTAATGGAGACTCATAATGTGTGTAGGCAGTGAAAGATTCTTAAAATATGGCATTTCTCATAAAGAGGGAGATTAATCTATAATAGTTTGAAGGTTTGTGAGATAGCTTCACCAAGTTTGAGGCAAATTAAACATGAGCAAAGGCACAAGAACAAAATGACAGAAACTGTTGGGTTTACATTCAATATTACATAAAAAAAGAATGTATAAAATCTAACATATACACATGACTATTGAGTCCTTATCCTTAAGTGAAACTGAAGTAGTTGTGCGTTTTACCTGCATGCAGCCTCTGAGGAAAAGTGCTCGCAAAGCAGTGCAACCTCTAGCCAGGGCCTCAATGCCATCTCGAGTGATCTGGTCACACCATGACAGATTTAACATCTCCAGCATTCTGCAGCCATCACTAAACAATGGTCAACATAAAAAAAAAAAAAAAAAAAAAAAAAAATTTTAGCTAAACAGCTTAAGAAAAATTGTGTTTGCATAACATTTAAGTGTGTAGGCCTTTAAGGAGAGGAGGTGAGGGTTTAAAACTAGGTCTAAGACGAACAAATACCTTAGTGCCTTGAGGGAGTGGTTGGTGATGGAGACGCAGGAGGTGAGATCTAACTGTTTGAGCTTGGAGCAAAACTTGCTGAGGCTGAGGCAGGTGCTGTCTGTGATCTTCGTGCAGCCGTTCAGGTTCAGCACTTCGATATTTCTGCAGTTCTGAGCAAATGTCCTAAGAGCCAACACAAAGAAGTGGATAACTAAACCTGAAGGGGAATTAGTCGAAATGCCTAAAAAAAAATTAATCACTGCAGTTTGCCAAGATATATGTAGGGAAGTGGGCAAAGACAAAGAAGTGGTGTTCTGGTAGGACCAGTGAAAAATGTAATATTTTGACCCACATGTGAAACTAAATGAGCAAGTAAACTAGAAGTCTACATCATCCCTATTGTGAAACAAGGTAGTGTAAGAGAATCAGTGGCATCACTTAAAAATCAATACTCATAAACAATGTCATGCTAAGCTAAACCATTCAGGAATAAAGATAGGGCAATACATTCAATCTGAGGATGTAAAAAGCTGATAGAAACATGCACTGCAAGACTAGCAGCTATAATTCCTAAGATTAGTAGTTCAACAAAACATCAAGCATGTTGAATAAAAATGTGCACCACACTTTATTTTTTAGAATACAATTTGGAAAATTTACTGGCTTACTTCAACTGCACAATAAAGACATTGACATAAAGCCTCATGAATGTACCTTTAAGGTAGGTTGGTCTATTTCATGAAAAATAAATGAATTATATAACAAAACACAGACTAAGTCTGAAAGATTTTAAGAGGTAGAAACAGGTACTACATCTCTGCTTTTTATAGAATCAATAGCTCCTATTATAAAAGACAGTTTAACAAGAACGGTTGTTTTTTTTGAGTGGGTACAAAGGAAACAAGAATGAAACACAAATAAATAAGCTCCCTGTAGAACTGTCTGGGATTCAACAAGTACAAGCTACTTAAACTTTGCAATAACAGAGAAAAAACAGCAAGTAAATGAATTAACAAGAGAGTTATTTTTTTTATGAAAAAAAAAGATCAAAGCTGAAGTACACTCATCTAATCAGTGTGTTCCAGAGAGACAATGGGACTCTCACTTCATAGAAGCATCTCCAACGCTCAGGCAGCCCCTGAGGCTAAGCTGCCTCAGGAAACCTCCACAACGCTTCGAAATGTTTTCCACCACCCGGCCCTGAGGGACGCAGGGGCAAACAGAGAGAGGAAGAGAGATGTAAGTGGGCAGCAGGACCGCAGATCAGCTGAGTTGTCTCAGTCAACATCGCAGCACTGAACTTTGGGCTGCATAACACTACCCAACAAACGCTCACACATACCAGTCTCAAACACAAAACTCACTTCTATGTCTGTCTGGAAGTTGAACAAGTCGATCTTCTGCCAGTTGCTGCCATCTAGAGCCAGGACATTCCAGGCCTGAGAAGGACACACCAAAACGGACAGAGAAGTGGGTCAGACAGAGGAAGGCATTTCCTGTAGCATGAGGAGGACTGGTGAAAGTAGAGAACCAGACTTACCGTAAATCCATGGCATTACTTAACCCTGATCTATATTCCCTTTCCTAATTATTTTTTTGCCAACTTGATAAAAATCTGACATGCCTTGATTACTTTAATGGTCGATTTCACTATCATTGGATCCCAGACAAGTCCAAACCAAATGAAATAAAATGACACACTTCAAAATATGAAAACTATGATATTAAAATCAAACTACACTACAATTAAACTCTAAAGCAACAACATAATATATCGACTTTCATGTATATTTCATTATCAAAATCATTTAAATCTGATTAGTAATAGCAATAGCAGTAATACTGTACATTAAATTCATTATAGAAAATAGCTATATAATCAATAATAAACAGAAGCAACATGATCAAAATATTTTAATACAACATTTTAACAACTATAATAATCAAGCCTTTTATTTGTGCTCCACACTAAGCTTTTTTGATTTTGTCTTTTCAGTAAAGGTTTCATTTTCTTCATGACATCGTGACCTCAGTTGGTTACTTTCTGATGATACCAATGATCACAGTGGAGTGTAGGACACGTACCACCACTACTCGCTAACTGGAATATAATCATTTAATTTAAGTACTATTGATCATTATTCGTAAAACCAAACCCGCGTTTTCCACAGATGAAAGTATTCAGTAATTTTTGTCATACTTTGACAACAATATGATTTCCTATGATTTTCTATGAACTACTCATAGCCTACTGTAGGAAATGAGATGATGAAACCCCAATAAATATTATCTTCCTTCCAGTGTGCGGTATAGTAGGGGGCAAAATCACAACGTCAACCAAAACACAAATAATAATAAAAAGGAAGTAAGTAGGTATGGAAATGCTATGCTAAGGTATAGAAACACTATCGTTATTCACCCTCACTGCTAGGTTATTTGCACACTTTGATATAAAGAGGAGTGACTTAAAATGCTGAGGAAAAAACACAAGTGGTTCTAGAAAAAGGCACAATCCTGAACAGATCAAATCAAAATCAAACCAAATCTTAAATCAAAGCTTAAAATAAGAAAGTAATTAGAACCTGGAAAGACTTGACTATCACTTAAATTAAATGACTTAAAGGGTTTCCTCTAATGTTAGAGACCTGCATAACAATTCAAAAGAGAAGATGTTAAAAATCCCAGCTGAGACAGGTTATTGTTGGGTATTATAAAACTATGGCGGCTTATGATGAAAATACAATAAAAATACAATCTAACCCTAAGAAAAACAAGAAGGTGTTGAACCTTAAATGTTTTTCCTATATTTCCATTAAATAATAGAGTTTTTACTTTTATTTACAGTAAACAGCTGTTAAGGATAGGTGTTCATCTTAAAAAACAAAGATTTTTTAAAAGAAAAACTGATGCCAAAACTTTGCAATCTTTTTCTAAATATCTAAATTTAGCAATGAATAATAACCAACCTGTAGCTATCGGTTTACTATGGTGCTGTTATTTTGCTTAAGGCCAGCAGAGGGCACTTTAATCGAAAAACTGAGTAAATTCCTGACTGTTTAAAGTGTTCAAAGAAATAATGATTCCAGTGTTTGGAATGAATAGGGGCTGGTAGGTCAGTTTCAAAAACATTTTCAGAGTTTGTGCTTACCTTTGACACCTGTGCACATCTGCAGAGTGTAACTACATCAAGATAGGAGAATATTCTGGAAAAAGAAACAGAAAAAACAGTTGGGGTCTTTAATATCAAAAAACTTACTCATGAAAAAAACTATTATAAAGTTTATTTTATTTTATCAGTGGGATGTTTTCTTCCATAAAAAAACATAGAATAATAAAATAAAATCTGAGTTTGATATTCAAATTCACTAGTAGCTACAGATGGATTTTTCTTAAAAACAGAGCAGCTAATTCTATGTTCTGACTGTGTCAATGAAATCACAAGAACTGAGCTGATTATTCACTGCTACTAAACAATAAGACTGATGAGTGACTCTGAACAGTCACCCCGAGCTTTTTGTCATATCATCAAAGCAACTGACATCTGAAATCATGTTTCCAAGATAAAATAGGAGAAAAGCTGTTGGATTGGCAGCAGGAGAGCCCCACATCAGGCGGTGTTTGAACTGGGGGCATGTCAGCCACAATGGGCTGCATGCAGCCGGCTACTGGGTCAGCTCAATCCATTAATCTGCCAATGAGTAATCTCTGGCACTCCGACAAGCTCGGCCACAGGCGGTATTTGCACATACAAGAGATAGAAATGAGCCAGAATACAGACACCTACTCAGATACCTATATGCTGTCCTGGTTGGCACTAATTACACTGCATGTTCAAGCTGACCGTAACTGATGTTAATTAAGGATGTATACAAATGACAGAGCTGTTATGGTGCCAGGGTTTAAAGTACAACTGGAGCCTTTAAGCCCCAGCAACACTAGCTGCCCATTGTTTCTCTCATTTAAAGTACAGACAGAGGGGCTGGGTGTTCTAATGTGTGTTGGGCTAGGACATGTTCAGACATGTCTGTGGGATCTATACCAGAGTCTTGTTTCACTAAGTTAAACCACACAAGTGGTATATAGGACTGCTTTAAGTTCACAGCCAACCCAGATATGGGCTTTCACACAAACAACTTCACTGGAACATGCAAACACAGCCATCAGAGCGGCCAACCATCATCGATCGCTCTTCTAATAACTGGTAAATAGCCATGACAATGACCATTAATAGGCTGTCTGTTCTAATCAAATACAGTCTGGCTTTCTATTAAATGTCAGAGAGGCTTTTTACTACCCACAGTGTCCAGTTATTAAACACAGAAAGGAAAACAATCAATCAGACATACAAAGCAGTAGTGGTTGTCCTAAACTTTCAAAGATGTCTATGATAGTAAACCGAGTCTGCCTGCGTGTAGTTTAAGAGGATTTCAGTGTAAAACCAACTGATCTGTTAAGGCAGTGGAGGTTTGTTATGGACCATTGGAGAACAAACAGCATCAAAAAGACACGTTTTAAGGAAAATAAGGTTAGATAAAACACCATCTAGCTTGAACATTGGAGGCGCTGCTCGATTTGGCATCAGAACATAAAGTACTGATCAGAGGAACTGTCAGGAGACCCATGGGAAATCTGGAGGAGTCATAGACCCACAGCTCAGGTAGGAGAACATGCTAAACAATGTGATGCATGACCGACTGGGCTCGATTTCCTTAAGTTTGGAAGCTTGGTGATTGGCTGATACTTAGATTTAAAACAGATCTCACTCTACCTCTGAAAATCACTAACTATCAATGCTCCAAGCTTTGCATCTGTGTTTTTACCAATAACATTGAAATAGGCGTCTTAAGACCTAAAAAAACTGACAGCAACACATCGATCACAGTCAGCATTACAACTTCACTATTTATAACTATACACGCAATGTGTACGCAAAGGACAGTTTGCACGAGATATTTGAAAGCATCCTACAATTCAAGCATAAGTTAAACATTTATGCACTGCATTTACTTAATATGTTCGGGAAGCTGAATGGACGCATAACTGTCTTTACTTTGAAAGGACTAACAAAGAGCAATAGGATCATCATGTAATTATATAAAAGAAAATTTGCTGTAAAATGTGGTTTAAACATAACAGATATAATTTTTTTGCAATAATGTCACAATTACATATTTTGTTTTATTTCAGGTAGGATTTGAGAAAATGTGAAACAACAGTAGGAATACTTTTGCATCGCTGTGACAATGTATAGTTGAAACAATTGATAGTTGATAGACAGAATTAAAACGCACTGCTCCCCTGGTGCCCCACAATGGCAGCCCACTGCTCCCCAAGGGGATGGGTTAAATGCAGAGGTCAATTTCTCCAATATGAGATCAATAAAGTTCAATTATAAATATCATCATTACAGAGTAAAGCTACATTCAGAGGCACAACACCCTGGCATCTTTAAGAACTGGCTTTACCACCTCGCTGCACAAAAGAAACCTCTAATCTACTGATTTTACAGGAGAAAAAAAACAATCAGTTTGGGTTCTATGAATGCTTTGTTAAATTCGGCCCTTTTTGGTCTATTTTTTTTTTAGACAGGATCTTAATAGTATAGGATCATCACTGATGGAGAAAAAATAAACACCTGACACTTAAAGCATGGCTAGATAAGAGCCCGTTGCTACAGCAACAGCTCAGACATAAATTTGGGTGCTGCTGGTGGCGAGCATGCTGAGTCAGCGCTTCTGCATAGGAGACCACGAACAGCTCGAACGCTCTCCTCCAGGACCCCTCAGTTCTTTTAGATCACAGCTGTTTTTCACAGTGTACATGCACAGCACACAAAGACAGCCGTTTTTCATGCACCAGCTGAAGAACACAAAAACAAACCTCAGAAATCAGGCATTTAGCTCTAACTGTGCTTCACCTCACACCTAAACCCTGAACATTGGATACTATATGCTTTCAGAGATGTTTATCACCAGTCGTAATTTCATTGGATTGAAGTTTAGGAGTTTCTTTTTTTTGGATCTTTTAGTTTCTTTATGGTGCTAAACGGATTCCACCGACTACAGCACCACAGATCCTCTTTAAAGCATTTTTGTTTTTTTAAGCGTTTTGAAAATTTGTTCTGACCATAAAATTAACATTTTCTTTAAAAATACAGTTTACAGTATTATTATATTTATATTTTTATTATATTTAAATATTACTTTTATTTTTTTCTAGGTTGAGTGGTTATTAATCACTGACAGAAAAAAACAAAAAAAAAAAACAAACAAAGCTGCATGGTAAATTAGCAGTTAGCATTGTTAGCAGTGATGTAACCATACACTCACGTCAAAATATCCAGTGTGTAACACGAAAAAATGTATGTACATCGTCATCTTTTTTTGGTGTTAGGTAATAATCTTGTTAGATGGGCAGACCTTTTCAAAACATATCAATTAGTCTCCTGAAGTGATAGAGGTCGGGATATCAGCAAACATTATATCATAATACCAAACAAAATGATAGAACGCTGTATGATGATAAAGCTAGTGATTTACACTCCTAATAGTTAATCAACAGTACAGGTTGGCCTTAATGAGTGTTTGTAACACAGTAGTGGGCAGGTTTTGTTGGTTTATTTTTTTCCCTAGAGGCTTCAATCTTCTATATTTGAGATGATTGCGCTGCTGGAATCCATCTAACAAAAAAAAACAAAAAAACAATTAATTTGCAGACTATCCCCTTCTGCCTTAGAGAATACAGTCCCAATTTTAAGGATTCCTAAAATGCTTCTCGAGATAAATAGGTTAAAATCTAAAAAAAAAAAATTAAAATAAATTTGCTAGGACATATGAAATTTTCTTGTAATCTATGAAACATGCATTTAGTTTCAAACAGCTCAGCCCTCTGTAAGCCAAAAAAGACAAGCAGAGAGACGAGAAGAAAACTGGAAGAGCAAAAGAATAGAAATGAAGAAAAAAAAAAAGAGAAGTCATCTAAGTCTATAGTTCCAGCTAACAGGCCCGTTTTTTTGATATTTTTGTCCTCTCTCTGAGCTATTTAAAACACCTTACTGATAATAAAAACAGAGATATTTGAGTTTTCTTTCAACAGTAAAAAGCTTTACAGTGCGCTGTTATCAGTCAAATGCAATGTACCAGGTATGTATGGAGGTTCACTGTTTGAAATAAGGTCATATCTTTGAGTTTCCATTATCCTGTCACCAGTGAAGCCTGATCAAACTCCTCTGATCCTCCTGATTTTACAAGTTGATATCCTATAGTGTTTCTTATAGGAGTTGTATTCCATTCGCCTGAAAAAAATAAATAAATTGGTATTTTATTCTGAATTTATTTATATATTTCTTTACAAAAATGAAACAAAAAGCCTGTTTTCTGAATTAAAAAGATAAACTGTAAGGAGAAGAGGAGGGAAGGGAGAAAGATCACTTCTACATAACTAAGAAATTTCCCAGTGTGTCAATCCCAAATGGAAGTGAATATTAATTAAATTCAACACACAGGACATGCTGAAGCTTCTGTGAAGGCATCTAGAGCTTAGAATTTGCAATGCCAACAGTAACAGATCATAAACTATGAAACTGGGGAGTGGCAGCCTAGTGGTTAGGGCATAGAGCTTGGAATCCTGTGGTCCTGAGGGCCGCGTCACATCTTGCAGATTTAGACAGCGTATGCCCAACGTCCGAGTATCTCCTAAAATGCTGGCATACTTTGAACTTTCTATATATTTTTTTCAATTTTGGGCGCATACATAGCGTGTTAATAACGAGTCCAGAACTTATGCCCAACGACAGCCTAACTTATACATAACGCACAGCACTGTAATGCCCATGAAATGATGCACAGGCCAGTGTCCTGAGGGGAGCAGCGATAAGCCCGGAGGCACCCGGTCTGCATAAAAAGATTTGTTTGAGCTGCTGGTTTGACTTGTCTGCTAGGAGGTTTGCTTGTCTTGGCCGTGGCTGTAAACGCAGGGAGGATTCATCACACTCACCTTCATGTTCTCCCTAGAATGGGGATGAAGTCTGGAGGAGTACTGACTGTTACTTCCTGTGAACCCCCTTTTATACCAAATTGCTGCAAATACCCTTTAAATAGTAGAAAAGGTCAAATATGGAGGTCTGGAAAAGGTCAAATATGTTGATATGCGTTGGAGATAAGTTCTTCATAAATTATGTACAAGTTATGCACACGTTACTCATAGGTTTTGGATAACCTTGACACCACAACTTATGAGTAACTTACAGAGGTGTCAAGTAACGAAGTACAAGTAGTTCACTACTGTACTTAACTACACTTTTTAGGTATCTATACTTTACTCCATTAGTTATTTTTCTTCCTACTTCTGACTTTTACTCATTACAGTTTCACACAAGTATCTGTACTTTCTATTCCTTACATTTTTAAAACAAACGTTACTGGTTACTCTTTGCTTCGGTTTAATGTTTATAAATATCTATTTCACGTCATGTGCNAACCCCCTTTTATACCAAATTGCTGCAAATACGCCTTTAAATAGTAGAAAAGGTCAAATATGGAGGTCCGGAAAAGGTCAAATATGTTGATATGCATTGGAGATAAGTTCTTCATAAATTATGTACAAGTTATGCACACGTTACTCATAGGTTTTGGATAACCTAGACACCACAACTTATGAGTAACTTACAGAGGTGTCAAGTAACGAAGTACAAGTACTTCATTACTGTACTTAAGTACACTTTTTAGGTATCTATACTTTACTCCATTAGTTATTTTTCTTCCTACTTCTGACGTCTACTCATTACAGTTTCACACAAGTATCTGTACTTTCTATTCCTTACATTTTTAAAACAAACGTTACTCGTTACTCTTTGCTTCGGTTTATTGTTTATAAATATCTATTTCATGTCATGTGCTCCATCCAATGCAGATCATTGGTGCCATCCACATCTAGTGAAAACTAGTGTAATTAGATGAGTCATATAACGCAAACACTCATTGGTTAGCTAAAGGAAATCATCAGAAGCAAGCAGGTGTTCTTCAAACTGCAAACGTGAATTGTCTATGCCATGCTACAATATAGGATTCAGAAAAAGATGTCGAGATGTCTGAAAGGTCGGAAACAGGCAAGAGCGTATCGGGAGATGAAGACCAACATGACCTCACTCATCCTTGGCCCTATCTCAAAGAATTTTTCAAAATAGCCGAAAAATTTAGCTTTTAATTCATATAGTGGCATCTGGCTGTTTTTTTAAAACGTCACTTTATACTTTTATACTTTAAGTAGTTTTTGGAGCAAATACTTTTTCACTTTTACTTGAGTAAAGAGGTCAAGTTGATACTTCAACTTTTACCAGAGTGTTTTTAAACTGCAGTATCTATACTTCTACTTAAGTAACAAATGTGTTTACTTTTGACACCACTGGTAACTTACACTTAACGTATGTCAACAATCGGATAACTTACCTGTAACTTATGCGCCATATATGGCGTACACTGGCAAAATCGAGAAATTTTGAGCATGCTAAAAATTTCCCAACGTACTTGTCTTATGTTGACGCGAGCCAGCGTGTTTCAGCGTGCTCATGACTTATACAAAACTTACTCATAACAGATCTAACGTATGCCCTCGTTTTTGCCAGATTTTTCGTACGTCAGGCATACGATGGTCTAAATCATTGTCTCACTCTGGGTCCCCGAGCAAGACCCTTAAACCCACACTGCTTCACAGGCGCCCCACAATGGCAGCCAACTGCTCCACAAAGGGATGGTTAAATGCACAAGTAAAGATCAATAAATGTCAGTTATTATCATTATTATTTTTTAAATCACAGCAGAGTTTTCTTTTTAATTCAGAAAAACAGAACATCAATATTTATTTAGTAAAAATTATCTCCTTAATTGAAGAAAACTGTTTATTTTTGTAGAAAAATATCATATTTCAGAAAAACAGACAAATGCCTTTTTTCTTTTTTTTTTTGTTGAATGCAATATACCTCCGTAGTTTCTATCTAATGGTAACGATACATTTAATTGATGTTGTTGCTCAATGTTTATTATTTGTTCCACTAACTCAAAATCATCGCCATAAGCCATTCAAACTTTATTCTTTATTCTGACAACTTTATTCTTCTACTCTTATGAAACTGTTTCAAACTACAGTGGAAATACATCGGGGAAAACAAATAACCCCAAAAGATTCAATAACCCAGGATTCCCAAACAAGGATGTACCGCTGTCACAATGAGTCCTCCTCACAGCTGATGTTGTGTAACCATCTCAATATGACACATGTGACAGTGGGTCATGTGTTGTAGCTGGAGAGCGCATGCTATTCTGTGGGTCCAGTAAAAGTGTAATGGTGCTAATGGGAGAGGAGGGGGGGGACCTTTAGCAGCTTTGGAGAAGCAGAGGAGCACAGCACTGCGGAATTCCCCACAAGCAAAGACAAACTATTTATAGCACCCTCTCTCACAGAGATATACAGCCCACATAGGCCTCGAGAGTGTTTCACACATGCACACACAATCAAGTGTGGCACAAACACAGAAATACCACCGTGTATCAGATGGGGGTACCTGCAGGGGCGCCTCTTTCCAAGATATAAGCAAACACTTATGGAGCATACAAATAACCCTGGGAAGATCGGCACGCGCCAGATTTATGGAGCGTGAGAAGCTTGTGTGTTGTAAAATATTGGCCTGTGGGTCACAAGTCTAGCAATTTCAGCCCAAGGGGTTGAAATACATCATACATAAAGAAAAATAGAACAAACATCCATTTCATTAATTTTGCGTCTGAGAGTTTTGCATTACTGCTGTGTTTTCAAGCCTACCTGAGAAGGAGCTCTTTGGGGAGCTTCTTGTTAATTGGGGCTTCATCGCTGTTTGAGAACACCTGCAGAGACACAAGATGAATAACAATAAAAGTTAAGTGTACTGCAAGTTTAACAAGCTGATTAAAAAACGTCAGAGAATCCAGGCACATGATGGGGCAGAAGCCAAGAGCCCCAAACATCAACAGACGTAGAGGCCTACAACTTGTTTACATCAGGCAGCCACAACTGAGCCATCACATCTCTAACGTATGCTAATGAGCACACCAGAGACACATTTGGCTTCTCATGTCCACACCCTGAAAGATTATAATTCAGTCGGCCTGGTCAGGTTGTTGGCATGCTTATCTCAATTAGCCTACTCACTGGATGTCTGGCCATCTGCTGAGTGACACACTCACACACATTCCTAGGTTATTCAAGCCCAATCGTTCTGGCTGAGGCATGAATTCAGAGTGTTCTCAATCGAGCTAGGTCTATGAATTTAGATTAAGGCAAACACCCAGAATCACAGTGCCCCTGCAGGCACATGCACATCCTCTGAGCGACACGCTCAGATCCTAAAGGAGTCAGCGGGTGGATCTAATGTGGAGGACTCCCCGCTGTGTGACATGCAAGCAGGAAAACAAAGGGAAGCAGAGTGATCATGGTGCAGGAGGAATGAGGGTTCCATGCAGGGAGGGGGGGTAGGCATGCAGCCTCTTCGTCATAAAAAAGCAGTGGAGAGGAAAGAGAGGATTAAAAGGGGAAGCAGAGATGAGACAGAAAAAGAAACTGAACTAAAGAGACCAAAAACATTCCGAATCGTTTTATGGTGAAAACCAGAGAGTGAAAAGAAGAACTATGGGACAAACAAGGAAACGAAAGGTTACATTTAAGAGGTCAAAAAGACAAAGGACAGGGAGTTGTCTAGTTTGGTTTAGAAAAATATTAACTAAGCTGGTTTGACTGTTAACAGCTCTACTATGATAAAAACAAAACCTGCAAAGATACTGCAAATATCTAAACACATTCAAGGCACTTCATCACAGCTCACACTTCTGCAGCTTCATGTTTCTAAAATGCATCTTTACACAGACTACAAGCACCAACCACTGCAGTGTGCCAATATTAAGCTTCTAGAAAACTTCTAGCTCCTACCTGATGGAGGATTTCCATCATCAAGTTACCTCTAAATATAAACAGGGGCTAACAATTGCCTCCATAGGTCACATATTAAGTAAACAGGGTATGACTGTGTGTCATTGTACCAACATATACCATGCCAATCAGTGACTGAATGTACAGACATAAATAGTCATATAAATAAATATGGTTTCTAGTTTCATATTCTTATTTTTGAAAAAGGGCTTTAAAATGGAAACACATCATGTTCTTCTTAACAATCACTTCTGTTCCATCTCATACTGTATAACCAGGGTCAGATAAAGGTTATACACATTCTAAACCCCACATAGCAGCAAACTGCTGCCATTACAATTATTTGTTTGGATGAAATATGCATGAATAGGCATTATGCGGCAAAACAGTCCAAATACTCCTGTGGAGTATTTTATATGGATCATCTGAAAATTAAAAAAGTAGAACAAATGCTTAGGCTATCCATTGACAGTTTGAGCATTGAAGGTATGAATTAAAGAACTAAGACACACGTGGCAACTCCCTAATGGTAATCCTTAATAATCAGACCTTTATCAAATAGTTAAAAGAGGAAAGCAATTTTTAAAAAGTTAACTTTCAGAAGATGCACTCACACATTAAACGTTGAATGTAAAACAGGGTGTGTGGTGGAAAACAACCAGGGCACATCACCTTAGCTAAAACTGCTTCCATTCTATTTAAAATATATCTACTTGCTTTTGCTGGCCTTTTTAAAGAAAAATATAAACAAAACACCTTGAGCTTTGTGATAAGAATGGAACACATTTTGAAAGATATATCATTTTGCAGATATCTTTTACACTGCGTCTAGAAATGGTTTTTAAACAGCCTAAACTTTTGTCACATTTTGACATGAAAACCACCATCGGACAAAACAGCTCTTTGCTAACGACTTAGATCTTAAATCTCAAAAAGCAGTGAACACATCAAAATGCTTTTTTTATGGAGCTCTTTAGCAAAAAAAGTAAAATGAGAATGGGCTATGAAAAGTCTCCATAATGAGATTCAGAGGATGATAGTGAAAAAGGAGCCTCTTCTCTCTGCAGTTCTCCACTGTCCGATTTTTATGACACAGTTGAAAGAAGAAAGTCATAACATTGATTAAAAGTTTCATGACAGCCTGCTGAGAAAGAGAGAACTGACTCCTGATCAACGCTTAGCACATTTAGGAGCAGACACCACATTCTCAGATTGAACTGTGTGATCTTGATCCATCCAGCAGCTACGGAGGAAACATGGAGCTGAAAATAACCTTATTACTGTCCTCAAAGTCTGAAACGGTGATGACAGTATGCTGCGGTGGAGATAAGTTTTCTGTGGCAGGTAATCTTTAAATGGTCAGAAGAAAAAAAAAAGAGAATGGGGAGAAAATTTCTGAGGAACAAGCTTAAGAACACAAATAAGCAGCCATAAGTGATCCAGCCTTACTCTGGAACATCACTGGAGGAAGGTGTAAAAAGACGAGCAGTAGCGCATCAAATCCAGAAATATTTTAGGATCCAGAGAAGAACTGAAGTTGAACACTTGTTTTATCTCAGAGAAAGTTGGGTGAAATAATTATTAGAAACTACTAACTAGGATTAGATACTAGGTTTCATTTTTTTCATTTTATGAAATGTAAAAAAAAAAGTTGTAGGAAAAAAAAAATAGATTGCACAGAATGAAGAAAGTTATGAATCCCTCAACAGGGAAAATCTTTACGTCCACCTCGTTAACACATTCCCGCTTCTTTGACATAAACTTATGAACTAAAACTTTAATACACTTTAGTTGTTTTGTTCAGAACTGATTTGCCACAAATACCATTTGAAGAACACTAAACAAAAACAAAAAATGTAATTTACATCCAAAATATCCAGTAAAGACGCCTCAATCATACACAGATTCAAATTAAACGGAATCAACTGCATCATCGATATAAAATATCCAGGTGAAGTTTAGTTTATTTTTTCCAAATGTTAAAGACTTTTCCATTTATGGAAATACAGCCGAATGCATTGCCACTGGCTTTGCAGAGAACCTATTATATTGAGCATGCAAGCTGCAGCAGTAGCAATAAAAAAAGCTACATGAACCTCCTTTTAGCATCCTTTCGTTTGTTTATAACAGCAAAGCAGAATCCAAAACCATGGAGATATATCTCTGTTCCTACAAAGGCTGCAGCAGTGTAAACAACCGTTTAACTTGGGCCACCTGAAAATGTTTTAAAAATAATAAAGTTGCATTGTGTCCTGCCTTCTTAATCAAACCAGCTACAAGATGTCTCAGGCATCTAGTAGTCAGAGAGCTGGCCTGCTCTTTCCTAACCAGCCCACATTTCTATTTTCCACCACACACTGATTTTTCATGTAAGAACACCAACACCGTGTGTTCTGATTCACTGGCATTGAGCATGTGAGCACACCCGGCTGATAAAGTCAAGTACCATCAAGTCAAACCCTGAAGAATCTCAGCAATGTGTGAACCCCACCTCAGATAAAGCTGTGCTCACCGCCAGTCAGACGCGGCATCATAAAGACTGAACACCATGTGGAGTCAAAAGCTGAGAGGGAACATGTTTCATAAGAAGACTGAAAGCTTGCATTTTGTTCTACTTCCCTGTTACACTGGATTTTGTGTAGGTGAATTGAAAACATCCAGTGTGTCGAATGGAGCGTGTCATGGGGTCTGCGTCCCTCAAGTCTGTAGCGCTGTATTTAACTAACCAGTTTGTAGATCAGTCTGAAGACACTGCTCCACTTCATGCAGACACGTGCTTGGCTGTGACTGGCTCTCTGTCATGCAGTATTTACAACGGAGAGTGTAACATACTCAGCAAAGATCAATGCTGAGCACCAATACACTTTCAATAACAAGCCTTTCTTGTGGAGCTAGCTGCTGGGTCAGATAACCCATTATAACACCACTTGTGTTACTCTGATATACACGATGTTCACTCACCATCCACATAATTCAAATCAGGTGTTCTAATCACTTTCAGAGCTACAGGTAAACAAAAACAAGCACCTTGACTGTCCCTACAAACATTTGGAAAGGCTACATACCACCTAACTTCATGTAGCCTTAAGATTAGCACATGAAGAATTCAAAGCAATGTTTTGTGAAATGAGTTGTTAAGACCAAGCAGCTGGATCCAAGGCCTCCATCACCAAGTGTAATGCCAAAACTTGCATGCTGTGGCTTAAAGCGAGCTCTAGAAGAGTGGAGATGTGTTCATTAGTCCTGTATAGTGAGGTAAAGTTAAAAAAGGTCCAAGGGCCCCTGACTGACTAACTGGGGTAGTAAATATTGGCTCCATAAAGACGTGGATGAGAGAGCTTGGTGCAAATAAGCCAAGAGCCCTGATCTCAACCCACTAGAACACCCAGACAGAACAGAGTTATGGAGATAGGAGAGTTCTGAAAGCTACATTGGCGACAATGGGCCACATTTCAAAGAGCAACGGTGACACACAGAGCTCTAAGTTCAAGGAAAGTTAGCCCTTCATGCTAACATTGCCTTAAGCATTAGCAGAGCAAGGCAGCAGATAGATCTATGATTTTAAGTTTTGGAAAGACAACGTAGCTCACCAACCAATTTAAGTTAGATTGCTTTACCCTTAAATTAGCTTGGGTAGCTTTAACAGGCATTTAAATCTATAAAAAAAGGATTATTGAGAAATATACAGAAGCATATGAGAAAAAACAAGGCGGCATACGGGAAGAGGCTGGAAAGCAAGCTCCAGAAGAACAATATAAGCGATGTGTGGTCAGGGATGAGGAAAATCACAGGCTTCAAGCAGAAGGATCATCAGGCAAATGAAAATCTGGATGGAGGCAATGAACTGAATACATTCTTTAATAGATCCATTTCAGGAACAGGCTTAGCATCTTTCTCTCTTGCCCACAGTCAAATGGACATCTCATCCTCCTTTGACCCAAAGCTTCCCTCACACCTCAAATGTTTCATCTTCCACATCTGCCAAGGGCCCTCCTGCTTCTACGAATTTGATCTCAGCCAAATCGCAACATGGCGCTGCTCCCTCCACCTTTCACCTGTCTGCCTCAAAGAGTCAAATAAAGAGGCAACTGAATCGTAATAAGTCAGCAGGTCCTGATGGTGTCAGCCCCGGAGTCCTGAAGGCCTGTTTGTTTGTTCGATCGCAACAGCCTCCACTCTAGGTTCCTGAGGAAGCATTTAAGATGGCGCTATCCATGTAGTAGCCTGTTATGTCTGATCCATGTTCTCCTTTAATGGGGGAGTGTTGGCCTAGTGGGTTAGAGCAGTGCGCTTGTGCTCTGAGACGGTTACAAGAGCAGCCCACTGCTCCCCAAAGGGGATAGGTTAAATGCACAGAATTAATTTCTCCATTGTGAGATCAATAAAGTTTAATTTCTATCTTTGCTATTTCTTTGCTTCATGCTGTTGAATTGGAGCTGAAGATGCCATCATACACCTGCTGAAACAAACCTACTGTCATTTAGACAAAGCGGCACCGTGTGGAAACAATCCTCTGATCCTGAATGTGAACAAAACAAGGGAGATGACTGTAGATTTCAGAAGAAACCGAACAATTAAAATCCTATTAACATTATGAGAGAAAAGGCTGAAGTGGGTGGAGGAGTATAATCACCTTGGTGCTCAACTGGAAAACAAACTCAACAGCAGACTCAACTGCCGCTGTCTACAAGAAGGAACACAGCAGACCACACTTTCTAAGGAAGCTTAGGTCCTTCGGCATTTGCAACAAGAAGCTATGCATCTTCCATCAGTCCTGTGGAAAGTGCATGCATGCTTGTTTTAAAAATGCCCTTAGGTATGAGTGAAAGTGTATAGTAGATTCTCTGATGTTGCCCAGCTAATGGCTGCTGTAGAGAGGTATCAGATCAAACAACTCCAAGTTGTTAGGATAATTATCATTGAAGATGTGTGAGTTCATCACACCCTGGTATGGGCTGCCTGTTGCGCGTCAGAACTGACGTTTTAATCTAATAAGAACAATTCCTCTGTCTGGATATACAGTTATAATCTTTATTTTGTACGTGGCAAAGATTTAGAAAGGGAATGAGAGCGGCGTCCTTTTTTGATAAGGCTGGAGCCTTGGATGTTTAATCATCTGCTAACGTGTATGATGTAAAATATGATGATGTGGCAAACTGGAGATGTATAAAACGCTCTTTTAACTGCTAATCGGGGCCACTTCCTGAGAGGTGAGCTGCTGCCATTCTGTAACCCTAAGCTTTTTCTCTGATCAGAGTAAGATTACAATTTCTATCAGAATCTGTTGTCATGTCTCCTGGTTATTTAATACATACAAATTATGAAATGTTATTTAAAGAGTTTGTCCCAGGTGATCTCTTTTCAGGAAAAAGAACCGGAGAGATAGAGCATCATGGTGCATACACAGATCTTTAACTATTTGCTTCAATGTAATTCTAAATAACAGGTTGAGTTTTTAGTCAGAATTCTGAAGTCTTGAGGTTTTAATTATGTCAAAAGTGAAAAGCTCATGGGGCCCCCTGCTGACCCTGGGGATAAGAGAGAGCAGCTCAGTTTACTAATGCCCTCAGCAGGCTCTGTCCCTCATGACATGTATGTATTTTCTGAGGGGGGGGTGAGATTTATCCTGCCCAATCAGGGTGAGATCTACATGGAGGCTGCAGCTCACAGCAGACAGAAGTGTAACTACAGGGGACAGAGCCTGATATATTGACAGTAGAGCCAGCCACAGCCCTGCTGTCTGTCCCGCAGTCCCCATTGCTCCGTCTGCTGCTGCGGGAGGACAACTACAGGATTACCCTTGACCAACAAAACGCCTCAGCTCATGACTGCGTGTACAAATTAGGAGCAAAGCCCCACGCACACGCTCACACACACACACAATCCCAACACAGTTTGCTTATACAAGCCTCCCTGCTGGAGACAAACAGTTTAACCGTTGGTGGTCCATTTCCCTCCCTGTGTCATTACCTCGAACCGGCTCTTGCTGATACCGTTCATGTCTGCGTCGGTACCTTCCTGCTTACAGACGGAACCAACGGGAGCCGCTTTTCGGGCAGATTTTTTTTGGTCGCCGTTTTATTTTTGGGAGCGTAGGAGCCGAGCTGAAGCTGGGTCTTCACCTCCTCCTCCTCCTCCTCCTCCTCTCCCCCCCAGCCGCCAGCGAGGCTCCTGTCTCCGGGTCAGTGAGGTGTTGGTAGCAAGGTGTGGTGTGGGTCCGGAGAGGCCTGCTGTGCCGTGAAAGCTCGCTGTCTCCGAGAGCAAACGGCTCCCCAGCTCGTCTCATCACAGGGCTACCAAAATAACAATAATAACATGGACGGTTCTGTCAAATGACTTCACTTCCGCCTCTCCCTTCATTATCGAACACCAGAACGAGTCAGCTGCAAGCACTGAAAACCCTTAAAAAACTAAAAAAAACAACACGCGCATGATGCGGCGGGTAAAACATGTAAACCTTATCGCAAATTTCTCATTTCAAGCTCTTGTTACGGCGGCTGCCGCACGAGCGCTTTCCTCGCTCGTTTTCTGTTTACTTGGAGAGACGGGGGAAGGGGAGGGGCCAAATGACGTCATTGCTGCGGGAAAAGCACGCGTGGTCGATTTGTTTTGATTGTGAGGTGTTCTTTAGTGGGGGGGCAGAATGAAATTATTCACTGCAAGGAAGGAGAAAGTTTTCGCCAATGTTGAGGCCTACACTGTTTATGGCGGGTTCTTTAATTACAGTCACATTTGGTTATGATATATATTTTTTATTTTTAGAAATATTCTGATTTGTTCTACTTCGTCACAATATGTTGTTACATTAAACGTCAATGGATATAATAAAATTCCATAATTATATTATATATTGTGATGGAAATATACATAAAACACACAATAAAATGTTTTATTTTTTCCACTTTTTGTTCATTCAAAGAAAATATATGTTGTGTTTGGAAATAACAGTAAAGCTCTTCTGAGTTTCCCTTAGCAAAAAGTAGTTTATTCGAGTATACTAAAAGTGCACTAATTTCATACTTAAAATCAGGCAGTGCACTTAGAGTTGACTTAATCTAAACTATATTTCATATACTTAACAATAGTATAGTCAAGTGTACTTGACTATACTATTGTTTAAAAATGTACCAATTTAGTTTGAAGAAGAATTACTTTAGTAATACTTCAAGTACACTAAAAGTACATTGTTCGGTATACTCTATAAACTTATGTTTATACTTAAGTATTCTTAATAGAATTTACTTCAAGTATTCTACTTTTTGCTAAAGGTTTGCAAAACGTTAACTTGACATCTATCTTGTTACCCCTCCTTTCATGTCGCTCACCTGTCAAATTACTACTAATGTGGTTACACAAAGGTTTAAAAGAAAAGTTACAGTATGTGGTGTTCGGTGGAAATGAGAGGGGTCTCAATGGACATGTTTTCTTATTAATACTAAATAAAATACCATACTTGGCTGCAAGGTGGAGCAATTATTTGCTCTGTTGTCTTACAGCAAAAAGGTATTGTGTTTAATTTTCGACCAATAGTCTTTCTGCATGGTGTTAGCTGGTTCTCCCCGTTCATACATAGGTGCTCTCCTGGTATTCTGGTTTCCTCCAGCAGTCCGAAAACATGACTGTTAGGTTAATTGGCATTTCTAAATCGCTTTAGAGTGATTCAGTGTGTATGGTTGTATGTCTTTGTGTTGCTTTGCAATGGAGTGGCAATTTCTCCAGGCTGTAACCTGCCTAGAAATAGGCACCAACTTCACCGCCATCCTGAAATATGAAGCAGCAGAAGAGTGATTGATTTCTGTGCAATTTGTCATTAAAGTTAATGTTGAATCAAATTTAATTCCACTGTTATGAGTGACTGAGAGGCCAAAATGTAACAAATGACATATAGCAAAAACACTCAATATAAAACTGTATTTTATATAACATAAATAGTTATCAATCTATAATACATTTTGTGTAAATTTGTCTCAATGTATGACATGAATAAAAAATTGAAAAACTAAATTTTTCTTATTTCTGCTTGTGACACCTGATCTTTGACTGTTGGAGAAATACCCATTCCTGAAAAAAAGGAAAAAAGATAGATCAGTCACTGCAGTTTAAAATAAAATTAGTCCCAGATTGAAGATGTTCTTTTTTTTCCTTTTCTTTTTCGAAACAATCAAAACAGAGCAGTACTGTGCAGAAAGTTGAAGCTGATTTGGAAATAGCATTCTCACTTAATCAATGCATTTAGTTTTGGGCAGTTCTAAAGACATAAAAAAATAAAAAATAAATGACTGGATTTAATCTATTTTGGAGTTAATATTATAATCGAATTCTGGACTTTTTCATTTCAATTTCACTTGTTTTGCTGAGGTTTAATGTGATATACAGTAATAACAATAAGTGAAAGTGAAAGTAATACGTAAAAAAGTGAAAGTAATATGCTTTAGGTTTTCTTTTTTGGAAAACTATGGGGTTGGGGAATATATCAAATCTGTTAGTTGTGTACGCCACTAGTCTGGGCAAGGTGAAAAACAGAAGAAGAATTACCATATAAAGTTGTAATGCTTTGTGTATGAGATCCAGCAAAAGTAAAAGGCATCTGCTAAGATAAGACCAAATCAGGCTCTATGGGCTGAGTGTGCAACATCATGTATGGAGGCAGATCACTATGCGCCCCCATGATGACACATGCTGGCACTATCATGCTGCAGGTATGATTATCTTTCACAAGGACAAAGAAGTTAGTTGAACAGAGGAATTTAAGAATGCTTTTTTACTTATAGCAGGACAATGACCCTAAACACACAGCCAGATAAAATATATTGGTTTTGATCATGAATGTGTTTCGGCATGCGAGTCCAACTTTTTAAGTTTTTAAAAATAGATATCATCAAAAATAAATGTACTCTCCATATGATCTTATGTTAGTTATTTAACAGATAACATTTCAGCTATGCAAAGCTTGCTGAGTAACAGTGTAGCTACAGAGTTAAGGAGAGGAATAATAAAAACAATAATATTATAGCTTATGACTTTTGAAAGGTACTTTTTTTAAATCATACACACACCTAGAAATTAGCTAACAGCTGTCATTGTGCCCTGAAAAGCGCAAAATATTTTCAAATTTAGAATTTAAATGGCAAAATAAATACTGAGAAAATTAAGTTTTTTACATAACTACGAACATTGACGTCCATGTATGGTTTATACTAGAGTAATAATCTTGGATGAAGCAATAACTGGAAAACAAATGGAGGAAGTAAAAAAGAGACTGTTGACATAGATTTATTAGGCCTAAGTAAACTTGCAGTATATTATATATACTGTCTTGTAGCGTACTTTAGAAATCTATATCATACATCATTATTTGAATTACTAGTTTATTTTTGTTGTATTCACTCGTCACTGATTGTTTTACATAAAAATGGTTCGTTTACGAATGTATTTCTACTTTCTAAATCCCAGTTAGTTAAAACAGGGTCTGAAAAATAATCTAGTGAAATACTTTCTTTATTTCCCACTAAGTTAAAAGCTGTATTATTACTATTCCTGACCCAATTTCTCATAATTTCAACAATATAATAAAGTAAATAAAGGGGATTCTTGTTAATCAACTGTGTTTTATGGATCTAAAAGCCAATAAAGTCAACCAACTGTCATATGTTCTCCAACTCTAAAGCTAGAGGGCGCTCTAACATAACTAGCTGCTTGACAGGCTAGTACAGTTTGAGCTGAGAAAATGTATTTTGACTATTTTAATGCAAGAATAACTTTTAGGCAAATATACTCAAAGATGTAGAAAGTAAACCACACTTTTTGAATTGTTCACATTTTTCTGAGTTATATAATTTTGCATAGCCTATTAAACTAACATTAAATAACCCAAGTAGTATTCTGATTAGATTGGGAATGTGGGTCTTAAGTGATTTTAACAATGAGCCATTGTTACCTGTAAATTTGATAAAGATAACAGTTAAACACAGCATCTGATTTTCTTGGTTTGTTTTGTTTTGGGTGCAGTGGATTTGTTTGGGGTGTGGTTTCTTTGGTAGGCCTCATCTTGATTTCTTTTTTGTAAAAAGGTAAATTGATTTCATTTTACAACATTTTTTTTTCTTAACTCTTCCTAAAAGGGAAATGCATGAAATAAAGAGGTGAATTATGAAAGTTCATTTTGAAATACTCACCTTTGCCATTTCCCTCTCCAAGCAGCTGTGCACAGGACTGCACCATTGGAGAATTTGGAAGGGGGGGCGTGGGTATTTGAGTATTGTTTGGAATTTAATTAAAATAATTCTGCTTTGTCTTTATTGGTAAATGTTTTTCTTCATTAGCTGCTTATATAAAACAAATCTTGTGTTATTTTGCAGCTGTATATAATCTTATATTAGTTTCTTAAAATTTTGTTCCACCTCTACTCAAGAAACATGTCTGCCTCTGTTCTATAGTTAGTGTTGTTTGGTTGATGTGCTACACCAGAAACAATTAAAGAAGTGTCCTTTTCAAACGGTTTGGGTCCCACCTCCAAGACCGCTCAGCCTCCTCAGCATGTAACAGTGATAATACATGAAAGTTCCATGCAACATTTCAACTTCAACAAAACACCTTAATCATGTACACTGCGGTTTTCATGGAGATTAAATTTGCAATGCACAACAGGGATTTATTCTATTTATTTATTTTACCACATAAAGCCAACAATTTTTAAATGTCGCCAACCTTTAATACTAATTGAAAACAACCCTCGTGAGCGTTACAAACCCTCTTCGTTTAGCTGTCACATTTGAAAATCTCTCCTCCGTTTGCATATCAAATGAAACTATTAACATAGATTAAAAAAGATATTTCCATATTTTTTATTGTGTCTCTGCAACACTCTGTAAATCAAATAAGATCAAACTCATTTTAAACGCTTAGAAACGCTTGCATATTTAAGAATGTACAATAATATGATCACAATAATGCAGGAACAGAAGAAAAAACAAGACAAATATATTGAAAATTAGACATAAATTGGATTAACTGAAGATACTGAACAGATAAGAACACAGGGTTGATTAAAAAAAGAACTCAGTCATAAATAATGTGGAGAGCACTAACTAAAAAACATGTGACATTGCAGTGACAAAAAGACACATAGCAACTAAACACAGAACCAAACATTTACCAAAATGATAGATAAAAATATGCTAATTGGCCACAGAAGGAAGCATAACAACCATACTAAAGCAGGAGTTAAAAATAAACTAAGACCCCCCCCCCCCTTAAACAGATTACAAATTTGATATTTTCCTACAATAACTGGACAATAACAGGAATGACAACCCATGTAAAAACATTAAACTGCATCAAAGAACTACATTAATTTAATGTTTAAGTGAAACAGTTTGTCCTTTAAAATACTGCAGCAAACCAACACAATATCTGAAAAATACACAATAGATGATCAAGCTTGAAAAATTCAGTTTAGGCAACTGGGTGTGAAGTTTTCTAAAAGTCGTTACACCTCTTATCGAAAAAGCTTCTTCAGTTATAACTGGCGGTGGGGAGCACTGGAATTAATATACTGTAATTTTAACAAAAGAATTAGGGGAAAACAAAAGGAGGCTCTTATCCCTCCCACTGGATGGGCCATAGAGGCCCCCTAGAGTTTTTTAATGGTTGTTTGGTCACATGCCTCATTGAGGTGTGAGTCAGGTGACAGTGGGTGAGAGGTGAATCTTCTGGGTATTGTTCCTAAAAGTGCTTGTTAAGTAGGAGACATGTTATATCTAAGACCATCTCCTCTGTTGAGAGATGTTTTTTCCAAGTAAACCGAGAGGGCTTCCTCAGACACTGTCCTCGTTGGCCAGAATATGGATGTTGTCCTCAGACCTTGGTGCTGATGACTGGCTTGATTACTCATTTCATTCACCTGCCTAGCTCTGCCCAGTTCTTTTTACTGCTCACCTGATCCACCTGTTTCAGCCTCTGTTTATCCAGATTTAAACGAGTCATCAGTGCCACATTATTCAAGTCTTTGGTGGGAGTTCTCTAGCGTACCTGATGGTGCTCTGATTGCCTGATCCTGACCCGTTTTGCCTCTTGACCTCTGAGCCTGCCTGTCCTGTTCTGATCAGTTTGCCTGACCCGTCTGGGTACTCCTGCTGGATTTCTGCCTCTCTGTTAACTGAACCTGGAACTGATTCATGACACCGTACTGGATTTTCTTGCGGCACCTCTTCATACCTCTGATTTCCTGGTTCTGACTCCTGAGCATGTACTGTAGTCGATACCGGCTTGGCTTCACCCTCTGGTTTATCCTGCTATCGTTTGTCTGTTTGGTTCTGATCTACTGCCTGTTCTCCGGCCTCCGGGACACCAGCATCTAGGACTCTCTGGGTGATGCCTGCCTTGTCTTGTTGAAAGCCTACTGGCTGGAACCAACCTCGTCCTCTGGGCACGGACTGAACTACAAGACCTTCCTGCATTAGACCCCCATGCTGTTCGAAGTTTCTTTTGCTAATAAACATTTTGAGTAATCTAACTGTCTGTCTGCGTCGAACACTGGGTCCTATGTTCTGAGCTTTGACAAACAAATGTCCTTTAGCCTTCAGGTGTAGGGGAACAGCTGAGTCCTGTCCTGTGGAGTTGGCCACCTTGTGTTGCCATGCGTCTGTGAAGCAGATGCATGGTCTCTACAATGTACAGGTCTGTGCACTTTTCACTACTCTGGATGGCGTAGACCACGTTCTTGGTCTTGTTTTTGGGTCTCTTATCTTTGGGGTGAACAAGTTTTTGTCTCAGGGTGTTGCTGGGTTTGAAGTGCACAGGGATCCAGCGCTGGTTAGAAATCCTCCTGGAATAACAATGTTCCTTCTTCTTTTTTCTTCCCTCTCAGGAGGCCTTTTCTTGTTGGTTTTTTAAAAAAAAAGCCCACATCGGATAATCACAGATGGACACAGATATGCCCTGCATTCTCATCTTCCCTCTATTAGGGGTGTGGATAGTTTCTGCTCATACATGGAGGGTTCTGATGATGTCTAGTTTGAGTTCCAGTGGGTGGTGTGTTTGTCAAAAGGGAGGAACTGGTAAGTGTATGGGGTTTCTGTAGACTTCTATGTTGAATTTTCTGTCTTCCATGATGTGAACCGTGCAGTCCAGGAAGGCAAGGCTGTCATCTTTCACATCTTCCAGGGTGAACTAGATGTCTCTGTCAATGGTGTTGGTGTGGTCTGTATCATCCATGGGAGACCAAGCTGGGCCATGAAAAACATAAACTCAAAATAAAAGCTATATACAACTGAGTATTTCTACAAATATTTCATATATGATAATCATGCACAATATTTGCACTCCTCATTTGTCTGCATCACAGTGTAATTAACAATATCCTATCAAATTAATCAGCTAAGTTTGTGGAATAGCTGCAGTAATCACATATCTTGACTCAGCTGCGCATGGCAGCTCAGTGTAGAATGTGTCCTGACGATCACAGAGCGGGGAACAACGTCAAACAGGGTCAACTGTCATGCACACCATTCCTCAACACAGACTGACTAATTGGTATAAAAAAAAAAATAAATAAAAAAAAGGTGTTGATTTAGCATGCAGATAAATTAAGCTGGGAAGCGAAAATGTTAACCATTATTTTGAGAATATTATAAACTTTTTTCTCCAGATTTTTTGTACTACTTTACTTTACCTATTATAGCTCTTTACAAAAAAAAATCCTATATATTCATATCCAAAATATCTTCATTGAAAGCAAATTGGAAATGGATGTGAATGTGCACCTTATTAATCTGGGCACTTAATGTTACAGACCTAGACATGCCATCCTGGTTGCATACAAAGCCTTTTCGATTAGATGATGGTGCCCTGTCTGCTTATTATATTTAGCGTATTTGTTTTACACTTTGATTTTACTCCATTTGTTGGTAAACTTAAGCATTATTAGAATTAGTATTTACCATAACTAGACTATGTGACTGGAGATATGATATTGGGTAGGGTAGGGTATTGCAGTGAGCAAACAAGGAAGTAATGAAACAAATAAGTCTACATTTCCCAAATGGAGGTGTCCAAATAAAGAAGAAAAGTCCAAGATTAAGTGTAAAAAAATCATAAAAACATTTGGATATCTGCGCGTGCGGACCGGGCCGACGAGGCACCCCGCTTCAACTGCCACCTAGTCCCTGACCCCTAAAGATCCCTCTGCGGGTGGTGGGTCCACAGGAGGCCGGGCCCACGTTGTCCTTTCGAGCTGAGCCTGGCCAAAGGCCCGGCCAACAGACGCTTGCATGTGAGCCCAAACCCCAGGCCTGACTCCAGGATAGGGCCCTGACTACTCCAGACCAGGCGACGTCACGGTCCTTAATCTATTTTATCCATAGTGGTCTTGTGAGCTGCTCTTTGTCTGACCGATCACCACATCGAAAGGAGCCAGCTGAGGTGGTTCGGGCATCTGTTTTGGATACCTCCTGGTCGCCTCCCTCGAGAGGTGTTCCAGGCATGTCCCATTGGGAGGAGGCCTTACGGAAGGCCCAGGACACGCTGGAGGGACTATGTCTCTGAGTTGGCCTGATATCGCCTCAGGGTCCCCCCAGAGCAGCTGGAGGAGGTGTGCGCGGGTCGGGAAGTCTGGGCATCTTTGCTTAGACTGCTGCCTTCGCGACACGGCCCCGGATAAGCAGAAGAAAATGGATTGATGGACATTTGGATATCAAGACAGATATGACATAAGTAGGTCCTCAGATATAATATGGACATTTGTCTTCACTGAAGCATCAAGTTAAAAAAAAATGCATGAGCAAGTACTTCTAGCAGATAGCAACTGTGTAAAAAATGTTTATGTTGGCTGATAGCTTCCAGTGCAAAAATTATTTTCAGACCCCAAAAAGGACTAAGTGGACACAATCAGGATAATGAAATGAAATGACTGTCAGAGAGATGAATTATAGCTTGATGGCCACAGGCAGGAGTGACTTCCTCTGTTCTGTGGTAAAGTTCAGATCCTCTCTGTAACCCTAATTGTTGTAGTTGTGATCCGTCATATTTTGAGGAAGAACCAAACAACTCAGAGATGGATCAACTCAACTCAAATCATACTGAACCTCTACCAAATGTTGCCCCTTGCACCTATAACTAAAACTTGCACATGACCTGGAGCATGTGTAGCATGGTAAGGTTAATGATTTGTTTTCTTTCTACATTCAGACTACTGAGACTACAGCTCCTCATTACTACCCTACTACTACCATGGCTGACAATAATACTTTGTCTTAAGGCATGAAACCAAGCATTAAACTCTCAGAACATTCTTCTTGGTGAGTAACCAGAGGTATATATTTCCTGTCTCAGTCTATGGAGATGCTTAACCTGTATCATGGAAGAAAATGTTCCTAGTGATTGTGTAGTTTGTCCTAAACTTCTCAACCAATTTCCTTTCTATAATACGGGCAGCAGGAGTGCAAAGTCCAGTGGATTTGATATGGGCAATCTGATGACAAATCAAAAATTTGTTTCGAAGCACAATTTAAGAATCAGTGGTCAGTCAGAAATCTGGTGATTGACTGACAGGTGGAAGTTGGCCCTAAGATGGGTGAGTATCTAATTCAAGGTGTCTGATTCAACGGTGTAGAAACCTGAGCTGAGGTCCAAACAATGTATATTCCTGGATGTTCAAGGTGTTGCAGGATGACACACACAAGATGATTACAGCCTCTGCTGACCTGTTCACAAAGTTAGCCACTTGCAGGAGGTCCAGCAGGCGCCTTCACATGTAATGTCATTCATATTCTTCAGCACGGAGCTACAAATCATTTCTAGACCACATACTTTGGAGCAACAGGCCTGGAGTCTTTGTATTATTTTTTTGTAAAGAGACAGGATACACAGAGATACAAATATGACCCTCTGAGAAACTGAAAATCGCTTGTGAAAGTGTTCTTCCATGGAGTAAAGTACTACTGATCAATAAAAACAATCATTATATTTAGTTACTTTTTCTGTTTCTGTTATGTATCCAGTTTTGCGTTGCTCCTTGTTTTCTAGTTTTAGTGGGTTAATTCTTAGTTTATTGAGTTCTTTACTGTCTCAGTCTTGGTTCTGTTATAATTTCTTTTGAGTGTTGAGTTTTGCTTTACTCCTTGTTTTCTAGTGTCTAACCTCGTCTACTTCCTCCACCTCCGTATCTCTGAGCCTTCCTCTTCTAGATTGAATCCCCCCTGATGTGTCAATGGTTTCTGTTATTGTTTTTACTTTGTTTTCATGTTTTGATTTTGGGATTTTTGAATATTTGGACTCCTGGTTTTCAGCTTGTTTTGGACTTTTTTGGAGTTTTGGAGTTTTTTCGTGTTTGGATTTTTGGTTTTCCTGCATCTGTCTTCTGTTCTTCTTTAATTAAACCCTCAAGAAAATAATCTCTGCCTCCCTGCCTCTGCATTTTGGGTCATCTATCCACAAACAAATCATGACAATATCCTTTGCTCTTTATTAATGGGTATTAACAATAACCAGGTACAACATTTAACCATAAAGTAGGAAAACCTTTTTTTTTTTTCTTGGACCTCAAAAAAGAAAGATTTACATGTTTTTATTTTACATTTGAATGACAAATGAGGAGGAAACCGCATTTCCTGCTTGCTGCCTCAACCATAAGCTTTCTGTGCCCTTCCTGTTTATTCGAACCTCAGCTCTTACAGTGTATCTCATTGTGCACCCCCCCTCCAAAAGCATTATTATGACCAGTAACTTCCTGTGAGTCAGTGGGACAGCCGCCCACCTCATCCTGACAGGACATGCATTCACATGGGAGGTCGCAGGTCTCACACATATGACAAGTAATCTTGCGGTGCTACATTTGTGTGTGCCTGCGTGTTTACCTCCACAACACATGACTGCTAAATAGAGGCTACTGGAAGTCTTGTGAGATTATTACACACCTGTGTGATGTCTGGATGAGCGTCTGTCTCCAAATGAAACCCATAGGGGACACCGGCAGCAAACGTAATTTTCACCAGACTCCCTATAGGGCAGGTCAGGTGTGGTTTGCTGTCTCTCTCATACTCACCATGACTTTCCTCCTTTTGTCAAACCTCCAGTTGTCCAAAAATAACCCTGGTTCATGAGTCAGGATCTCAACCTCACTGATCTTCTAATCCAAACCTGTGAAGTGGTCATCCATTGGAATATGAGTGGTCCTTGAATGTTGGGTGAAAGAAACGTGGAGCAGACATACAGAGATGTGAGAAATGGAGATGTGACACATTGGACTCCAGTGAAACAGAGGAACCACTGAAACAAATGAACTGAAAAAATACAAGATTTAAAGGAACGAAAGGAGTGAGGGTGAATCTCCATGAAAGTTTTGTTTTTGTTTGATTAATGTAGAACTTTATAAAAAATATTCACAACCTTGGAACTTTTTCAAATTTTGGAAAAGGATTTCAAAATGTTTTACGAATACAAATCAAAATGTGTTTTGATTCTTAGTCACCAGCTGCGTGAGGTCAATACCAGATTTGCAGATCTTCAAACTGTATATGTTGATCTTCTTTCACTTGGTGGTGCCATCTTTTAAGTTGTGGTAAGTTGGAGCAGCAGCTTATCTGAACCAAAGAGGACATAGTTAGTAAAGTTTATTAGAAAGACCAGCTCTGTCTCTTGATGCCCTATACAGTGCAGGTGGAGGGAGATATGAGGACTGTAAAAAAATACAAAAGACAACAGTAAGATTGCTGTTGAACAATGTCTCCACGGGTGGTTCTAGACAGGACCCAAAAGGGGCCTGTGTCCCTATAAAACTTGTCCTGGCCCCGTTATAACCCCTACACTGAAAACATAAACTGCATGCATTTAAAGGTAAGTCATTGTTTCTTGAAATTGATGTATATAATCTGAAAGGTAAGACAATTTGCAGATGGAATAATATGATGTATAGTCAAAAAAGAAAAAAGGACTATTATCTTGCTTAAAGTGAATGAATGAAGCTGTTGCTGAACTGGGGAGCTCATTCAGTGACAGACTGCTGCACCCTAAATGCATCATGGAACATTATCACAGATCCTTCCTCCCAGCAACAGTTGTTGGGAACCACCACTGTTTCCAACAACCTCAATAAGTTGTTACATTGATGCAGATTTTTGCACAGTTTCTGTCTTAGTCATTTAACATGCAGATGTCATTTTATTTTGCACATCTCCAGCGTTGCTATTTTTCACATATCCATTACTTTGAAAATGTCCAAAGCTTTTATTGATTTTTTATTCTCCAGATTATTATATTGTAAAACACTATATAGTGTACAGTATAGTATTTTATTTGGTTTATTTTTCTATCTGTTATTTTTATACACTTTTCTAAGGTGCAGATTGTGTGACCACTTCTACTATAACCTTTGCTACCACGATTTCCCCAGTGTGGGACAATGAAGGGATTTTCTATTCTATTCTAGCATAAATTATTTTGTTTATAGGGCCAAAGTTCTCCTTCCTTTGGCTGATCATCTTTACATGCTCAAATTAAGAGCAAATCCAATTATTTTTTATTTTTATTTTTGCTTTTGCTTTTTTAGATTTTTTTCTCCAGCGTTATACTAAATCTGTTTGTTATGATGGTATGTGTTGACTGATTTGTCCCTAATACCACTTTAGGAGTTTTAGGCCTGGTTAAATTCATCCAGAACCACCATCCCATGCATAGTGCTTTTGCAGAGCTGGAACGTTCCTTCAGTGACTGAGTTTTGAATCCCATATGGATAGAAGAACATTCTCCAGTTGCTGTTAGACCCTGTAATCTTTTCAGCTCCAAAGAGGCTCAATAGTGTTTACAATCATGGTAATGGTTGCACAGGTTCTAGGGTTAATAAACATTTATTTGCACTGTTTCTAGTCGGCATATGTGTCTTATGGATGTTAAACAATGCATATTTTAATGACCAAATTGACATATGTTCACATTATTAAATTAACTGTCTGTTGATTCTCTATTTTCACATTTTCTTTTCTGTCACAACTGAATTTCCCGACTGTAAAAACACAAATATATTTTTCTAAAGAGTAGAATTAAAAACACTGGTACTAAATTCTAAATAAATGATCATAGAAGAGCATTCATCCTATATGAAACCCTTTTACTTCACCTATGTTATGTTTAATGGGTTGTAAAGGGGCTAAATATAGGTTTACGAGGGTGCATCCTGCATGTTTGGGCGCTGTTATCTTTACCTGCAGGTTCTCTGAAACAATGCCTGAAACGTCTATGAAGGCTGAAGTCCTTCGTTTTTATCCCCCAACTAAATGAGACACACAGTGCCAGTAAAAAACACATGAAAATGTGATATGACAAAGATGTATTGTTTTATAAGAATGCTTTGCTTTAACTCGGTTTTTGAAGTGTATTTCTTAAGGCGTCTTAGTTTCCAACCAAAATCCAACAAAAAAAAAAAAAAGCTTTAACACTTTTTGGCCTTATAGGATGCAAGGTGGCTCACATACACACATAGATTTTTCACAAAGTTGCGTCTAATTAGGTTTACGTGCCATTGGTATAACCATTGCTATTATTTATAAAGAGCTTAAAAAAACCCCACCACAGCTGCAACAGAGAGCTGTAGTTACACATAAAACCAAGAAACATTTAGAACATAAAACAGCGAAAGACGTATGAGAACAGTTAAAAAACAGCTAAAATATTACTCATACTCGTCGTCTCCCGCTTTATCCGGAACCGGGTCGCGGGGGCAGCAGACTAAGCAGAGACTCCCAGACTTCCCTCTCCGCAGACACCTCCTCCAGCTCTGCTGGGGGAAGCCCTAGGCGCTCCCAGGCCAGCCGAGAGACGTAGTCTCTCCAGCGTGTCCTGGGTCGTCCCCTGGGCCTCCTCCCAGTGGGACGTGCCTGGAACACCTCCCGAGGGAGGCGTCCAGGGGGCATCCGAAGAAGATGTCCGAGCCACCTCAACTGACTCCTCTCGATGTGGAGGAGAACTGGCTCTACACTGAGCCTCTCCCGAATGACCGAGCTCCTCACCCTATCTCTAAGGGAGAGCCCAGCCACCCTGCGGAGGAAGCTCATTTCAGCCGCTTGTATCCGGGATCTCGTTCTTTCGGTCATGATCCAAATTTCATGACCATAGGTGAGGGTAGAAACGTAGACCGAACGGTAAATTGAGAGCTTTGCCTTTTCGCTCAGCTCTCTCTTCACCACGACAGACCGGTGCAGCGTCCGCATTATTGCAGCAGCCGCACCGATCCATCTATCGATCTCCCGCTCCATTCTTCCCTCACTCGTGAACAGGACCCCAAGATACTTGAACTCCTCCACTTGAGGCAGGGACTCTCCTCCAACCTGAAGGGGACAAGCCACCTTTTTCCTAAAATATTAATAAAACAATAAAAACAGAAGTAAAACTACAAAGTATCAGGTTGAGATGAAAGTCAAGAAGTAGAAATGTTTTTTTTTTTTAGAGGAGTTTTAAAAGTTGAACAATAAAGAGGCTTTTCTGATACGGAAAGGGAGCGTAACTAATATTCTCGGAACAGCAAGCGTCCCATTTGAGTTTTTGACTGCATCAAAAATGGCTGAATCAGCTCTGAGAGGGATAAAAAAAAATAAATATATATTTTTTTTTATTCCCATAGGTGATGTTGGTGAAGGCCTATAGGAATTGCTTGTGACTACAGCAATGGATCTGAATATGCGGACTGCAGCAGCAGAACTCGGAACACTTGGGATTTGATCACACCTTTCTAAAAGTTCTGGGATCTGTGCTCCAGCCTCTCCCTCCCTCCTCCTTCTGTTGGGGCCCGCCTGTGTTTGGTTAGTTTGCTTTAACACAAAACATTTGCGTTCAGCATGTTCAGTCATTCACACTGACATGACTGACCTTACTTACACCACACTCTGCAGTATTTTCACTTGAACTTCACTTAGTTTATGTTTCCTGTTTTTAACATAAACCATGAGGCCATTTGTTACACATATTCAGGTTAGTTCATATTCAGGTTCAGGTTCGCTAATGTAAATCCATATTTTGGATTTATATTAGCGTTGGTTTAAAACCCGTATTTATGAACAAAAGGGGATCTATTAAACAGCCAATAGCTGCAAAAGGCTACTTTTTAATGATCAACTGGACTAATATCAATGGAGCTTGGCATGGAAGGGATCTGGAGATCTATTAGTCTGCCTCTCCACTGTTTCCCAAGACAATTTTTGATTTAATTGCCAAATGAAATAGAACTTTTACCTCCATCTGAAAAAGGGAGTTTGGAGCTCTGAGTGACAGTCCAGGTTTTTGTCCTAATCTGTGGATACTGCTGTTGTCGCTGCCTGACACAAGGGATTGCAGCCTCTGTCCTGAAAGCACCTGTGTGCTCTTGAAGCTCTGACTTCAGCTGCACCTTCTCCTTCCATCCTGCCTTCCACCAACTTGTTTAGATACACTTCTCTTTAAAAAGACATCTTTTTAATTAATTATCCATTTATTTGTCTTTGGGTTTTTATTATATATATATATATATATATATATATATATATATATATATATATATATATATATATATATATATATATATATATTTAATTAGACAAGGAAATTAACCATTCAATAACGTGAATTAGATGTCCTTCTTTCACAAAGTTCAGAAGCGAATACTTTGTGTTGGATGCTTTTTAATTACTCAGTATTTGATCATAAACAATGTTCTGCACTTTTAACACTATTGAATCTATTTCACTACAACTGATGGTATCATAAAGCATTTTACTAACCTTTTTAACATTCTTTCTCCTTGTAACTATTAATTTGATGTTACCATGTACTGCAGGGTAAATTCATTTCAGTTCAATTGAAAAGCACTTTATTAATCCCAAAAGGAAATTAATTGTATTTGTTATTTAGAAATTCTTTTAAAATGTATAAATATCTCCAAAAGTACTTTACGAGAAAATAAAAAATATATATTTATATCTTTTTTTCTTATTTTAAGGGCAAAACTGGAGCACCTAACTTTTGTCCTACAATTTCACACTTCATGAATAACAGATTTCCTTAGTTTTTTTGTTGACGTTTCTATGATTTTTATAAGGGAAAGAAATTATCTTCCTTTTTCTTTATTTGTTCTATTATAGTTTGGCTATAAAAGGGTAATTAACCCAAACCCTTGTCTCTCTACCAGTCCTGCTCACCTCCCTCTGCCCACCCTGAACAGTTTGAGCTGTGACGTATTTACTGACGGGAGGACGTGATTTTTCACACAGGTGCTTTATCTGCTTGCCAGTGCGACTATTTGGGGAAGATAAGCTGCGCCTTCTGAATCCTGAGTCGTTTTCTGTTCTGCCATCAGCATCCTTGCTGATAGACGCTCGGTTTTGATTTTTGCAACAGAACAAAGAGAAACAACCTGCTTCTCCAGCCTGTTTGTGAACACATCTGGAAGTTTTCTGTATCTTTTTTAAAGCAAAGACATATAAAAGAGACAAGGACAGAAAAATATGATTTCTTGTTCTAACCAAAGACTTCAGTCTTTGCTTTGTGGATGCCTGACTTTTCTTGTTTTGACCTCTGTTGTGAAAGCAGAAGGTAAGTTAAGATTTTCAAGCTTTATTGTTGATTAATAAATAACATTTAAAAAACAAAAAACAAATGCAAGTCTTTTTAAAGCAGTTTTCAAACATAATTTTAAGTTACTGCCAAAAAAATATCAAAGTGATCAAATTTGCTCATGCAAATTATTAGTTTGTTCCATTTTAAAAGCGAACAGCTAGAATTAAAAACAACACCTATCTCCAGCAGACTTTGGGTAAAAAGCGGTGTACACCTTGAATGTCACAAGTCCTTTTCAGGACAACATAAAGACATAGAACCATGCACAAATACAGTCACACCTAAGGGCAATTTAGAATCTATTAACATAGTCATGTCTTGAAACTGTGGGAGGAGGCGAGAGGATCTGGAGAACGCCAATGCATGCATGCATGCATGCATGCAGAACAATTCCAGGGATCAATCCCAGGACCAACAGTGTTACTTTAGGCCCTCCTTTGCCAAACTAGATAAAGCTTATGTTTAATCATGCAAGCCTTTCTGAGGCACAAGCCTTATGATAGCTCTTAACTTTTGCTAAATTTATTTATATAATATACCTTTGTAGCTATATAGCTCTTTGAGAAAACATAAGTGTCTCTTTTGATAAACGCTTAAATAACTGACTGCTTTCATTTCTCCGGCCAACCCAGGATCTGACCTCTTATCACAAGATCAGTCCAAAAAAATTTGTCTGACAGCATCAAGCAGACTGAGAAATGTCATAAAGTAAAACATCATGATTCAGTGTAAAGAGAACTGGTCTGAAATCAAGTGATTTACACCTATCAGTCATTTAAAAGACTTTGGTTGTCCAGCTAACTACAAAGAGAGTCATTTTAAACAACACAAAAACAGTTGGGAAACCTTTAGATGACTGAGTTTTCCTAAACTCCTCCAAGAGTACAACAACTTTATCGAGAGATCATAGAAGAAACCTTAGCAACATCCAGGTCACTACAAGCTAAGGTCATTGTTCATGATTTAACAACATGAAATTGGGCAATCATGACATTAATGGTAAAATTCAAAAGAAGAAATACATCCATTTTAATTCCAGCTGTCTATGGGCGAGAGGCAGGGTACACCCTGGACAGGTCGCCTGTCCATCAGAGACAAATGGGACAAACAACCATTCTCACACCTAAGGAGAATTTACAGAAGCCAATTAACCTAACAGTCATGTTTTTGGACTGTGGGAGGAAGCCAGAGTACCTGGAGAGAACCCACACATGCTCAGAGAGAACATGCATGCGGATTCCCCAAGACCTGGACAACGTATGATAACTGATCCATCAGGGGCAGAGTGATGATTGCAAAAGCTTCTCAGCTAACTCCAAAGTTGGGTGCATTTTATTTCACTGTGGAAAGTTAAAGGAAATGCTTCCGGCTGTAATGGTTGTTATCAGAAGAGGACTTAACCAATCAGATTGGAGCATTACAAGTATTAAAAGTTTTTTTTTTTTTTTAGAAAGACCTGCAACCCAACATGTCACATTTTCGCTCTGCTTTCTTACTGAAAGTAATGGTTGTTTTACCTCATTGTTTCCAACTTTTACTATTAGACAAAACCAAGGTTAGGAGATTAGACAACCAATTTGTTAGATATGGAATCGGCTCGATTTATTTACTCAATTTGTTTTAATTCTTTATTTTTCTATTTTCTTAGTCGACAAGATGAAAAGATCACCCTTCTTAAAAGAATATAAGGAAAATAATATTTTGAAAAACTGAATGGGTCTCATTTAGATTATGTTCTGGTTACTAACTGTAACCATTGACTATATTTTTACAAAGCAAAATAATTCTATAAAAAAGAAATAAAATATGGATAGAATATTTCAACAGATTTTCGACAGATTTTGTAAATATGATACACAAAAATACTTTAGCTGATTAGATTTAATCATCTGCAGGTTTTTTTTATGTTAAAAATCATTTCAACCCCATTAGAGTTTAGAGTTAGTTAAAACCCCTGTAATCTCTTACATCTCTCAGTTTTAGATTAATTAGCTGAGATAATTATAGCTCTCTTCTCAGGCCTCCCTTTGAATGATGCTTTGCTTCGTCTCTCCACAGGTCGAGTGTTCATCTTGAGCCTGAGGAACTTGCAGGGCTTCAGGGAAGCTGAGCAGGCGTGTGCCTCACAACATGCCCGTTTGGCATCAGCGGAGGAGCTCCGTCAAGCTGTGGTGGGGTGCTTCTTCTCTCACTGTACCCGTGGATGGCTTTATGGAGCCACAGTGGGGTAAGAAAATAAGCATTTATCTTCCCACTTCTAAGGGGCTTTCTGGAGATGGTCAAAGGTCACTGTAAGTGTGAGCGCCTATACATGTGTGACAGAGGTTACAAGAGTGGATGAAAGAGAAAAGGGGATCCGTTTTAGCAAGTGTGGGAAGATACAAAAGTGACACATTTCAGGTAGGGGAGAGAAAAAGCAGAGAGCATAACAGGGAAAAAGGCTCCTCTGTCTCCTCCTGAGGGATGAGGGAATTCTGAGCCGGGGTGTCATGTCGACAACTGACTCCATTTACGCCCCTCATCTCCACAGCAACATGAGATGCTGCTTTTATTCCCCAAGGGACAGAGAGAGAAGTGTGTTTGATTTAGGGGAGAGACGAGCACAATGATGGATGGTTGACAGTGTGTGATTTAGGTGAGGATAAAAGAGGAAGCCCAAACTGCCGTAGTTTTTGTCTGATTTTCCTATATCATAAATATGCCCACAGCAGTACTTTGGTTGATTCATGCATGTTTTAGTAATCTATAGGAATTATACCCGTCCCTGTCCTGGAAAACAACGGCCCCTCCAGGAAACACATACCTCGCCTCTGCCCTGTAAACACCACACCCACTTTCTCCGATCAGAGTGCAATCATTTTTGCTCAAAGTTGAAATAAGGTGCCTTTTTTAGCACCTACTTGGCAAAAGGACAGCAACTGTTCTTATTTAAGTTAATTTCTAAGTCCTGAAAGTGTGTTTTGGGTGAGTGATCTCAGATTTTGTTTAGCCTTCCTAAAGAAGAGCCTAATCACCAAAAGTGGCCGGATCGCAGTGGCTCTAGGGTGATGCAACGAAATGGGAAGAACCCACACAGCGTGGCGTTAGAGTGATGGCAGACATCTTTATTGCAGATTGGAAAAACATAATACAGAAAACAGCCAATGTTTCATGAGAAACATTGGCTGTTGGAAACAGTTGGAAACATTGGCTGTTGGGTTTTTTCCTTTGATGGAAAACCTAAAACCCAACACCTAAATAAATTGGAGAAAGTAGCTGTAGTATGTTAGTTAAACAACTTCATCCAGATGAATATTCTTTTTCCGTGAAATTCTATATAAGGAAAACATTTAGGCAGGGATTGAAATCTCCAGAGCTTTTTCAATCCAATATTGTCTAATGTTACTTGTTATGCTATGCCTACCTCTATATTTCCAGGTAAATGTGTTGTATGCCTTTAAGTTTAAGATGTACAGCTTTAATATTGTAGAATGGTAGTTAAATAGACAGGAAATCTCACTTATGCGGCGACAAATCCTTACAGACAAATACACATTGCAGGCTTTGCATGGTCTCATTCAAGGGAATTTATTTACTTATTTTAAGGGCAAAACTAGATCATCTCACTAGCACAAACCAGAATTTATGAGAGGCTGGACTTTAAGCTGTAGAATCGCAGAGCAAGTGTTTCAGGCATCAGGCCAGTTAAGAAGTTAGTGTCAGAAGTGAGAAGATTATTTCCATTTAAGAACTGCAGGCTGTCTGTTATATTCTATAACAGTGGGATAAAAAACAACAGAGCTACAGTAGAACTTATCACAGCCACCAATAGGCACAACATCCAGTATTAAGCTGTTAAGGTTTATTTTATATGAGGGTCCTTTACTTACTTTTGACGTAACCTAAACTACAAGCACCTTCTATTTAGCAGAGGGCATTTAATGCAATATCTGGGACTTATATAGGAGTGAATTTAACCATCTGGGACATGTAGCCAAACATTAACGGCATTTTTTAATCAGAATGTGAATGCAGCTTTTTACTGTTGATACTGTTGCCATTTTCTAGATATTCTTATTTAACCTTTGATATTGGTTGTTATCATTCTTGTATATTTTGCTTACTGGCAATAAAGACTTCTAGAAAACCAGGCCAATTTTACGCCTAATTACCATGCCATCACAAACACTTAAAGTGATCCTACAAATAAAATTTTGAGAAAAAGATAACCTTACTCATATGAGTCCAATGTAAGATGGTTAAAGTCATTGAATGTTATGTATGGGAACTGGGATTTGAACTCTATTCCATGCGAACCTGGCATAAGGGAGCAACTGAAAGAAGATTAACAAGTCTAATGATAAGCTTAATTGCCATAAAGGTAACTGCTGATCTCTAAGAGGTAGCTTTCAACATTACAAAAAAAAAAAGCCTTTATTTGGAAATGCAAAACAGATTAATGATTAAACATAGGTTGATGATGCCTTGAAAGCAGGACCAACTATAGTTTTTGCAAATTTTCCTTACAACCTCCTCTGTCTGCATGAAAGTGGTGTTTGTACACATTGAGTACCAAAAATTAGTGAGCATCAGATTAACTGTGTTATACTACAGAAAGTTGCTAGCATTGCTATAGAAATGGCCAGAAAAATGGCATCTAGTAATAAAAGACAGAAAGACTATAATAGCTCTCAAAATATATTAGGTCTTCCCCACAGTAATATTGCAAGGAAAGTTAAGGCAGTATGTTACATCAAATGTCAAACAATTGTGATGGGGAGGGGCTTTTTGGTGTATTTAAAGTGGGTGACTTGTGCATAGGCATCCTGATCTACCACAATGTTCTGCAGTGCTATGCAATAACCTCTGGTAATGATGCAAATCATAAGTCAACTAGACATCAGAGTAAAAGCAAGGGGACCTACAAGTGCCACAAATTTATGGGAATTTCTGCAATAGGTTTTGGGGGGAAAAAAATCTGAAACAATTCCTATTGTAGAAAGACCGCCATGAATATGTTTAGCTGTTATTCCTGCCAAAGCAGGCCACTTAGAGTAGTTAAAGGTTTAAAAATAATGGTTTATTTATACTATGTTGTTTTTGAGAGTGCCATGACACATTATCCTGAATCATCTTGATTTAAAAATGGTGGTGCATATAAAAAACAACAATTATTTATTTATATTGTACTAATGTCTAATTAGCACAAAAAAGGAATCTGTTCCCCCGCTCTCTTCATATCTTCAGCTTTCACCATCTTTCCTTTTTTTAAGTCAGAAGCCCCAGACCTGACTATCCATCAGTACAGTAGTGCCAGAATTAATAAACACCTTTCTAAATTTAGAATTATATTCTGCTGAAGTTTGATGTTTGGGTGCCATGTGCTGTTGATTCTCAGTGCCTAGTTTTATTAAAACAATAACACCCAGTTGATCCAGGGTTAAAATCACATAGCAGCACTAAAACCTGATGGAATACATCAGCAGATGGTCAATCTGTCTTCTGCTACCATGGTGGTTTAAGATAGCAACAAAAAGGAGGCGTCTACACAACTAAGGTTTTAATCTCCAATAGATTTGATTATAAATCATTAACAATATAGTGGTGGATTTTTTTAATGAATTTTTTAAAAGACCCTCCCCTTCCACTTAAAAAAATGCACATGCACAACCCTGTACCCACTTCCGAGAGGGAATGCCTATTAAGCGCGTGCGAGAGCATGCACAGGCCCATTTCTCCTTGTGAATGCTCTGTTTAAAAGTACTGTTTGCATCGCCCATACTTACTTACTTACCTTCCAAGAGAAGATTTGCAATTTTTCCACAATGTCAGACTCACCACTGGTAAGTGAAAATGGGGACGAGCATGTTGGCTGGCCTTACGTAAAAACATCATCAAAATGATTGACAATTAGGAGGACCACTTATGTTTATGATCCAGCCGGAAAAGGAACATCCTCATTCTAAAGAGAATCAATAATAAAACCAGATACAGTACAAACAAATACAACAAACCAGGTACTACAGTTACCCTCCTTTGACTAGACGTGTAAATTCAAACAAACTTGTGACTGATTTATTTTTCTACTATAGCTTCATTTTAATGGCTGTGCATAAAAACACAATTTGGGTCAGTATTGTGAAACAAAACAATATGATAGAAAGAGTTGAAAGGAATGCCCAGAATATTGTCAAGTAATGACAATGTAATGACAAAGTTGGGGAACCATTTAGAAATTCATTCAGGAATTTATCATGAAAAACATACAATAAAATGCAAAGGGAGACAAGGACACTCTTTTTATTAAAATTCGTATTCGTTTTAATCTATCCAATTTTAATCAAACTTGAATTGCACTATAATATTCGGTAAGTTAGTTGTTCTAGATCACTGCCTGCTATCTTGGTTTGAGCTTTCCTTGTTTTCCACCAGATACCTGCATCAGGTAACTAACAGACAGTTTGAAATTGTCATTATTTTTAGGTATGTTCCTATTTTAAAATACCACTCAGCCTATTCTCATGCATCAGAATTCGTACTTTAAATACAACTTACTTCTACCACACCAGGTTTTTTTTTCTGAAAAACAAGCTTTTTGGTTTTGTACATATGTCAAGGTTTTACCACTTTTTCTTTCCCATATATTTTCACAGTTTTCTGTAATATACTTTATTTACATTCTGTCTGTCTAGTGGAGTGAGTAGTTCTGATGTCATCTTTGTGTCTGTTTACAGGACCACAGTTTGTAACACTGATGGGAGCTCACTTAAAGCAGTTGATGTGAAGACGGAAAATGCTACAGAAGAAACTGCACATCTAAGTGCCTTCTGCATAAAAGACAAAGGTTTGGAATGCTAATTCATTTCTAGTGTTAGAAAATAATCTTTGCCAAGGGTGCTTTTCTAGTCTTCACTAAAGTTTAAAGATAAGCAAACCTAAATGTATAATTTTTTTAAAGAAACATACCACAGCCAGATTCTCTCCCTAAGACTTCCTCTTTCAACAGCTTAGTGAATGTTTTGCCTTGACACTAAACACTCATTCAAAACTCATATAATTTCACTTTTCACAAAGGTCAAATTTCTAGTTGTTTTGTGTATTGAAATACATCATCTCTTATAGTTCTTAATTTTTGCAGCACAAACCAGTCTACATTTTAGTAGCCCTGTCAGCCCCTCTCTTCCTCAATCTACTGTAATACCCCATTTGGGCGTACTTCCTTCCAGCCTTCTGCTGCAGTTGAATGAAATCATCTGCCATTCTCAAAAGAATAAATCCTTTTTTGTTCTTTCATTTTGGATAGATGCATCTTTTTTTTTTAAAGAATCTAACCATTACATAATGTAAACAATAGTTTGTTTTATCCCTATTAGATTTGTTAATTGTATGAATTGTATCAATCCTATTTTTCCATTAAATGAACTACAATTGATTTAATCCTAATACTAATTTCAGAGAAAGGTGGTGACATTAGTCAGAGGCTTTACTTTAGTATCACAAGCATCTGTCTGTTTGTTGTTAATAGTTGCGGCTTGTGGAGACCCTCCATCCTTCCCCTATGCTCGTCTGCAAGATCACTCAGGGTCTGAGATGGGAGACGAGCTTCTGTATATGTGTGCGCCCGGTTACATGATGCCCAGTGGTCATACCTCCTTCAGCCTGCTGTGTGACAGCTGTGGGGAGTGGTACGGGACTGTGCAGATCTGTGTTAAAGGTAAAAAAAAAAATGTCAAGAAGCAGGAAAAAATTTAAATAGTTTATTTGTTTAAAGTTTTGAAAGTTTTATTATCTACTGGGGGGAAAAAAACAATATGAGAAGTGATGATAATATCTTCTTTGACACCTCAGTGTGACATGCCATGATGGGGGCCATGGTAACAGAGAAAAAAGGTCTAATAAAAGTTTTCCCCTTAACCAGACGGATTGGTCTTTTAGGTCTGTCAGTTTGCTGTGTTTTTATCAACTTGTCTAATGCAAATATAAGAGGTTTGCAAGGAGATTTACGACTGACAAATGGCAAAAAGAACAATCACAAACACTTCTAAATTATTTATGATCCACATTACCTGCCTTATGGTGCTGCTGAAAACTTCCATAAAGTACATAATGTAAAAATCTATGTGAACAAACATATCCTTTTTCTTCAGTTAAACTGCTATACTTTGTCTAAATTAACCTTCAATAAATTTCTTAATTGGGGCAACAAAATTTATATTTTTTGATGCAATAAATTAATTAAAAAGAAAATATAAAAACTAAAAAACAGTCTGAGATTGCAGACCTCTGCTAAGCGGCACTTTTTCCCCCATATTGTGACTTACATCAGTAGCTAAAACTCGCACATGACCTCAATCATTACCTAGTTTTACTGAATGGTTTCTTGGTATGATGTTCCCATTTGGTAACATTTTCATCAAAAATTCTTTTGTAAGTTTATAAATAAGGCACAGAATGTGTCTGCAGCCTCTGGTGTCTGTTCTGCTCTCACCTTCATGTAGTGACATTCGAAGTTGCAGCAGATCTTCAAGTGAGTCATTGCTCACCTTTCCTGTGTTTGTGTCTTAAGTATAATACATCCTTACTTTTTAGTAATAGTCAAAAAAGTAATAGTCACTGCTGCCACCATCAGGTTTGGGGGGGAACTGCTTGTTCTGCCAAATAATCTTGAAGAATCCTTAAAAAAAAATCCTGCATCCGGATTATGATGTGGATCATCACCTAAATTTAAGGGGTTGTTCCTTTGACTGAGGTGAACATTTGGTTAAAAAAAAAAATTAACCAATTTAACTTTTCAAGTAATTCTGTACACAGACGGACAGACAGACAGACACACACAAACTCCTAAAAACATAATTCTTGGCGGAGATATTCATGTACAATGCTAACATTAAATCTAGCATCTAAAATGCTAACATTATTGTGATTTAGCTTTAATTTTTTATTTATTTTTTGTCATTTTATTTTTAGATGCAGCGGAAACCCATTTAGATTATGAAGATAACTTTGAAGATTCCTTTGAAAAGACAGATCACAATCATGACAGTCATGAAGAGGTATTTGGTGACACATTTGAGAATGGGAAGAGGATTCTCCAACAGCAGGAGACAAGATTTTGGGTAAACATAGGGGACGATCACAAGGATCAGCTGGAGGTGCACAACTCTGGGCCAAAGGTGATCAACAACAGTAGAACCTTTGAAGGAATTGTGGAGGACATAGCAAAAAGAGAAGATGATTTCACAATCCATCCAAGGTTTGCACAGGACAGGGACAAGTTGGTCCAAGTTGGTGCAGCTGAAGCCACAAAGGAGCCTGTATCTCTTCTCTCCCAAAAACACATGTTCTGGTTCCCTTCTGAGGCTTTCCAGGAGGAGGTACCTCCCTTCACCGGCGACTCAGTCACACAAGCAACACAGAGAGCCTCTGGGGGCCAGTCTGAGGAAAGCAAAGAAAACGAGAGCAGAGAAAGGGTTGAAAGCATCAAACCTGTTGATGATCATGATCATGATGACCCCGACGATCAACATGACCACGATGACCAACATGATGACCATGATGATCATCGTCATGATCATGATGATCATGATGACCCCGACGATCAACATGATGACCACGATGACCAACATGATGACCATGATGATCATCGTCATGATCATGATGACCAGGACGATGAACATGATGACCATCATGATGACCATGATGATCATCACGATGATCATGATCATGATGATCATGATGACCATGACGATCAACATGATGACCACGATGACCAACATGATGACCATGATGATCATCCCGATNATCACGATGATCATGATCATGATGATCATGATGACCATGACGATCAACATGATGACCACGATGACCAACATGATGACCATGATGATCATCCCGATAATCATGATCACCATGACGATCATCATGATGACCATCACGATCATCATGATGATCAGGATGACCCTGACGATCATCATGATGACCCTGACGATCATCATGATGATCAGGATGACCCTGACGATCATCACGATGACCCTGACGATCATCATGATGATCAGGATGACCCCGACGATCATCACGATGATCATGATGACCCTGACGATCATCACGATGATCATGATGACCGTCACGATCATCATGATGACCGTGACGATCATCATGATGACCATGATGATCATCATGATGATCAGGATGACCCCGACGATCATCACGATGATCATGATGACCATGACGATCATCATGACAAAGATGATCATGATGACAGCCACCATGATGAGCTGGATATCCATGAAGATGAGGACACTGACAATCCCGATGATCAAGACAGTCACCAGGAAGAGGACTTTGATGACCATAGACCTGATCGACACAAAGACGATGATGATCATGATGACCATTATGACATGGATGAAGATGATGACCATAATCCCCCTCACCATGGCACCAAGAAGAATGACGATCGAGATGATCTATATGACGATCACCATAGTAAAGAGGATCATGATGATGAACGCAGGGATGACGATAGAGAACACCCTGATAATTCTGAGGAACATCCAACAAGTGATGATCATGATGATGGAGAAGCGCATTACGATCTTGATGAAGATGATCTCCACAATCTTGAAGACAGAAACAAGGAGAGCTATGATGATCACGATAGTCGTGAAGACGATACCGATCACCCACATGTAATTATTACTGTAGGCGCTGAGCGGCGCCTAAACATCACCCAGAAGGAAGAAGGACATAAGACCAAAGGAAATACCTGGCTGGATGGTTATCCTGTTGATCTGCTTGATTCCACTAAAAGACAGATGAGACCCAGTGTGGTAAAAACAACAAATACACCCAATAAGGGAGACACACATAAGCAAGTTCCTCCCATCAGTTTGTCAGATGAAGATAAATCCCTCACTACAGCCCCTAAATCAGATCAAGGCAAGGTGAAAAAAGGTGTGTCAGCTACCTCACCTGACCGTGTAGAGCATTCAAACCCCCCCTCATACTCAGACTACCTGGATTACGGCACACAACAAGCTGCTCCCACCCACTCCTGGCTGAACGACCTCACCGGTCATCCCTTCCTCGATCATGGCCCAGCTCCTCCGATGCACGACCTTGACCCCTTCCCTGGAGCAATTGAGGAGCACATTGTGGAGAACCTGCCAGGTGAGATGGGTGAGATGGAAGGAGAGAAGAGGCAGACAATATGTGTGGGTGAGGACTGTCCCCCCAACCCTCCAAGCTCAACCAGTCAAGGGGCGAAGGTTGCGGCCATCATTGTGGCAGTGTGCGCCGTGGCCACGGCAGTCATAGTAGGGTTGTGGTGTTTCCGACGGAGACAGCAGAAGAGTTCAATATATGAGATGAACGGGAAACAGAACCAACAGATAGAGATGGAGCAGAAAGTGTAGAAGATGGAGAATAAGGACATTGCTGAAGAGCAGAAACGTTACAGAAAGATTAAGGATGATAAGCAGAAGAAATGTAGTTTTCTTGATCATGTTTGTCACTATTGCAGATGTGAACACTTTGCTTCTGTGCTGCTTCTGTGAAAAAAAGCTTTGCTGAGTTAGATACAAAATATTCCAATAGTAACAGGAACTATTGAATGGTAACAGTTGACGATGCAATAGTTCCTCACTCTTCAGTTATATAAAGATTAAAAAAACAAGTATCAATTACTTTTAAATGTCTGCTTGTAGCTGGATGCAAATGGGCTGTGCCTAAAACTGGAACCCCCTAAAAATATATGACTTTAGGGAAACCATTATACACGGCTGTTTGCCTCCATAATTCTAAAGAGGAGGATTCTGGGTGAGGATTTCAACTTTAAAGGTAGTGAACATTTTAATGAATATTGTGTTACCTTAGTTTTGGTTGTTGTTTTTTAATGTTTGGAGTACCTAGATGCATGTTTCTCTAAATCAGGAGCGCCAAATCTGCTTCCTGCTTATACATACTTTAGATGTGTTTCATTTTCTCTTCCCTGATTTCGCATAATTGTTCCTGTATAACAAAAAATCTTTAGCCATTTGAATCAGGCTGGTTGGGACAATCTTGTTAAAACTCCCACAGTGAATCGTCTCTGGTTATAAAGGAGTTGCCAGGTGTTCTTTTAGGATTAACTAACAGGACCAACATTAGCAGATAGCAATGGCTGGACTATTGCAGGGGTCCCAATAATGGCCCTTTTAAGATACTTTTCTAGTGACTTTTAGTTGAGCGCTTGGTCTAACTCACATCAATCAAATAACTGGCTCATCACCAGGCCTCTGCAGAACCTGAGGAGATAATGTAGATGTTTGATCCTGTTGTGTTACAGTAGGGATATTTTTAAAAGTTGCAGGGCAGCAGTTTTCTGTCAGAATAGATGAAAGCCCTTGAATGTTGTAAATCCAGAATGGAGAAGACAAATCATGTGACTGTTTTTTTTTTTTTACTCTCTGTGATAGCTAGCTTATAAAACATATAGGATGTATTCAAAATAATTGTGCAGCAATGGCTCATTAGTCTCAGATATCAAAAATACATTTTATTAATTGTTCTTTTAGGGTTTTATGTGACCATACAACTTTAATAAATGTCAAATGCAACAATTAGCTGAATATGTTTAAATTTGAAGTAGATTTCCCATACAGGTTAAACTACATAAATTCAGGAGTATATTCATAAACCCTACTAATGTTTATTGCCTGTGCTACATTGTGACAAAACATTTGCTATAGCCAATAATAATCTGCTTTATTACGCCTGGATGTTTGACTATTCCTCCTATCCGAATAGAAGGAGCTAATTTGAACTGGTAGTTTTATCTGGTATGGATCATGTGTATTAGCGTTGTTTAAGATAAGGCTATAAAGACCTGTTGTAAAAAGTCAATGTTAGCCAGCTTTGTCAATTTCAAAACAGAAATTAATTACTTTAGGGTTCAATATCCTGTTAGAAGCCTTCTTTGAAAATTACCATAAACATAATATAAAGTGTAAATAATAATTATTTCTATTTTAACCTTAGCATAGAACCATATTATGCAGTGTTATTGGTTGTAAATAAATCAGCAAGTCATAATCCCATCTTTTATAGCAGCCTACACACGTGTAATTCTAATGTTTTAATAAACTTTCTGAAAAGTTTTATAGTTTTAAACATATTATCATTTCAGACGGACCTGATTTTTTCCCCCCTCCACTTAACTTAAGAATGCAAGACAAGCAATACTCAAAAGTAAAATTTGAATTAATTACTTCTTTAAATAAGAAAAGAGGGAAACCCATTCTTAAGGGGTAAATGTTAAGTCATAGTAACACAATTAACACAATACAAACATGACAAGCAAGGATAAAATAAAAGTGGAGCTCAGATAGTTGGTAGACTTGAACATATCATCATCATCATCATCATCATCATCATCATCATCATCATCATCATCATCATCATCATCATCATCATCATCATCCAGAATAGAACCCATTTCACTCTTCCATACACAGAGAGGATGCAGCCCAAGAAAGATGTCTTCAAAATGCAGACATTTAAGCTTAACCATACCTACCTTTTTTTCAAGAGTTACAAAATATATATGGTCAGGGTGTCACTGACAGATGCATATTTAAGTGGATGCATTGAAAATATTAGTCTAAACAAATAACTTAGATCCCAGACAAATCAAAACAACAAAATCAAATCAAAATGTAAACATAGTTGTCTGTGTGCTGCATATATAGTGTTGAGCCACATTTCTTGCTGTAATTTGTCAAATATCTTTAAACATATTTAAAAAGAAAATACCCTTTTTTCTAGTATTAAAATGTGAATACATTAACATAGTATTTTAAGGCCGAGGGCTGCTTCATGGTCACTGAGTCATTGGAAGGGCAGTGAAATACTGACCTGTCAGCTAGAGGGGTCAGAGTTCATCTAAACTTCAAGCATAATAAACAAACTTTTATTGTTTCTTTTCTTGTCTAATTTGCTTTTTGATATTGCCATTTCTAAATCTTTATAAACAATTAATTGATATGATTAATTACTATAATGAAATCTCTATAAATGCTTAAATGATATGATTCATGTAATAAAATTACTATAAATGATTAAAAAAGACAACAAAACAAATCAAAATTTCAAACTTAGCCCACTGGTGAGTTGATTTGTTTTCAGAGGACGCTGAGGGGCCCTTGGCGCCCACGGGAACCATGTTGGTGACCCCTGCTATAGGGTTATAATATAAATGTGTCTTTTCTAGTTAGGTACACAAGTCACTTTTTAAATATATGTATAACATAACCAATTAATGTAAGAGCTGTTAATGAGGGAAGACCCATGACATCAGCAATGGTTTCCTCTGATATGTTTCCAGTTCTAAGCTCCATAATAATCATGTTTAATCTGCTGTATGTACATTTTGGACTGAAGGATGGGATTATCTGGATCCCACAGCTCTGTGCCAGCCTGATGTTCTCATTTAGCCTTGAAATAATTGAGGGGTGCCCTTCTTTTCTTGGCATTTGAGGTTGAAATTAATGGCAGCATAGGCAAAAAAATGTACTTCTTTTAATATGTGTAATTGTATTAATCTTATGCAGATATTCTGCAGAAAAAAATACTATTTTTTCGTTACAAAGCAACAGAATCTGTGTTGGCATGAGTCAGTAATCTAATTTTTTAAATTGATACTGTTCTAGTTGTAGACGAAGAAATTAATTATACAACACATTTTTTTAAGATTACACTTATGCTATAAACTATAACTATTATAACTACTAATAAATGTTATATACGATAATATTAAAAATAGGACATTTCAGGTCATTGCTTCTGTTAAGTAAGAATAAATAAACTTTTTATGGTGATGACAAAATGTAAAGATGAGTCAAAAGTTTCTTGTGGCGATAAAAGACGTCCTGTGATTCCTTGGTCTCAATAAACATAAAAACAATTCTTTGTTTTTAAATTGTGTTTGAGATTCTCATTCCAGTTAGAATGAAAAACACAGTGTGGTTATGAATGAATGACTTTTTCCGTATCTTGTCACGTTACAGAAACAAACTGAAATGTATTGATATTTTATTTTATAGATTGAGATGTTAAAGGAAGTGAATCGTTTTAATAAAATTGCTCAGAATGAAAATCTGAAGAGTGTAGGATGATTTTATTTTAAATATCCTTCAGTCTGTACCTTGCAGAGCCTGTCTTTGGGGAAATTCATCTTATTTTGCTTTCTATTTTAAACCGTATTACCAGATTCTCAACTAGAGGTCTGGACTTTGAATGGGCCATTCTACCAGATAAACATAACTTAATCTAAATAACTATTATAGTTTTAGTTTCATCAGACCAGAAATATTTGCAATATTTTGGTGTACCTTTGACGACTAAACTGCAAACACAAAAAATGTATGATTTTCTCAACAACAACAAAAAAACCTCTCATGCCATCAATGAGCAGCTTGTTTCATACTTAGTTTAAACCCGAAGATTGGTTAGAGGGTTATATTTAGGGGCATCGGAGGAAAGAGGCTTTAAGACAAATTTAGGAAAAATAAACATTGTATTACACAAATATTTGCTGTTATGTTATGAGCTGTATTTTATGTGATTCCTGGCAACCACCCGTGTATTACCACAATAGATGTGATATTTTGCAGCCAACTCCTTTTAATAAATCAAAACTCTTCTGTGCAATAAAGGGGAGAGAATTCAAGACAGAAAGGCAGTAAATGAGACAGAGCAGGGTGAGAATGCAGACCCACAGTAACACAAGAGGAATGTGATCCTGTGGGTTTCTAACACCACTGTGAGACAAACTACACAGAGACTCAATGTTCAAACATTAATAACCAACTCTGTGTTTTCTCTCAATGCCTCCTCTCAGCTCTGTATCACGTTTTCCACTGCTTTTCTGCCTTTTTTTCTTTAATTTTAATTAAAGCTCAGGTGAAAGCAAAAATTCCTGAACTGGAACAGAGAATTAATTCATTAATTAATCCACCAAGGTAATTATTTTAACCATGGATACTAAAAATAACTGCTCTGCATTTATCTAAAAGGCTGCGCTGCTAATATATATTTTGGATTTGAATTTGTCCCAGTGTTATTCTCCCCTTTTAATGGACTGAATCAACATTCATTCCAGAAACATCTTTGAACCTGTGCGCATAAATTACAGAGAAAATCAATTCTAGAAATGTATTTTATTATCATACATAACCCATCCATGATTCACATTGTGGAATGAATTCAGAAGACAGTGAAACCGGATATTTTCTGTAAAAAAAAACGACAAATCAGCAACACAACTGAGGCTTAAAGGTGACAAACGTCTTAAGTTAAAAACTCTAAGTATTCAAATAAATACAAACATCGGAGTGTTTTAATCATTTGAGATTTGGTATTTTGGAGTTTTTCCATGTGTGCTATTGGTCCTCGTCCAGAAACTCGTCTATAAACTCCACCACCTCCCCCTGTGAACAAACAAATATGCAATAAAACAAATTAAAAGGGTCTGTTTCATTTCAAATTGTTTATCCTCTTATTTGGCCCTTAAATTTCTCACATTCATTATCAGAGTGATTTATTTCTAGTGCTTAAATTAATCTAAAAACATAAAGCATATAAAACCTTTCAGTTAATGCTGTTCAAAATAACCAGCCTAGTGTGATGCTGTCCCCACATGCTGGTTAGTGGTATTGCAGCCTGGAGAACACAGCCCATGTTGTTCTGCAGGAAGTCATGTGAACTTATTAAATAATCAATCCTCTTTTATATACAAATAACACTTGAAAGACTATAAAAGAAACAAAAACCCAGTCCTAACATTTTTTTTAAAGGTTTGTTCATATTGTTTCATAATAAATACAGACCTTTTTTTTTATTATTTCGTCCCAAAAGGGATCCAAAGATCGACTAACACCAAGAAACCCACCTCATCATCGCTCACAAGACGCTGCTTTGCAAACTCCAACATCTGCAGCTGCATGGTGGTCTGATTGTAGTAACGTACCGCCTCCTGCATCAGATACACACACACAGATGGTCACAAAACATCCAGGAAGGAAATCTAATTTAGAAGGAGTGATTTTGTACAGCTCTCATGACATTTCCATATCTTGTGCAGCAGTGATCAAATGTAAACAGCGTGGGAGAAAAACAAAACGCATTGATATGGAAGTTCAGAGCATTAAAATATACATGCTGCAATTATGCAGTGTTTTGGTGATCTAGACTTTTCTGAAAGTCACAAAAAGAAAACCAAATACTACTCTTTTATGTATCCGATACATTCAATGACAGCAAGAAGGTTTATTTTGATCAGCTGGAATGATGTTAATGTAGTACTAAAAACTATAAGAACCAATAATCATTAAAAACATAATTTTTAAAAAAATTCCAGCATGATGGCCTGTTGTGCAATATTAACCAGGAGCTGCGTTTTTAATTATTCTTTATGTTCCATATTTAATGTACAATTAAATCTTTTTTTTCAGAATAATTAATCTTTTTTATTCATTTAGTATAAATAGATGTTTGTTTTTTTAATCAGTGTAACAAATGTTTATTGATGACATAAAATATTCAGAATTTGACATTTACTTATTTTTAGCTGACTTACTGTCAGATTGTTTCAAAACATTGTCTTTGGTGAATTTGGCCACCTTCTTACTATTTTGTTTTCAAAATTTTTTCTTTATAAAATATAATTTTAATCTACTACTGACTGTTAGCAGAAAGACTCATTACTTAAAAAAATTATGACATCTGTTTGCAAGGAATGTCCCCTTATCAATCATATTATACATGTTTGGTTAAAAAGATGCATTTTAGTTTCAGAGATAGAAATAGAATAGAAATAGAGGAGGAAAAAGTTGCTGAAAACATGGATACAGTAAATAAAATCTAATAAAATAAAAATATATCTTTGAGTAAAAGCAAAAAAGTCATTTATACATTGAAAATAAAATCTGTAATAGCAGAGAGACCTAGAGGAAAAATGTCTGTATCTACTTCTAATAAATTATATCTTACTTTTTTTCTTTGTTACCAATGATGCATAATAAAGGTTTAACAACTTGCTGGTAAAATAATCTTCAGTTGCACATTTAAACACAGAATCTTTATTTCTTTTCTTTGTTTGGTGTTAAGATTTCCTGTGATTCGGAGCTTTTGCCATACATCTAGTTTTGAAAAAATAAATGTACAAAATAAAAATGTAATCTGTCTGTCCATGTAACCAAATAAAGCATCTAAATAAAAATGAAAACATAAAAAGTAAACATAAAAATGAAGCTCTAAACTTTCCACTGGCTCATCACTGACAAAACAAGCACTTATCAGCTCTGTCAATCCACATCTTTAGGGGTGGATAAATAAAAAAAATATATATATATATAAGTGAAATATTACACCAAAGGTTGAAGAGATTGATTACGATAAAAAGAAGGATGTCACTCACCGCTCTGGGGAGGAAGTCCTCCTCCGTCAGCCCCCACTTTTCTCGGTGGAACTTGTAATAGGCCACATTGTTGTTCATGACTTCATCATTGGGATCAAACAGCACGTAGCTGGCTGCGCAGGGCACCGCGTTCTTTAGATCGTTCACTGTAGAAAGCATGAACGTTACAAAGCAAAGGTTTTCCACTAACAGAACGTAAACATAGTGAACCCTGTGTGCTGCAGCTGCTCACGTTTGTAATAGGCGAACTGCAGGTAGTGGTACATCGTTGCCACAAACTTCTCAACGACAAAACCTCCGACTACAGGGGTTAGGTCACTTTCACACATCACCTTCTTTTCAAGGACTTCAATGTAGTGATCTAAAAAACAAAAAATCAGTTGAGAAATGCTTAAAGTGGTTCTACATGCAGATCAGACAGAGATGAACCAACCAGCTATAGAGGCGTAGAAGTCTTTGAAATCTTTGACGTGTCTTGGACCCTCAGAAGCAGCCAGGCACTCATCGTAGACCTTAAAGAAGTCCCTCAGTGCCAGCTCCATGTCTGACACCGATGTGCGGAAATTATCACCATTATACGCCCTCACAGCTCGCACAAACAAGGTCTGGAAAAAATAAAACAGTCATGATATGATTAGGCAAATAAGGAAGGATTTCACATTTTTACAAACCCATTTGGTATCTTTAAATAGCAAGAATCATTAATCTTCCTCTGATCTTTGTTTTTCTGGGTTTACTGAAGGTTATGACCCTCTAGAGACTCTTTTGGCCTGCCACCACATCAGCAAACCCACAGAGCCAATAATAGCATTTGTGGGTTAGGGTGTGACTTACCTTCAGAGGCCAGAAGGCTTCCACTTTAAAGAGCCTTTCTGTTTAATAGTTCTGCTCTAAATTACTCAAATGTATTTATTTATTGATGTTATTTATTCAGCATTACTTGTAACTAGGGCTGTTAAAACCAATTAATCAAATTCTCTGTTTATGAAGTGTCAAGGTTTGGTGGAGGTTGGTTGAGGGCCCAACTTTATGAGGAGGCCGAAATTAGTTTTGCTGATTTAATGAAAGATCCAGAGACAAAGGGGCAAAAATCCCAAAATACAAAATACTGGACCAAAAATGTAAAAGATTCCAGGTAGAAACACATGCACCAAGCCAAGTAACAACAAAACAACAACAAACCAGCAATGGGGAGTTGCAGAGGCGGTGTATATATGGGGAACAGAACAAAGAATGGACTAATGAGCTGATATGGAGCAGGTGTGAATAGAACTAACTAGAAGGGAGACAAGGGGAAAAGAAACAGGCACAAGGGGGCAACAGAGAGTAACTCAAAAAGACAACTCTGCAACTACAAAGACACAAAATTACAAAGGCTACATTCACACTGCAGGCCTTGATGCTCAATTCTGATTTTTGTGAAATACGATTTTTTTGTGCTACTGTTGACATTTCCAAATATATGCGACTTGTATGTGATCTTCTGTGTAAACTGCAGTCATACAATGCAAGTGTCCCGCATGCGCAGTAGAGGACGCAATGACATCACAGGCCAGCGTGCTCTGTGTTTAGGGACCTAAACATGGATGGTAGTGCCAGAGCGCATCTAGCGATCTTTTCCAGCCATAAAAACTCAATCTTTTCAATATGGTTAAACATAAATACTGCTCTCCGCATCATCGTCTGCCATGGTTGTTGTTTTTCTTGCCGGTTCTTCATAGCAAGAAGCAGAATAGTGACCTTTGTTGGGTATTAATGGTGTTCAGGTTGGATGAATGTGACCTGGCCGTTCAGAGACAGGTCGCATTTGAAAAGCTCAGATTCGTATCGGATTCAGGACCACATAGCCAAGTGGCCTGGATCGCATTGGAAAAAATCGGATCTGTGTTGTTCAGACACATCAGATACAGTAAGAATCAGGTCGGTCGCATATGGGCCAAAAAAATCGGATCTGGGTTACTTCAGGCTGCAGTGTGAACATAGCCAAAGAAACCAAAAATAAACCTAAAAAGAGGTTAAAACCCTGCCATGATTTTTGGAAAATCTGGATTTTTTCTTTTTTGCCACCAGTGCTCTTCTTTGGCTTCCACAGCTCAGAGCCAAATCAGTTAATCATTTTGTTCTTATATGTGTCCTTATAACTGATACACTAACTGACTGTGTAGCACCTCTATATTATGCTACGGTATATTTTCATTGTTTGGTGTGAAAATTTGTTTTACAAACATTTACACAGCTTGAATTTCTTTGCCCTTTAAATTAAGTTTACCTCATTAAAGGATGTAGTGGATGATTAACCTTTTCGGGTTGGATCATCTAAATAAGTGGTCCTCCTAATTGTAAATCATTGTGGTGATATGTTTATGGAAGGCCTTCCTACGTGCTTGTCCCCAGTTAGCTATATTTTTCTGTGCATCTTTGAAAATGGCCGAGGGTTCTAAGAGAAAAAGTGTCTACGAAGTTTATGAGAAGAGGAAAGGCCTCAGAAAAGGAAGATGTATCCCATAATGCTGTCTCCATAGGCTGTCACCACCTGACAGCGGCGATTAATAACAAAGATGGCGCATGCACCGCAAGGAGGAGGACTTATGTAACCATCAAGGAGCAAAGAGACGTGATCATCTGTCCGCACGGTCATTTAACTGAGTTCACTATAAAGTCCACTATATAGTCCCCGCTCTGTATAGTGATTGAGGGATTTAGTGGGGGTAGAGTGGAAATTTGGAGACAGTAAGCCTGTATGAGCTATGAGAACAGCAGCTTTTAAACAGAGTGTGCATGAGCGTGCAGTCAAAATTTGCTAAATTAAAAAATACAACGTCAGATTTTGGGGTTTTGCTTCAGTAATGATTACAAATATAAAGGTTAAACAAAATTACAGTATTTGGTAAAACTACCACACAAGTAACAATGTTTTCATGGTTCTGGTTCTGTTTAAGTTTTATCCTTGAGTTTTCATTGGCTTTTTTTTCTCCATTTTGTGGTATTCTAGCTATTTTTGATTGTATTTGTGTTCTTGGGTACTATTTGTTTGCCCTCTTGTTTCAGTCTCGTTTTCCCTAACTCTCTTCTAGACTCCTCTGTTCACACCTGCTCCCAATCAGATAATTACCTCCTCCTCAGTCACTGTTTGCTGGTTTGTCATCATTTCTTCACCTTCAAGTGAGTTTTCTGTATTTTTGTGGATCCTGTTTTTGGAGTTTTGCTTCTGTTGCCTTTTTTGGATAAATATATCTGCAAAACTCCACCTTTAGCTTCAGTCTCTGCATTTGGGTCCTCTCAACCCTCCACCTAACCTGACACAATTTTAGCACATTTTAATTTTTAATTATCTCAGAGCTTTTAGGAATAGAGAACAGCCAACAGAGAAAGGCAGATGAGTGCTGACCTTCACAAATGGTTAAAAATGCAACAGGAAAGTATTGCTCTTGTGTGGGCGCTTATGGTTCAAAATTTCAATTCCTCAAATTCAAAAGAAAAGCAACACAAATGACAACAATTAAATGCAATAAAAACAATTGCTGTGCAGGGTGAAAAATTCATTCAATTAAAAAGTAACAAATAAAGCTCCACATCCACAGCTAACAACAGCAGAAGGGTGAAAAAGTAAAGATTTTTTATAAACAATTTTTGATAATTGTGTTTTTTTAAACAATGGTTAAATAAATTGAAAAAAGGTTAACCCACATAAAAAAATATTGTAAGGTTAACTATACTTTAACACTCTTTAAATGTGGGCAAAGTCTCTGATAATGATTTCAGATCAACTTTTAATCAAACTACAAACTACTTCTTTTAACCTTCTCCAGCATTCTGCTCATTGGGAGCTTTAGGTTATTGTTCTTCTAAAAGATTTAAAATTTCCTCATTAAATTTAAGATGCTTCATCTTCAAATATAAGGAGATCAGATTAAACAATTCTGTACACAAAGAAAATTTCCAGCAGTCATCTGTCAACTTTAAAAATGCATTCTTCATTCCTTGGTTTTAGGCACAGCTGTAGAATTTGGCCTTTGCTTTTGTGTCTGTTATTTTATTAATGTTATTCATTTTTTTTTTTATGTTTTTGTTTCTTATTGAAACTGCAAAGTTCTTTTCTTCGTGATTTCTTTTGCATGGAAAGCTCTTTGAACATTCCTGTAACTAAGATGCATTATAAATATAAACTTACCCTACCATTACTGAATATCAGCTAAAAATGCTCTCTTAAATGTTCTTGGATGTGTTAAGCACTTCTAGGGCTGTAACTAATGATTATTTTTCAAATCAATTATTTTATTGATTAATAAGAGCAAATCGACAGGAGAAAAAGTTTATTTTATCTTTTTTTACAGTTGTGTTATAATTGCTGCTTTAAGTGGGTTGCTCTGTCAGCTAAAGGCATATTTTAGTCTCTATACTACAGTTAACAATTAATCGATTACTAAATTAGTTGACGATTATTTCAATAATAGGTTAATCCCGATTAATCTGTTTCAGCACTAGGCGCTTCCAGCAACCCTTAGCATAAAAAAGCACTACAATGTTTTGTCGTCATTGGTGGAGAAGATAAACTAACACCTGCAATCGTCCAGGTAATATTTCCTTTGCTCATATAAAAACGAAGCAGACATCATTAATTAAGTCAACATGTCCCGGAGTTTATATTTTTTTTCCATAAAACTAAAGCAGCTCTGTTGCTTATTTGACGACCCTGAGTGAAAACACTATAAAAAAGTGATTTTGGACGCATTTTTTATGGAGATCATTTGGAAACATGCAGCAGGACAGTGAATATTAATGCATCTTTGCTTTGTTACCTCATAGGATTTAGTCTCAAGATCTTTCAGATGTTCTTCAGCCCCAGGCAGACTCTTGTAATAAGCCATGTTTCTCTGCATCATCTCGTCATTGGGATGTTTCAGCAGGAAGGTGTGAGCCGCAGACACAGCTTTGGCCAGGTTGTTAGACTGTCACACAGAAAGATGTAATAACAAATAAAGATTAGATCTATTCAATTATTCTGTTTTTAGACAAAAAAATAAATAAAACACCACAGTGCTAATTAATTAATTAAGACTTTTCTGTTGCATAGTCATAAATGAAATCATGCAAAATTTGCTAAACTTGACTGGACTTTAACTGGAATGTAATTGTTAAATTAGGCTGGTACGTTGGCCCACTTTGAGCACTGTTAGGTTTAGATTAAGGACCTGTTATACTGTGGAACTGAACCTTTTCCAAAAAGGACCATGATCAGAACATGTGGCATTATGGACTCTTGATATCGGGACATTTAAATAATTTAACACCATGTGCCAACAAAATAAAAAGGGTAATCTTTGGCACTTTTAACAGAATACCCTAAAACTTACAGAAATGGGCCAGAAATGGATAGTTAATCAAGGAAGCATCAGTGAAGGGATGCACTAAAACATGGTAAATTATTCATCCATCCATTTTCCGTCACACTTGGGGGTCATGGGTCATGAGGGGTGCTGGTGCCTATGTCCAATGGGCAATGTCCCCCACCAACTTTGGCCTGGTCCCCACCAATAATTTCAATACATAGACTTTGGCAATATGTGGGACAAATTTCTAAATTTTATGTTGCTGCTTTTGAAAGAGGATAATCTCTAATGTAGCTGAAAGGAAAAATATCTATCAATCAATCCACATTTTTCTGGATGGATGGACGAATGAAACTGAAATTGTGTGCATATGGGAGGCATGATATATTGCTGTTTGCATCGGAATCGGCTGTCATTCATCCTTTTTTTATATACATTAACGTCTATCTATAGATATAAATGTCAGTGTATTTTGGGTATTTTGTGTTCTCAACAATAGGAAAGCAATTAATTCAATTAATATATGTCTGAGCTCATTTTTGGAAAATACAAACCCTATTGAAAGAGTTTATGTGGAGTAAATGTAGGTCCATCAGCCACCACCCTAAGAGTGTCCCTACCAACTTCCATCACAAAGTTACACCCTTGGGGAGGAATCTGGAGTACCCAGAGAGAACCCATAGATGCACAGGGAGAAACTCCATGCAGAAAGAGATCAAACCCAAAAACTTCTTGCTGCAAGGCAGCAAAGCTACTCACTGTTCTACTGTGAAGCCCAAGGTAAATTGATTATAGAATATTAATTAAGCTGATGATTTTTTTTTTTCAATTTCCCATACTTTTCCAAGAAATAGAGGGAAACTCTTTCATAAAACATAAATTCCTACTCTGGCTCGTGTCTTACTTTAAAGTAAGCATACTGCAGGTATTTGTAGGGCTCTCTCCGCTCGAACTCGTCGATGGTTTCCCTGCTGGGTAAGCTCTGTCTGAAAGCAGGCAGCCCCTGCTTGCAGCGCTTCAGACACTGCGCCCTCTTCATCACGTTCCCGAACGCCCGCAGTTCTGGAAAGTCCGCAAACTTCTGCTCGTCGTCCAGCCGCACCGAGCTGCAGTTGAGGTTGCAGAAGGCCTCGCTGTCCCGCAGCAGCCGGTAGAGCCGCAGCGACACCTCCAGGTACTCCACCGTGTCCTTCCACTTCTCAGCCGTGTACTGATCCAGCCCGTATTTGTAGGCAGACTCCAGAGGCATCAGCTCATGTCTGGGAAAACTCCTGAAGCTGTACTTTTCATACTGACAGTTGGTTCCTGAGAGGAAGAAGCAGAGCAGACATAGAGAGAAGAGGAGAGAAGAAGTGGAGGAAGCCATGTTTGCTATGAAAAAAAAAAAAAAAAAAAAAAAAAAGTTAGTGTTGGAGGAGTTGATCCCTGACGTTTCTCCACGTATCCGGACAAAGCCTGGAACCTCCCCAGGACCCAGGATCGCTCAAAGGGTCCAGCACGGAGGGGGCCTGTATGGCAAGCCATATGTCTAAATAATCTACATCAGAGGAAGCTGATTGCCTTAAAAAGATTTGCACTACCCGTATTTGGAAAAGCAACCATTTTTATTTAATCTTCTCACCTGATGTAAAAAAAAAATAAAAATAATAAAAATAAAATTTAGTTCTTAGACTCTAATGTACAGATTTGTTTGATAAGGGGTTTCAATCTAAATGCCACGAGGGGGCCCGCGTGTTTTCATGAAATGAAAAACAGGCCAAGGGATTCAAATATATCAATAAAACAGCAAAAAGTGAAATTTATATTTAAAAAGATTACATTAAAATAAAAAAATGTCTTATTAGATCAATATACATTCATCATTTAGGAATTTTACATATCTTTGACTTAATTTAAGATAAAGTTACAGTTTTCTATAAAATCTGAATTAGAACAAAGAAGAAAAACCCGGATAAATTCGGCTATTTTTATTCTATTTCTCTTGTTTTTAAATAATTAGTAAAACTGAATTTGTAAAGAAAAAAAATTAAATAGATCCAAAGGACCTATCAGTAACCATGTCTGTTCCTGTGCATTTCATCATTAGAGTGTTATGTCTTCAGTACAGGGGCCATAACAGGGGCCAGGACATGATCTACGGGGGGCACTGGCCCCTGTTGGCCCCTGTCTAGAGCCACCAATAATTGGAATAAAGATGTAACATCTACTGATTAAAAACATATATTATTATTATTATAAATTATTGATCACTCTTAATGAACTAAAAGGTAACTTTCAGTGGTTTCTTGAAAATTACTCAAAACCAGATTCAGATTATTTATCCCTTTGATTGGAACCTCAGGGAAATTGTTTTTCTAGGAACTACAACAGACAAAACAATGTGGTAAAACCATTGCTATGATCACTAAGATTTCTTTTGTTCTGATTATTTGTGGTAGTTTTATTTGCAGTATTACCATTATCACCACTTCGACACTGTGTTGCTGCCCTATTTTAACTTATTATAAGTTACTTATAAAGTTTGTTCCATCATTTCATTGTTTTCTTACACTTGTACCCCTTCCCCACTGGCCAAAAAACCCATTTAAACCTGGGAACAAACGACTTTTAGTGGCAGTGGGAACAGCTCACTGACCCAGGTCGACCCTGATCAAATAACTCGGCAAGCGACCCAGGTTAAAATCGCTTTCATGCATCTCAGCTTAGATTGTTATACAGTAGTAAGATCAGACCTGAGTTGACCTGCAAACTTATGTGATATCATATAGACGTATTGTATTGTATACTTTTAAAAATAATAATCAATTTTTTGTTGTTTTTTTCCAATGTAGGCTACTACATGCTTGTAAACGACTAGGGCTTTAAGGCTTGTTCTAACTGATGGTGAAAATGCCATACAAGGAACATCAGAATCTGAGCTGTGGGAAGAAGAGTTACATTTGGATGAGTTTATGGGTTAGACTCCACCCCAAATTACGCACTTTAGACATGAATACTTGGACATCAAATATTTCCAAAACGGCTTGCCATATTGAGCCGCTCCTCCCATGAAATCACTGCAGATCAGTACTGATTTCTGCTCTTGTATAATTCTAAGTTAAATGCTAAAAAACAGAGACTTTTTGCACCTAATTGTGATGTTCTCTTATAAAGAAGAAGCTGGGGATTCTCTGTGATGCCTTTAGAAGTTAAACAATAACGTCCTTTTTTTTACTTTTTAGAGGAACAAGCTGCATTTAGACGTTTGATCCAGTCTTTTCCCTCTTACTTCAAATAAAACCCCTGGTGGGGGGTGTCCCTCCCACACCCACTGCCACGTAGGAACATTTCTAGCTTGGTCTGCCTCCCCCTCAAAAAGGCCAGAGCATCCCATAAAATACATAATCCAACCTAAAATCCACCACATCCTACTGTCTTAACCTCTGAATAAATGAAGGGTAGCTGCAGTTCTGTTTATTTTTTGTTTGGTTTAATTGTGCCTGCAGGCAGAGGATGTGCCTCTCTGTATTGCAGAGACCCCTGCTGTACCACGTTGGCATGTTTTTTTGCAGTTGCACTGCGCAGGAGCAATACGTGGAGCCCAAACTTTCCCACTTCTTCCTGAAGGCATCAAGTTTACGCAAATTATGTGAAACCATACAGGAAATGATATTTGAGATTTCAAATTAAGAGCCGAGACCCTCCTGTTAAGATTTGTTTTTGTTAAAGTGTAAGTTTGCACGCAAAGGGTTATATGTGTGCAAAATGATAAGGTTTAATCTCTTTCGGTTCATGCGTAAAAATACGTATTTAAGGGAGCAGGTGAGGAGTTGACGAGCGGATCTTTACCGGATGTGTTTAGTGTTTTAGGCAGCTTGACCTTCCTGCGCTGGACCAAGGGGAGGACTTCTTCCCAAGTCAGAGTAGTAAAGAAAACCAAGGTACAGCGGGAGCAGGTTGTAACCAATGTAGATAGATTTAAAGGCGAAAGAACAGTTGTTTCCCATTGCAGGAAAGTTTAGTGGAGGGGTAAAATGATCAAGTGTGCGCTGGGGATGTTGTCTTTGTCGCTCCTGGTGACGTTCGCCGCCTGTAACGCTCCTCCGGTCCCGTTAGAAGACATCCTCATTGAGAAAACCTTCGTGCCAGAACAATGTGTGCGCGCAGTCAAAGTGGGAGACTTTGTCAGGTATCACTACATTGGCACGTTTCCTGACGGGAAAAAGTTTGATTCAAGGTCAGTTCTTTTCTCTCTCTCTTTTATCAACCAGTTTTTCTTCATTCAAGCTGTGTAGAGGAGATGCACAGTGCAAACAGCGTGCGTGATGCGTAAAAGTGCGCGTTTTGGTTCATCCTGGCAAGCCACGCAGGCAGAGTAGGTAGTCTGCTCCACAGTTCTTCTAGATGATAACCTGATGTGATGAGAGCTCTACTGAAATCAGGAAATAGATTCTTGCAATCCTATATACTCTTAGCAAAAAGTAGTTTATTCAAGTATACTAAAAGTGCACTAATTTCACACTTTTAATCAGGCAGTGCACTTACAGTTTACTTATTCTAAACTATATTACTACTATTACTATTGTTTACTTTATTGTTTACTAAAGTATACTTTAAGTGTAATTTAGTAACTTAAAAATGTCCCATTTTGGTTCGAAAAAAGTATTACTTTAGTAATACTTCAAGTACACTAAAAGTACATTGTTCGGTATACTTTCTAAACTTATACTTAAGTATTCTTAATAGAATTTACTTCAAGTATACTACTTTTGGCTAAGGGTATAGTTATTTCAGGCTTTTTCACCCTTTATCATCTTACAACCACACCTTTAAATGTATTTTATTTGGATTTTATGGGCTAGAACACAGTTTGGCTTAATAGTAAAGTGGAAGCAAAATTATGTATTCTGCTCAAACCTCTGCACTGATATACAATATGAAAATATGCAATGCATTTTCACCCCCTTCTTTAAATACATTCTGAAGTCAGTGTATTAAACTGACTTCAGTCCCCTAATCAGTAAAAAGACGATTGAACTGGTCTGTAACGCCTCAAATAGAGCATCATGATGACCAAGGAACACAGCAGACAGGTTGGGGTTAACATTTTAAAAAGGTTAAAATCAGAGATAACAAATTAAAAATCTAATTATTGGAAATCTAAAGGTTCTTCCAGTTAGTCCCTTATTATGGAATTAAAAGAATATTGTACAAACAGTCAAAACGATCCATCAACCCAGTCTGACTAGTTAGGCATAAATATTGTCTATCTCATAAGCAGCCAAAAGGCCTTTGGTTAACCTGTAGAACTGCAGATAATTGCAACACAATTGGACTTAACAGATCTGGAGCTTGTCTATAGCCGGTCAGTGTGTAAACTGCTGTGTTTGGCACCTTCCCCAAATAATAATTTACTGGTTGGATAGACCAGGTTCAGGGAAGCTGGTAAGAGCTGCGGATGAATAATCCTGGAAAACAAACCATCAACAGATGTAAATAACTTAGGCGTGGGCCAGGACTTAACGTTCTGACAGAGGACAGACCAGAAATAGATGGAATTACCTTGATTAAACATACTCATGTGTTGGCCTATTTAACATCTAGATCCAAACTAATTGAGAATATTTGGAGACTTCAGAGTTATTAAAAGTGGCCTGAATAAGACAAAAACACACAATGTACAAAACCATGCAACAGTGATAATTTACCACATTATATCACAGTGAAATAGATTGTAGTGAAGCTTGTGCTTCTAAATTGACTCCATGTGGAAGAGATGAATGCATTTGTAAGGTTGGATTTTAGAAAACATAATATTGATGGAGCCAATCTTCTGATCACCAATAAAAACTCAGGTCATTAAAGGCAAGGAAAACTTGCATAAGACGAAAAAAGACTCTAAATATTTGAATTATACTGCAGATATCTAAATCAGGGTATACTGACTTCACTTCTCCCCTTCATTTATTATTTTAATATTTGGGTTTAAATATAATTTCCTAGATTTAAAGAACATTATGAGCTGTGACCAAATGTGGACCCAAACCCTTTAATCACTATATGGTGGACTTTATGGTGAACTCAGTTTACTGACCGCTCAGATAAATGACCACTACCTTTTGCTCCCAGTTGGTCGTGTTACTCCTCGTACAGTGCCTACGCCATTTTTGTTCTCTCTCACCCCCAAACCAATTCCCACAATGCTTTGCAAGGAGAGCTCTTGCTAACCATTCTGGGATATACCTGCATGTGTAGCTACCATCAATTTATACTATTTTTTAAAGGTGGATTGTGTAAATTTTGAGTACCCTACTTTTTCATCCACTAGACAAACGGACACTCATATTAAATGGAATATTAAAACTATAGGGGTTAGGGTGGATGTTCTGACACAGCCTATGTCTTCTGATCAAATAACAACACGATAAGCATAAACTATTATTTTTTTATTTGGGTCTAATGCTAATTTTAAAGCTACAGTGAGTAATTATTAGTTACATCGTTAGGCTGCAGACTGCAGAGACATTACGCCCTCCCCCAACTGCTTCTTCTCTTCCAACAATACGGAGGCTGTCATGGTACAAAATGGTCCCTAAAAGTCTGCATCACCTTTTGTAACAAGTGATGTCTAGGTTTGTTAACAGAGATCATTTTATAAATAGACTTATTTGTTTGTGTAAGATATAGATTTTATATAGGCCTAACTTGTAACAGTCTCTGGTTTGTCAGTATTTTCTAAGGAAAGGCAAAGAAAAATCTAAGACTTCAGGTCGTAGATGAGAATAAACAACATACTTATGTTTAATATATTAAATTTATATCAGTTAATCCATATAATTATTACACACTTGAGCTTTAAAGATTTTATATAGATGAAAACACTTCACTGCTAGGGGCAACAGATGTAGATCCCCTTTAGGATATCTATTGAGTCATTTTCAAATAATACTTTTTGTTGTTTCAGCTATGATCGTGGGAGCACCTACAACGTGTTTGTTGGCAAAAAGCAGCTTATTGAAGGGATGGACAAAGCTCTGGTTGGGATGTGTGTCAATGAAAGGAGCCTGATCAAGATCCCTCCTCACCTCGCCTATGGGTCAAAAGGATACGGTACGTGTAGTTGTACAGATTGTTTCTTCAATTGCAAACTCAGATGTTTCAGTTCAATAAACACACTTTAATACCAGAGAAAATTAATTTAGGTAATCATGAATGCAGTTCTCAAACAACTGATTAATTTATATTAACTAATCTTGTTCCCAAACCAACCTGATCCTTTATATAGAAGTGTTTTTTTCTGTGGAACTAAATCAGTGACAACTGTTCAAACACTGAACATTCAAACATTAAAAATGAAACACTGAAATTTCAGACTATGAAAATTCAAACATTACAAATATGAAATTTCCTCTGAAAAAGTAAATGTTAATATGAAAGTGTCATTTTAACTGCAGCATTTAAAAAAAAAAGATTTCAGTGTTACTGAAGATTAGCTTTACACTTCTAACAATCCAGCTACTTTTATGCATTTCAAACAGTAAACTTTATGTATTTGAAATGAATTCACTGATTAGGATTCAGTTTCAGTAAGTATATTTTAATAATTCTAAATAAAATAAAACCTCACAAGTATTTGAATAAATAAGCTATATTAAATTCATGAATATTAATCGTGCAAAATTTAAGAGGTTTTTATTAAAATAACTGAAACAAAATAAAAAAGTGGCAATGTTTTGTAATAAATTAACATAAATCATAAAATGTGGGTGAAATATTTCTGTGAGTGCACCTATGATGTTACTAAAGATTTTGATGTTTTTTGTGGCGGGGCTTTGCTGAAGGCTCCTATGATGGTCCTTCCCTGCCTGACAGGCACCAAAGTTTGTTCAGTGTTAATCTACACCACTGATTCCCAAAGTTGCCTTGATGATCAGCAATCTCAGCTTGAGGTCACTGATCAGCGATCATGGGGGCTTGTGATCCTCCACAAATCAAACTAAACATAAAAATATACTGATGAAGCATATTTATGTGTTCAAGGGTATAAAAACATTGTTTAGAAAACAACATTATACATATTTATTAATATTACACTTTTTTTTATATATATATCTGTATAACAACTATTAGGGATGGGAAACTTAAAAGTTTATACTTCGTCCCATTCCACAATTTATTATGGTTTATGTATTCATTGTGTTGTGTTGTATTTACACATCTTATATTGTTTTGTTGTTCGAATAAACTGAACTGAACTGAACTGAACAACCAATACTTTGGATTATTCTAGTTCTTTTTTGTCAGAAGCCAAAAAGTTTTGGGAAACATGTTTCTAAACCAATCACACTGCACCAACAGGGAAATAAAAGAGCACAACATCCATATTGTCCAAATAATTTTAAATATTTCATATTGATTTAGTCCTATAAATGTGAATTATTAATAGCTGTATTTGTGTTTAATATACTGATATTTAAATGTCAAAATAATGAGGACATTTCACTCAAGAGTATCACTGCTGCCATCTTCTGGTTTAAATGGGAACTGCTTTTTTTGTTGGTTTACATCCATACTAGAACAATAAATCCCTTAGTGGGGTGTCCAAGGAGGGGCCATGGCCCTCCCTAGCTCCACCCCTGTCTCCCTGAGGAATTTTTTCCAACTCTTCTTTGCTAATATGTTCTTTTTCTATTTTCCACCAGGAATAAATGTTATTGTTAATAAACAGCCTGTTTAAGGTCATTCCCCCCAGGCTTTGACCTGACCCCTTTTAATTAAAAGGTTACTTTTACTGGTGATTTAGCAAAATAAATAAAGTTTCACTCCCTCTTGCTACCCCAAATTATTTTACAAATTTCCGAATAAAGATGTCTATTTCATTTAAGGCTAATTTTACAAGGCAAGGTTTTAAAATTGTTGGTTGATTTTTTTGGAACTTCAGACTCCGCAAACCCCAATTAAAAATTGCCATCAGTTTACCAGGATTATAAACCTACCTTTAAATATTCTGTAGTTTTTTCAGGCGGCAGATCACTGCAAAGCGGCGGGCTGTTGCACTGAGATCCCCAATTGAAGTTCACTAAGGATCTTGTTTTCCTGCTGGAAGTGAAAATAATGTTTTTAAGATGGTAAAAAACTTGCAAATACCAGAATATGATACATTATTCACAGACAAGTTTTAGCATTTTAAAGGAGGAGGATTTTTTTTAAAGACTAGCCCTTTCAAGTTTAAAAAAGCTCGAAGTCTCAAACTGCTGATAAAACAGAGTGAATGAAGAAGGAGAGAGCAGAACAAACACCAGAGGCTTCAGACACAAGCTGCTCCTTACTGATGGATTTTAAGGAAATTTTGACCAAAGGTGCACCTCATATCAAGTAACAATTCATTACCATTTCTCCATGATTCATATTATGCGTGAGTTTTAGCTATATATGTGTCACAATATGGGGCAAAATCTGCTTCTTGGTGGCTGTCTGTGTTCTCAGGGAGGTTTTCTAGGATTTTTGTTAAACCATGAAAACACAGTTAAGGAATTGAGGCCTGCAGAGCTCCATATGTCCTTTTGGGATCTTTTGTGACCTTCAGGATGAGTTGTTCATAGACTTTTGGATTACTTTGGAGTTCACCATCATTTCATGTTCAATCTAAAGTTCTGCAATTAAAATAACCTTCAAATGCACAATACTGGTGCAGCTCACAATTAATCTACCGCTGGATCATAACACTAAAGCTGCTGTTGCAAGGCTTTTGTTTCACAGTTTTTTGAGGGCAGAAGAAGTGGGCTGCTTAACATCTACACAAAGGGATGTTAGAGAGTGATCACAGATCAGGAAGCTGACATGAGGCAGCCTAAAAACAAGTCTTGGGTGATCAGCTTCATGTAGACGCGCTCTCCAGCTGTGTTTGTAACCAATCAGCTGACTCGTTGGTCAGGCTGAAGAGCTTTTGTGACCTTACCTGCTTACAATTACCATTATAAAGGAGTGCTTATACGTGCAGACTGCATTTCCATTTGCATGTGGCATGAAGGGGTGAAGAGGAGGGTGGGGGCATGTTTGAGCATGTTAGACCTGGGGCTGCTAGTCAGAGACAAAGGAGAGGAAGAAACACATTTTTCAGTAGTTAAAAGATATTTCCAGAAGTGCCGGCTCAATAGCAAAGGTTTAAAGACACCTACCGACTAATAGACAGGGCAATGTGACGTCTTCCTAATAGAGACAACCATGATTCGTCAAACTGCAGGAGATAAAAGGTGGTTTTGTTTAGGGAAACGACTCTCTCAGGTTCTCAAATAAATGACCTTAAAAAGACGCTTTATTCCCCAGCTCTGCCATGCAAATTTGTATTGTCCATTGTTCTCCTGAGTGGCTGAGAAACCATGCAGAATCCCTTTGTTAGATGCCAGATTAAAGATTTAGCCCTTCTATGGTTCGTCACGCACAGGGGGGTGAAAAGGGCGAGATTCTTTTAAAAATAAACAATTTTAAACCCAATTTTTGTCTAAAATAAGCATTAGAGATATTGATTTTTAAATTATTACATTGAAGATTTTGTTGTGGCTCTAGTCTAGTGACCTCAATCAGAAAAGAGATGGAAAAAGAGAGAGAGAAGAGCGGGGGACACTACAAAGATCTCTAGAATTTCAACCTCAGAAAGGAGTCCTCCTAAATATTGTTAGCTTTGTTTAAGGGATGACCCCTTTAACTCCACTCCTCCTTATAAAAAGCCCAATTTCTTAGACTCCTCAGCAATATTTGTTTATTGCCACACCATTATAGATGCATTGCTCAAATCGACCACATTTTTACCCAGCTGGTTATTCATGCCAGGTATACCTGGAAAAGGAAATAAATTCTACACCAGAATATCAGAATGAGAGGGAGATGTTTAGCCTACTTCATGTTGTTGCACCGGCTGTGTTGTAGGGATTGCTTTAAGCTGGTGGTTTGCTTCAGCAGGCTTTCTTCCTTTATTACCTGAACTGTTCAACTTTGAATTGCTATTAGTTTTTTCTAAAGCTATCTTTGTCTAATATAATTTGTTTGATGATCAGAACACATCCACAGAGGGTAAATACGTCTTTGGTGCATGATGCTAGTATTTTGTCTCAGCCTTTTAAATGCTGAATCAAAAACAGAGGTGCACGCTATGCAGTTTTTGTATTTTACTTTTCTTGGAGCTAAGATTATTGGAGGCATCATTTTTACTGGGAATAAAAATAATAACCTAAAAAGTCTCGTAGGAGGGGAAATTGACACAAATGGAGAATTATCAGCATCTCTGTTTGCATATCATTCATATGGACCATGTTTAAAATCCCCTTATAATGCAAATAGTTTCTGGCACACTGAAATACAGGTTGTGATTATCTCCTGCTGGTACCTATGATCTAAGTTAACGAATTAAAAACACCTGGTAGTCAAATAAATGAAAACTACTGCTTTGAGTTTTAAAACAGACTGTATTTCTTTGACAAATTATAAACTGTATAAACTGTTCTCCGCCCCAGGCGACATTATTCCAGCTGATTCCATCCTCCACTTCGATGTTCTACTGCTGGACGTGTGGAACCCCGAGGATGGCGTCCAGATCAACACCTACTACACTCCCTCCAACTGCTCCAGGAAGGTGGAGGTTTCCGACTTTGTGCGTTATCACTACAACGGAACCCTGCTGGACGGGACACTCTTTGACTCCAGGTTTGGCGTGCATCACCACTCATTTAACCAACTGCTAAAATATGAAGTAACAACCCAATGTTCTTCATTCTGTGTCACAGCCACACTCGCATGCGTACCTATGACACCTATGTTGGGATCGGGTGGCTGATCGCCGGCATGGATCAGGGACTTCTGGGAATGTGTGTTGGGGAGCGCCGCATCATCACCATGCCTCCCTCCCTCGGCTATGGAGAGAATGGAGACGGTTGGTGTTTGTAGCTTTCTCAATAAAATTTTCTTTGGGTTTTCTTTTTTTACGAATTTAAATCTAAATTGGACTATTGTAATCCAAATCAAAATGTTGCCTTGGATAAGTCTTTAGAAATATGGTTATACCGGTACATTTTTTTTTTTTTTTTAAGACATTAATCTTTCAGGCTCCTTAGCAGTTCAATGCATGCACACCTGAATGGGCCAAATATGCTTTAGCTGCATTATTTACTTAAATTAGATAAAATCAGAGAAATTGTCTTGATTGCGGATGCATTCATCCAAAACCTGCATAGTTATGTTAATCAGGATTAAACGGCCTTTAGAAGTCAATTTAATGCTGAAATAATGTTCAAGTCTGCTATGTTTCGTACACGAAGGCTTCCAAAATGTCTAACAAAATTTTTTATATCCTAAGAACCTTTAAATATACTTTTACATTATATAATATCTGGGACGAGTGGTGGACTAGAGGTTAGGGCATAGAGCTTGGAATACTGAGGCTCTGAGTTCAAGCCCAACTCCCACAGACTGCCACTCTGGGTCTCTGAGCACAGCAAAATGGCAGCCCACTGCTCCACAAGGGGATGGGTTGAATGCAGAGGTAAATTTCTCCAATGCGAGATCAATAAAGTTTAATAAAAGAAAAGAAATTGAATGATTTTTATCAGAGACTTTTTTAACCTTCATTTGTGAGTCAATGCAAAAACAAATTTTCACAGTGGGATTCACTTTCAGGCCCCGTCCACACGAAGACGAACCCTGGCCTAAACGCACAAATTTTTCACCAAACCAGCCTCTCATCCACACGAAGCCGGCGTTTCGGGGGTCTGTAAACGATCGTTTTTTTATTCAGCCTTCAGAGTGAGAAGATTTCGAAACGCCGTTTTCGCGTTTCCATCTTTACGCTCTAACCTCATATTTTTTTTTACACGCATGCGTCATAGCGTCGCCTCTAAACACGCATGCGGGACACATCACAACAACAATGGCGTCGTTGCTGCTAATGCTACTCACCCTGCTGTCGGGCTTACAACAGAATCTTCTTCTTCTGGAATATCTCCAGGAAGAACAGAGCAATATCGACCACATAGTTCAGCACCTGAATTTGACTTAACCACGAAAATGGACCCGCAGGGCAACCATGTATAAATATTAGTGCGCATGCCCAACATTTCGTCGCTTATTTTTGCTTTGGCACCACAGCGCCACTTACAGGCCTGGCATACATTTTGCATAGTTTTAATGCATTCGTGTGGACGCTCACATTTATTTTACGTCTCCGTCTTTACGGCAGACGTTTTGGAAAATATCAGCGTTTCGTGTTCGTTTTGACTTAGTGTGGACGGGGCCTCAGATTAAAATCTAAAACTGCAAAAAAGACAAGCATTTGATTTTTTTTATATGAACTGGTATATTTTTTTTAAGCAACAACCCCCTTGAGAGGCCCCTAGAGTTTCAGGGGCCTTATTGAAGATGGCTGCTCTTTGGTTCCCCAAAAGCTGAGAGTAGAGTTTTTCGAAATCCATTATGACTCCTGCAAAACTGGAGATACTGTACCATCATGAAAACCTCTCACTGCAGTGAAACATCTGAAGAGAAGCAGGCTACAGAATAAATCCGTCCTGAAACAAGAACCAAGCTCAAGCTTTCAAGAGCAATTTAAATTCTCACATTTAGAAACAACTTATGAATGAATGAAAAGCATAAATAAAACTACATGAACAGTTCAAGAGGAACAGAAGAATAACAGAAGAACTGGTGCTTCACTTTTTGTCTTAACATGCCTGAATTATTTTCTCAAGCTTTTAAATATTTAAGGATCGTTATACCTTTGGAAATATTTTTGAAAAAAGTATTTTTATTTATTTTTTAGTAGTTTTAGTACTTCTCCCTTTGTCCCACAAAATGCTGAAGCTACACAGATTACCTATGTGGGTGGCTGTTTCAAATTGTAATCATATTACCATTAGAATTAACAGTAAATGTCATATATTTGCTTGTTTGTTGTCTCTGTATTGGATGAAAATAACTTTAGTACCGGTAGTTAGTTGCCAATAGCAATGTCTGAACACGAGCATTTCTCTAATACTACATCTGTGGTTTTCATCATCTTCACCCTCAGGTAGCGACATCCCAGGTCAGGCGTCTCTGGTATTTGATGTGGTTCTGTTGGACCTTCATAACCCCAGAGATGGAATCACAATCACTAATCAAATCGTTCCTGAGTCCTGTACGAGGAAGACGGTGGCAGGGGACTTTGTACGTTATCACTACAATGGCAGTCTGCTGGATGGGACCTTTTTTGATTCCAGGTTGGTTTTTTGTTTTTTACTGCTCAGCAGTTAAATATGTGCTGTTCCCCCAAAGGCCTCGTGGTGGCAGCATTGGCCTTGCTTTAAAAATGATCATCAAGAAGAAATGAAACTCAATTATGTAACATCCTGTGCTTAAAAAAAAATTCATGTTTGTCTTGAATAGCTTATATAACAGATTCGATATTTATTAAACAAATGGACTGAAACAATCACAAAAAATTAAGAGAAATAACTCAAACTTTCTGACTTTTACAATTTATTGTCTTGTACATTTGTTGCTCAAGCCTGGTTTGTTTACATTTAATGTGTCCCTCTGGCATTGCACAGGTTTATATGTCAATATAGGAACTGCAGAGACAAAAATGTGGAGATATTTCGTTTTGTCCAGGTCAGGGTTCACCAAACTGGGAGCCACGAGAGGATTTTCACTATTATTGTGACGTGATCCTTAATGTATATAAAATGAAATATAAAAAAAACAAAGATAATCTTTTTAATGGTTTTCCTTTTCAAATAATGAATCACTTGTTGGTAGTTTTAAACTGCTAAATGTATTGGTTCTCTGCAAGATTTTCAACATGCTGATGATAATTAATGTCCGAGGGCTTCTTATTTAATAGGCAAGTTTTCATTTTCATAGAAAAATGTACTTTCAAACAGCTGTCCTTAGTGGGTGTCTTTTTATGGCCTGCTCAGAGCTCCTTGGACCGCCTTCCACTAATGCTTCAGTTTTTCCTGCAAAAAAAAAAAAAAAAAAATGGGCAGAGATGGTTAAAGAAATGCAGACTTTGATTGCAGACTGGATTTTTAAAACAGCTATGCTTCCTCACAGCATTGCTGGAGTGTAAATACATACCTATGAGTGTTAACATTATTTACGGGTTCACAGCTTCTTTATTTAGAAAATCAAGACCCTTAACCCAGATGTTGATCTGTGGATAGTGCAGATAATATGAGAAGGAGATTGGTGGTTTTCATCCAGTCAGGATGACTTCTGATAATATTCAGCTTGTTCTAACTGAACTCTCAGCTGTCACACATTAAATATCTCACAGGAGGCCTGGGAATCCTTATATGGCTATAATGAGCTCTGCTATAGTTTTTCCAATAAAATGTTGACACAAGAGACTGGGCCTTGAACTAAAGGGAGGTTCCTGTCCTCATCTGACCTTGGGTGTCCCTGGCATTATCTGATCAGCAAGCAACGTTGTTTGACCAAGGAAGACAGGCTTCAGCGAGCTGTTCCTACTGCCGCTAAAAGCTGTTTGTTGGGGGATAGGGGTGGGGGACGGTGGCCATGCAGCGTGCCAGCAGGGGGTTAGACTCACCTTTTTGGTCAAATGGGAAAAGAGCCAAAAGGCAATTTCAGAGCCCCCGCTTTGAATAAACAGGTTTTCAGTGTCAAAGTGGCTTCTGACTTCAACTCCTTAAACACAGTTGTAGTGGATTAATATCTCACAATGAATAGAATGTAGTAGATTGATATCTCACAATGAATAGAATGTAGTAGATTGATATCTCACAATGAATATATTCTTGTCACAATGGTTAAATGGTGTGTTTTAACATGTATCTAGGGAAATGAGTGTGTGTGGAAAAACCAAAGGTCCAGCTGCTCTAAAAGGGTCAATGCAAACAAAAATTTTCCATGGATATCTCTGTTACCTGATTTTGTAGCGGTTGCCCATTCCGGACCCTTTGGACCATGGTGATACACGTCTTGTTTACATTGACTTTTAGTAACCAGGGTGATACACGTCTTGTTTACATTGACTTTTAGTAACCAGGGTGATACACGTCTTGTTTACATTGACTTTTAGTAACCAGGGTGATACACGTCTTGTT
>NW_015150524.1:484744-489413 GCF_000732505.1 Cyprinodon variegatus | reverse complement strand
ACCTCCGTACACACAGTGACATCCACAATGTGAAGGAAGGCCTTCTGCTCTGTCTAATCTGGCTAACAGAATGCACATGATGTATAATTAATTAAACCTAACAGTGTGTTTATTGTTTTCTTCAAATAAAGTTAGTTATAAAATTCATAAATTAAGAATTATGCAACAAGCATTATTCTCTTACATTCTATAACATTGTTTGTTGATGAAAAAGAGATGTGGGGAGGTAGAAAGACAAGCAACCTTGAAATTCCAGTCATTCCTCATTGAAAGCAAGGTGGTAAACAACTTACTATCTTAAACCAAATGAGATAACAGTTACGGTTGAGTTACATTCCTTTATACAAAACGCAGATAAGCCCCTGATACAGATTAGAGGATTCATTTAAGCGTAACGGTTCTGCTAACCAAAAAGAATCTATTTACAAACTTTCTCATTACGCTGTACTCAAAGTTGGACTTTTGTCTTTTTAACAGTTACTCTCGTAATCACACCTATGACACGTATGTGGGTCGAGGGTATGTGATCGCTGGCATGGACGAGGGCCTCATTGGAGTTTGTATTGGCGAGAGACGGACCATCACCATCCCACCACACCTCGCTTATGGAGAGGAGGGCACGGGTGCGTGTGCACTTAAAATATTCAACTTTTTATATGTTTCTTCTTTGCAGACCTTTATTTATCTTTTTTTTCTGCCTCTGCTGCCAACTTCCTATAGGCTCTAAGATACCCGGCTCAGCTGTGCTCGTGTTTGATATTCACATGATCGACTTTCACAACCCGTCTGATAACACTGAGATCACTGTGACCTACAAGCCAGCAGAGTGTGACAAGCAAACCAAAAAGGGAGACTTCATCAAGTATCATTACAATGGTACCCTGCTGGATGGGACGCCAGTCGACTCCACGTACGTGAAACACCCTAACATGTTTACACAATTTTCAATATCTCAAAAAAAAAAAAAAAAAAAAACTCAATCTGCTGATATGACTGGTTTAATTATTATGCGTGGAGGCTTTGCTCTGCTTCTCGGCTGGAAAACAGTTACAATGTGGGGCTATTAACGCAATTTAAATTTTTGTTTTGGCTCCAGCATTGATTTCAGATAAGGAAAAGAGCATTTTAAACCAACTCAGCTGTTCTTAATAATCAAAATGCTGCTTTGGTGACCATTTCTCTGATTTTTCTGTACAGTGTAAGACTCAGTGAAACTGATAGACAAGACTAAAGCAGGGAGAGCACCATATCAATAGATGCATTGAACATATTGACCAGATTTCAGGACACAAGGAGGTCCAAGTTTTTGTTAAAACCCCCTTTAATAAGTTGTGGGTTTTGTATTTCTATAATATCTTTGTGAATAACACCTGGTTCAAATCCATTGTATAATAGATTATATTTTGATCTTTTAAGAATGCCCTTTCCCTCTTTTTTTAAACTCTATCTTGCTGATGATTAAAGATCTTACACTTCTGTGTAACAATGCTTCTGTGAAAAGATAATATTTCTGCTATAACAGTTTAGATCTTAATGATTCATTTTGGGTTTGGATAACCACTTCTTGCAAGGTGCGGTATACCGTTCATAACATCTTAAAATGTCTTTGTAATAAATTCCTAAAATAAAAACCTTCTTTTTTCTAAGTCACTTTGTTCAATAACAGCTAAAGTTTATTTAGTTTTAATCAACATTATTAAAAAGAGGTTTCTATTAAATGTTGTTAAAAACAAAGAAGTGAAATTAGATGAAAATACAACAAAAGAAACACCATGCAGCAGTTATAGTGATAGTAATAATGAACTTTGCAGGATAGGAGAAAACATGATGTGTTTCCTCATATTTCCTCCCTAACTGAAATGCAGCTTTCTGTTTTATCTACTATGTTTCAGGTATAGTTATGGAAAGACATATAACGTTGTCCTCGGGGCCAACCAGGTGGTGCCGGGGATGGAGGACGGTCTGATAGACATGTGTGTGGGAGAGATAAGACGGCTGATTATCCCCCCTCACCTGGCCTATGGAGAGAGAGGAGTCAGTAAGTGTTGGATAACATCAGCAACATTTTCCTCCACCGTTCATCTGCACACATTGAATTATTTGAAGCATTTACATAAAAAAAAAATGACAACTTTCATTTACTCTGCTCTTCTTTTTGTATCTGACAAACATTTCTAGAATCTAAAAGTTATAAATTTTTAAGTTGCTTCATTTTTCTTTAAAAAAGAGAATATCAAATGTTAAACTGATACGGAGAAAAAATTAAAACCAGGCACCAATTCATTCTGTGTGCAATGAAAAAACATATAATTTCTTGATAACTTGTTACAACAGCAAATCTAACTTTAAAGTTACTATTACTCATTAAATGTACCTGTGATTTAGGAATATGTCTTATTTAAATACTATTCAGGCTTAAATATAATTTATAAATATAATTAGATCAGATTAAAATTAGTTGAAGTGAAACTGATTTGGCTTTCGCTACATGAACACATGCAGATACATGCAGACAGCTTATTGTTTGTTCAAACGGGATAAAAAGGGACAACTTCGCTGTAGACAACTTCCCTGACCCCAGAATGCATTCAGCAACTCAATGGTTACTAAACTCAAAGTACTTAGACACTTTATAACAGTTCAGCCTCAAAATACTTTAAAAAACTTTTAAGACTCAGCTGATATGGTGTGTTGTCGTCAGTTCTGTGCTTAGCCCCTTTCCCCCTGCTTCTATGGATCTATGGCACAGCTTACCATTCTGGGCTCTTGGATCTCTGAACCTATCAGGTATTACCTCAGATAGGAAACCTGTGAAATCCATCTGTTTGGGCGAAAAGAATACTTTGACCTTCTAGCTGTCTTCTTCTCGAAGCCTCATCTTTTTCCAGTGAACGAGTCAGGTGTATTAGCAGCCAGGATACACCCCCTCCTGAGCGTCTCTCCGGGTCACTACAGCCTTCTGTTCTCATACAACCGCACTTGGAAGTTGGTCAATAAAATTTTAGAAACTGAAAAGTTACAAAGATGTTGTTTTATCAAACCTGAGCCAAATAAATCCTGGAGTGTGTCTGAATGTCTGCCCTTCTATATATCTACTCGTCTAGTGACCATGGATGATCACTAATGCGAAATTTAAAGTTCACTACTTTTTCATCCACTAGACGCTCTGACACTGATTTAAAATGGTGTAATCACTTTATAGAACTCTACATAGTGATTAGGGCGGACATTTAGACACAGCCCCAATAAGACTCATTCTGTAACCCTGCATCCCTTTGGTTTACACCACTAAAGAACTCATTGTTGGGTTTAAATCCAGAGAAATGTAAGTTTAAAAACTGCTGACTCACAACCAGCACCTTTTCTCACTGATCCCTTCACAGCAAAGCCTTTTATTAACAGTTTACAACTTAATAGGGCGAGTCTTAAACAGAAAACCCTGTAATGATTATCTGGTAGGATGCAGGTCATAAGACAGTGTGAAATGACCATCTGGCTGGATGGAAGTCACACAACAGTGTGACTTCCTCATGACCTACTGGATGCAGGTCATAAAAGTTTATGACCCTCCTGATTGAATCACAGGACAGAAATGTAGCATCTTATGTCTTCAATGTTTCATATGCCCACACAATAATTTTATAATTATAACTCTAACACTCATGATAAAAGATGACTCAAAATTTCAATGTCCACTCGTCAAACTAGATATTTTTTTTAATTAATAAGTTGTTAGCCGGGGATAAACAGCATCAGCACTAAAAATCAACCAATCAATAAAAAAACTAATCTTAACTAAGCTGGCTACTGCAGGATAGTGTTCAAAGTTTAGGCAGTGGAGGAGACAATTCGTATTCCAGATGTATGATGAGTGTCTCTGAGTCCTGAACAACAGGAAAATATTCTTCCCTTTTCTTGTTGAAGAGGGTTGATCAGCATAGGCCGGATCAACTCACAGTTCTCACATCATGTGAATATGATCTTAAATTCATAAATCCAACACCACCTGGAAGTTGTAATGGATTCCCTTAGTACAATCCGAATCCAACGGTCCAACCCAAAAGAAGACATCAGATTTATCCATGTAGATCGAATAATCCAATCAGAAATACAAATAGTAATCCAAGTAAAAATAAAAGAAGAATTATTCCCCATCTGCTGTTTGATCAGCTAGAAACACGAAGAATTATGTCCAGTTGTCTTATTCCTCTCAGCATTGGTTGGAAAATAGAAAAAGCAAGAAGGGAGGCAAACTGGCTCAAATTTTTAAACCCATCAGATTGGTGATATCCTTTCTTTTGCGCCAACGTTGAGTTATCAAATTACTGGTGCAAAGAAAGAGCAACCTAAATCAAAATTCTGCTTATTTTATATCCTTGAACTCCTGAGCAATGAAATGCCAGTGAAACCCACATGTCCCATGATGGCCACCCTTTTTGACAAAGGCCTCCTTTGTAACAGACAATAATTTAGCCAGCTTGCTAGCGGTCAAATCCTTTACTGCTTGCCATTCCAAAAAAAGTAAAAAAAAAACAATCCACTGGACTTTGTTTCCAAGTTTGAAGATATTTCGCTTCCCATCCAGGAAGCTTTTTCAATTCAAAATGTCAGGAATAGCGTGGAGTTCGAGTTTTATACAGTAACCCATCAAAAACCTCGAACTCGACGC
>NW_015150524.1:473562-482716 GCF_000732505.1 Cyprinodon variegatus | reverse complement strand
ATAGAAATGTATCTGTGTATTGTTATAATGCATAAAGATGTGTGCTATGTGCATGTGTTCATAGCCACCTTTTCTAAAGTATACTGTTATTTGTGGACTTGCTTTTGGGGGGGTTGTGGTTTACAAGCAGGATTAAACCTGCTGAACTTTGGTTGACAGCTTCAACAGCTTAAACTTTGACTGAACCCTGAGATTTAGAGGACATGTTTATTGAGACTGCAAGCCTGAATTCCTTATCTTGTTTGCTTTAGTGCAGTCTAAGCTGTTGTAACTAGAGAATCCCTGACTTCAATAAATTGCGAGCAGGACGTGTAGACCGCCAGAGTGGGGTGGAGACCTGTACTGTGCGGTCCCTTCCTATTCTCCTCGCGAGTAAAACTAAACTAATTGTCTCTGTTCCTTTTTCTTTCCCTGTATGGTGTTTTAGGTGCTTAGACCTGACAAGAACTCAACTCAAAAATGTTTTTCTACTGCCTTTTTTGCACCATATATATTTGTTTTGAATTTTCTACATCAATTTTGCACCATGTTTTTTCCTCCCACACTGTTTATATTTGATCACTGTTGCACTTTATGAAATGGAAATGTTCCTTTTCAGTGCTAAGCTGCTTGGTATACACTCTGTGTATACAAAATGACAATATAGGTGTCCAAGTCTAAAGTCTGAGTTAAATCGTCCACCTAAAATAAATCACCTTTACGTGAGGCCAGCTCCTCATAATGTGTTTTTTTTTTTTTTCTGTAGCCGACCAGGTCCCAGGAAGTGCAGTACTGCTGTTTGATGTTGAGCTGGTTGAGATAGAGGAGGGACTTCCTGAGGGCTACATGTTTATCTGGAACGAAGAGGTCCCCCCAGGCCTGTTTGCCAAGATGGACAGGGACAACAGTGGATCAGTGGAGCCCTCTGAGGTATGGGATATTACTAAGACTTTCATGGATTTATTTATCTTTTACCTTCTCACATCAGTTAAGCTTTTGCTCTCCACCTCCTGCCTCTACAGTTTACCGACTACATCATGCAGCAAGTGAATGATGGTAAAGGACGCCTGGCTCCCGGCTTCGATCCCTACCGTATTATAGACAACATGTTCTCTAACCAAGACCGCAACGGAGACGGAAAGATCACAGAAGAGGAGTTCAAACTCAAAGCAGATGAAACTAACCATGACGAGCTATGATGGGACAGAGTGGATAGTAGATCTGGGTGTTGGGAAAGGGGTCTGGAAATTGGGAAATGTTGGGAACTTCTGTTGGTGGGTTGTTTGGTAGTGGGGGGATAAAAAAACATTGAATAGGAACTCTATTCAGATTTAGATTTTTTTTTATTTGAGGACTGAAATAATATTGAACTATGGTTATTCTCACATGAGAATGGAAAACAAGGATTTAGTTGTTTTTTGTTTTTTTTTTAAAGATAAAGACAAATATTTTAAAGTTTTGATTTAAGGACTGAACCTGTTTGTTTACCTCCTTAATTGTCAGACATTCTAAATTTTGTCTTTTATTTTTAAAAGGTTTATTATTATTATTATCTGAACATTCAGCACTCCTTACATTTTTACACTTTGTTTTTAGATGAGGGAAACTGTTATTCTCCGTTTGTCATGCTTCTTGCAGAAGCAATGCTTTGGTGTGGCTCTCCAGAGTTGGATCTAATATGTTCTTTTCTGTGGTTTATAATGAACATTTCCTATAGTTTTCTGTTTGTGTTTTCTGCTGTTAAAAATCCTCCTTCAGTGATACTTGATCTTTTTGATCAATGGTTGTGTCTGTTTTTCACCCTTTAACCTTTTGAGTTTAGGTTTTATTGTGTGTATCTGCGAGGGTGTGTGTGTCTGTTTGAGAATAATGTGTAACAGTGTGGGGGGGTGTCTGTTTTATTTAGAAAAAGAATGTGGCTTGATGACAAATGCGTGAGCTTGGTTCAATAAATGGTCTGACTTTAACATCTACATTCTCATGTTTTGTTTAATCAGGTTGTATTCTGCGTATAGTGTACAGAACTGTATAAAGCTGGTTAGTATTTCTTTATTTTACTGTTTCACTGCAAATATTCCTCTGTGGAATCCTCCTACGTTTCCCTGTTTAAAAGATAACAGGATACTTCCTCCTGGCCTCACCTTATGCTCCTCCAGTATCTAGGCAACATCTGTTATTTGGGGGGAAGGGGGATCCGTTTGCAAATTTACGGCCATCAGATTCTTTTCAAGAGAAACAACATGTAGCCCCTGGTCATTTGCCTTCTGAGATCTTACAGCTGTTCATGTCAGTTACTGGTTTTTTTTACCTGAAAAAGACTTTTAGAGAAGCTGCTGACTTCTCTTAAGCTTGTTTTCCTTGAGAACATGTGGGTGCCTGGAGGCATTTACTTTAACTTCATCAATAAAAAGCATATAATGTAATATTTGGGTCTTTTTATCCCCAGGGTGAGAATACTTATTCTGTGTTTTAAGTCATTTCTGCATTGCATGTTTTTGGTAAAAGTTTAGAAGAATGTAAATCAAAAGCACTGCCCCCATGGAGTGTGGAGTTAGCACAGCTGCAGAGGACCAAATGGTGGAATGTGTCTCCCTTATATTTTCCTACACCAACAAGTTTTTTTTTCCTCACCATTCACTTCAGTAATAGTTTAGAGCTGGCCAATCAGATTAGGGGCCTGGGCAATGGGGTGACAATGTTAAGCCTTTATTGTTGTGAGAAGTCAGATAGGGAAGAAATAGAACAAAGAGTGTGAGTCCTAGAAGTACATACTGAAGGTCACATATGAATCTTGGTGAAAACAAGGTTGAAAATATCTGATATCTGTGGTGAGCTACTTTTTTGGCATAAACGGAGAACATTTGTATAAACATTTTTGTTCCAGTGTCAGCGCAACCTCTTTGACCAGCACACGTGCTTTCCAGTAAGATTTCGACACAACATTCCATGATGCACGTGCATCTACATAGTGCAATATTGAGACTATAAAACAGCGGGGGGATGAGATGTCTGATGATGTAGTGCTGAACTTATGAAGTGTTTAATACAGCTGTAGGAATTTCGAATTGTCAATACATGTTTCCCCAGTGCAAAGGACAAAATGGAGTGCTAGTTACTCTACCAGTCTTCTTTTATAAGAAAAAAATAGTCCGACAACCATAACGCAGCCGTACAATGGCACAGTGCATCATATCCGAACTATTATGTTACCATGTTTCTTTGACACTTAGTACGTCTTCGGACATACAGAGAGATAAGGCAGATTTCTACATTTACACCCTCCTTAACGGTGTTGTCATCTAATATTGCAAAACTGATGAATAAGGGAGAGAGTGATTGTCAGATATGCTATTACACCATCCCCTCAAAGTTGATCCTTTTGAATATACCTGAATTTGCTTTCTCCTTATTTAGTAACTCATCATCAGCCATCAGACCTCCTATCAATGGATAATGTTGTCATATCATGCCCATCATAATATTTCAAACAAGAGCAGAAAAGGTTTACTATGACTTCATCCATACTAGAGCTGAAACAATTTATCGGATAAATAGTGATTAATCAAGTATTGAAATCATTGTCAACTAATTTAGAGATGGAATAATCGTTAACTGGAGTATAAAGACTCTAAAAGATGCCTTTAGCTGTCAGAGCAATCCACTCAGAGCAGTATTTTTACCAAAATTTTAAAATAATACATATATATTTTGAATTTAAGAAAATATGTCAATATGCTCTTTCCAGAACTCCTCAAGTAGAAAAGTTTTAGTTTTACCCGGTTTAATTTCGTAAAAAGTCTTCTTTAAGGAACCTTTTGACTATCCGATTATTAATTGCTTAATCAAAAAGATAATTAACAGATTAATTGTTCTGCTAAACGATCATTAGTCGGAGCCCTAATTCATGCTTGCTATTTTTTTAAGAGAAATGTAAGCTCTGCAAAGGAACCATGAACAAGACTAAATGAACAAGACATGGTTGGAGGCACAGATGCTTCTCACTGTTGGCTGAACTACAATAGCTGATTCATTAGATGGTCCTTGAAATTCACCATGGTGCTGCAGATGCTCACTTTCATCTATGACTGAGTGGGGTTCACTGGACCATTTTTCAAGTTGTCTAGTTTCTGCCAGACTATGGTTTATCTCTGCGACATATGTGTCATTTGGAGAATCCATAATGGATGTCGTTGCCTCAGTTCTCAGTTTTGTTTTGTGTTTTCTCAGCAGTTATACACAAAGATTTATCTACTGTTGATGTTTTAACACCTGTAGCAGTTTGGGTGTTTTCTGTTTTCTTTGTTGATTTCACTTGGGGGGCTGCAGTTTCACTATGAAATGTGATAGGCTGTATCTCAAAAACACAGTTTGACTCAATGCCAAAGTTCCTGTACACAGATTTAATCCGTTCAATCATGTCATCAAGACGTTTGAATTTCAGCATGACTGCTTTTCCACCTCTTCCACCAGGAAGCAATGACATGCCTGTAGACCTACGAGGGTGAGGATCAAAATATGCAAATTCACCAGAACTCAGCCTGCAAACTGCAATCCCTAATAATGCAGTGACTAGCAAAGCATACTGGACCTCTGATGCCAAGATCTGCAGTCCCTGTTCAAGGCTTTGTAGTTTATCTCTGGGGTTACCGTCAAATATTCCATAAGTAGGATACCGAGACATGTCAACACTGTACTAATGATTGCGGCTTCTAACCACAGAAGGAAGCTGACTGCAGAATAGGAATTCATTGTTCGGCTCAATACGTCTAATTGCCGAGAAAATGGCGTTACCCATGTCCAACACACGGTAAAGGTAATTTCGAGTAATAAACTCATCTTCATGGAAAAATGATAGGAAAACCAAACTATTAGCCATACATTGCCTATCCCTGTATTTCCCATACTTAGTAGAAGCCCGACTTCTGGATGCACAGATTCTTGTCACTGGTGGCTGGGCTTCATGTGGAATGGCTGGTTCACAAGATGGTCCTGGAGCTTCTCCATGATGCTGCCTATGCTCACAGTTAACTACAGTTACCACAGGTTCACTCTGCATTACCTGCTGTACATTGAACTCTCCAACAGTCGTTTGTTGGCCCATTTTTTCCTCAGAAGACATCAGACCTGTGCAGTGATCAGGAGATTCGGTGGTTCATGTCCAACCACGATTACACAACGTTCCTAAAATGATGGGTAATTACACTTATACAGGCCTTATAGATTAACTGCATGATCATACTGGGCAGCCTCAAGCAAAAATTATAAACTCAAAAATAAATCACATATAAATAAATCATATATAAATAAATCATATTTTATTTTTGTTGTGGAATTTTCAAACAGGTGATTTTTGTAACTAGGATCATATAATCTTTACATTTACATCCTATCACCATAATAACAGCTTATTTTAAATAAACAAAAAAAAAAAAAAAAAACAGCTGTATCCATGAATAGAAAATAGGATTGTGAAAATATATTCCTGTTATGTTTCACTATAACTTTATTAAAGGACACATTATTTTTATGCTGGCCCCGAGAGCTTATTTTTCATTCATCTATAGGTGTTATGACTAAACATGTATTTTTGGTGTGGCTGCTTCAAGCTGCTCGTGAGAATGATCCAGATTTATAGGTGTGTCTTAATTGTTGCAATTTACTCTGAATATAAAAATGTAACGTAACTTTTTTAAACAGAAAAACATATTTTAATACAGGTGTGTGTGTGTGTTTCTATGTGTATATAGATATATAGTTTGTTTTTTAGTTATTTACTTTGTGCTGGGTAACCAAAAAAGTAAACAAGAGACGGCTGCTAACAGTGCAAAGTGCGCATGCGCGGCTTCGAAGCTTGGCGGTGCCATGGCAACCTGAGCCTGGTGGACGCTGTTATCTAGCTACACTTCAGACATTTAACATGGTAAGTCCGTGGATGTCTCGATTTACTTTTAGGAAAAACTGCACGCTTACTGTTGCTTTGTGAAACATCCGCCACCAGAGACTTGAAAGGGACTTAGCAACTAAATGTGAGCTAATTTTAATGTAGAAAAGTGAAAAGCTTTTGTGGAGGCCTGTGTGCTTAGTTGTTAACTAAACTCCATAAACTGATGTATTTCTTTTTTGTGCTTTTTGTGTTTCATGTTTTATGTTATTTGTTTGTTTTTGATGTTTTTTTTTTTTTTAAACCTGGGAGTAAATGTGTGTTCATATCATGTTGTTAGCATCCTGTTACTTTGTGACCACAGACAAATCCCAGCTATAATAATCAAATGTAAGCTATGATTAATGATATAAGATTTCCTATAATGTGTCCAGGCAACTACTGGAGAAGCTATAAAGAAATGGGTAAGTGGATGATGTTACTTAACAAGAGAAAAACAGTGAAATATTTATAAGTAGGGGCTTGTTTTATAAAGAATTCAATGTGGTAATTTCTTTTTTTTTTTTTGCATGCAGGAAGCGAAGGACACGGATAACAAAGCGGATGTGTCTAAAGAAGTTCTAATGTATGGTCAAATCCCTCCTATAGAGAAAATGGACACTTCTCTCTCTGTGCTGACCTGCTGCGAGTAAGTCCTGTTTTTAACCAGGATGAAGGTTTACCAGGGTTTTAAGGGTTATCATTTTAAAACCACAAAACTGTATTTTTTTAGCAACTTTCCTACGGTTAATCTACTTGAAATGGGTTTCCAGACAATCCTCTTGAGGGACCAGATTTTTCACTAGCTGTGGGACATTTAAGGATTCTGTGCACCTCTCTGCCTTCCTAACTCTCAGCTAGCTGAAAGAAGGGTGTAGCAATAGAAACTTAGTAGGGTTACTCTAGTTGAAAGCCTTGAGTTTGGAAGCTCTGGGCCTCATGTCTCACAAACAGATATGTTATTGTTCTGAATCTTCACTCCGTGTAAATTTGTGATAAAATGAAAAGATTTTCACCCAAGGTTGTCATGAAACTTTGAATCACATATCCATCATTGCATATCCAGGCTGCATCCATGGCTTAGAAGTTGTTGTTTTTTTTTTTTTCTCAGAGCGACTACTTCTTTCATGGAGTCAGTTCTTGTTAATAATATACATTTGCTTTCAGACAGCACCTTAATGTGAGCATCTTATACAATGCAACATTATAATTGTTTCTCCCCAAAAGTTAAATTTGTCAGTATAATTAAAGTGAGGGCTTTTAATGACTTATTATTGACTCTTTAACAGTAATAAAATAAAATTTAATCAGACGTTAAGGTCATCTTTCAGATATCTCAAATGTTTTCATTCCACCTCCTTCCCAGGAAGCTGTCCTTGTCTTCCAACTGCATTGAGAATATAACCAATCTGGACAGCTTCAGTGAGTATTAACAGATTTCCCCTCTACCCGAGGTCCTGTTCTGCTGTACCTAATATCGATTTAATTCAACATGTCTCCTCTTAGAAAACCTGAAGATACTTTCATTAGGCAGAAATAATATCAAGTCTCTTGTAGGGGTGGTAAGTTAGATATAATCTTACATTTTAAGTTTGTGTTCCTTCTTTTTCTCTAAACAGAATATTTTCTATATCTCCTTCTTGTCTCAGTTTGTTGCTTGTGTTTTTGCAGGAGGCAGTCCGAGACACTTTGGAGGAGTTGTGGATTTCATATAATTTAATAGAAAAACTGACAGGTGTCAACACCTTGCAGAAACTTAAAGTCCTCTCTATTCGCCACAACCTTGTCAAAGATTGGGGTAAGCTACCCTCCTTTACAAAGTCAACAGATTAGATTTAGAATAGAAATTGTTTTACTTTTTGCAGCTCCTTTTTTGGTCTTTTTTTTTTTTGGTAAGTGATATACCATCATAATTTTTGTTATTAAGATCATAATGTTTTTGGTTTTATCTAAATCAAGGATTCCCAAACAATTCAGCTCAACTACTAAAAACACATATAATTACCGCACTCTATGATAATTTATACCGTATTTTCACAACTATAAGGCACATATAAACGTCTTTTTTCCCTCAAAATGTGTGGCGCGCCCTATAGTGCGGTTCGCCCTATGTGTGTTGTTAGTGCGACGTTTTTGAGACCACCATGAGAACGTTAAAGGGGGAAGTGTGGGCGTGGATTGAAAATGGCAAAGAGACACGCCTATGAAGCACAGTTTAAACTGAAGGCTATCAGCTACTGTCGTGGATGTCCTCAGTACGACGTATGAATTTATGCTAGGTCTTACCAAAAATTCTAAGTTCTTAAAAAGCAGTTGAAAAATCTTCAAACAATGGTAAAAAACAAGCAGAGGCAGCTGGGTCTCGGTCCAGAATGGCTTATTGCAACAACACAAGTCTACCACACATGAGATGTTCACCGGTCAACATCTGAATGATACACAGAAACAGGCCTGCTTATATTCATTCCCTGGGGCTTTGGGGCTCCTCCCCGAGCCCCTCCTATTTTTACGTAATTTCAGGTACTTTTCCACGGATATCTTTATTATCTACCTACCGGCGGAAAACCACCCAGAGTACACATTTTTATATATTTTATTAAAAACCTTGCCCATTTCCGGACCTGCGGGCCATGGTGATAAACATTGTGTTTCCATTGACACATCAGCATAGCTTGTTGTTTAACATTGACACGTCAGTACAACTCAACCTTGGGTTTCTCCATTGCCACGTTTTGTTTGTATTAACCCTCCTAATCTTATCTCAACCTCCGGACTGCCACACAAACATTATTTTACTTAGATATTATGTTGAAGCACACCATTTAACCATTGTGACAAGAATATATTTATTGTGAGACATTAATCCACTATATTCTATTCATGGTGCAATATTAATTCACTTCACTACGCAGAGGAACATGGAAATCGAGCACCCGCGAGAGAATTCAAGATTAATGAATCGATTTTTTTCTTAAAAGTGGAGGAAGATGGAAAACGGACTCCGACAGGTGAAGAAGGCGCAGTTGAGTTTCTGCGGACATAAGGCGTGGTGGCCCGAGTTGGAGGAAAGACTTGCATCACCATCGCTGTTAATCTGTGACTCCATGCGTGCCCATCTCACAGCCAATGTGAAAAACACGGTGAAACAAATTAACGCTGTGCTTGTCTGACAAAGGAACTTCAACCGCTCGACATCGGTGTGAACCGGCTGTTCAAAGTAAGGCTGCGAGCGGCGTGGGAGCGATGGATGACCGG
>NW_015150524.1:469873-471154 GCF_000732505.1 Cyprinodon variegatus | reverse complement strand
TTCATGTTTGTTAAAACAAATATGCTCTTAAACTCATTAATATCTCAATTGGAAATTTTGGTAGGAATATATCAGGATGGGGCAGTGTGCTTGTCTGTATTTGTGTATGGAAGGAGGGGCATATGTGGTAGGGGGCCAGTGCCCCAGTAAAGCTTTGTGCCTAGCAACGCCCCTGGATCCTGCCTTCAAATATTATTTCACTCTCAGAGCCAAACAGACCCCCGTCCATTGGCAGAGCTCTGTCTACAGGAACCCCGTTCAACAGCAGCCTCTGGCCCGGTCACGTCTTTGTGGGGTTCCGCTAGTATTCACAGCGGCTGAAAGGTGTTTTTCCTGTACGACAAAAGCGAACATAATTTGCCGGCAGATTTATACATTTTCAGTTAATTTATGCATTAAACTGTTTCAGGGGAGTGATCATAGTGATATGCATCAGCAGTGCTGTGTCTGTTTCCCTGGCAGCTCCCAGATCAGCTTCTCTGATGAGTTGATGTGGCGCATCAAGCAGCAAAACTTCAATTTTTCCAACTCCAGCACCTGCTGCTTCCGAAGCGCCTTGCATGTGTCAGATGCTCCGAAATCCATGACAAGCTGCTGCAGCTGCTCAGACGCGCTGCTCCTGCTTCTCAAAATGGAACCTTTTGCTGTGCCAAGATGCAAGTCAACCATTGACTTTGCATGTAAACTAGCTAGCTAGCTCTGCTGCTTGCAGTGTGAACATAGCATTAGAAATGACTCATAGGACAGCAGTGGTAATTGCTTTTATCTTGACGTTGTCAGTTGTCAACATAAATCCATCCATCCATCCATTTACTGACATGCTTATCCCTGCTGGAGTCGTGAGGGGTGATGGTGCCCATCCCCAGTTGTCAATGGGCAAGAGGCGGGGTACACCCCGGAAAGGTCGGCGGTCTATCACAGGGCACAGAGACACACAGAACTAACAATTATTCACGCACACTTACACCTAAGTGTAAGTGTGCGTGAAGTGTGCGCACAATCAGGCTGAAAGTCAGGCCGATCAAAAACTTCTCACAAGACTGGAAAGTCGGCCCGACCTTTTTTTTCCACAGTGTCCTGTCTGGCAATGTGGCAATTAGAATAATTGTCTTGATGCCAAAAAGATCCCAACAGATTTTACTTTCACAACTGGAGCAGTAGGGCTATTGCCATAGTGTTCTGCTTGTTTTATACATATAAATTGCTTTATTTTAATTATGCAGGGAGTTTTACAGATTATATGGACACTGCAATGTAAGTAGAACAGGAAAGGAAAAACAG
>NW_015150524.1:466016-469293 GCF_000732505.1 Cyprinodon variegatus | reverse complement strand
GGGTCGGATTTCCTGGCAGTATGCAAGATTAAGAGCAGAGAGTTAAATTAAGAGACTGTGGTCATGTTTCCATTTAACAGAGATGCAAATTTGCACTTTGTTCACATATCAAGTTTATACTGTCTGATTTACAAGTGTGCACTTTGTGTTTGATGTGACAGGAAAAAATAAAATACATGAGTATTTTGAAACACAGTTGAACCTCTTTCATTAATGTAAAAACAGATGGAAACGAAATTAATCGATTTAGAACTGTATGAATCAAAATCGAATCGATTCAGGACTTAGGCGAAAATACCCAGCCCTATTACTTATTATATATTCTTATGGTGGATTGAACCAGACAGTTTTCACTTTGCACCCGCTTTGTGTACCTCTGTCTGAACCTTAACCATCATATGACTATTATTATAATTTTTGCATGATGAAACTCAAGGAAATTCTTGGTTTAAATTGTGGCCTTGAAATATATTCAAAGGTGTGGACATCACCATATGAACTTAAACATGTAGTTTTAACTGGAGCTAACTGATGATCCTTGCTTTTTTCCAGGTACTCTCCTCGTTGAGTTTCAGAGGAGGAATGAGGGGTAAAGAATTAATGAAGAGACGACCAAAATAAAATGTGAAAAAAATTGTTTCCAAAAAGTACCTACAGTCAAAAGAAGGGGGGATTATTAATTGAGAATTAAGTTCTAAGATGTAAGATATTTCTCTTTTTAAAACAACCATCTCTTCTTATTAGAGGAACAAACAAAACTAGGTCACTTCTGGGGACACATTTAGAGCTGGAAATAGCAGTAAGGACATGACCAAATTAATAAACAGCCTTGTTTTGATGTGTGAAACCTTTCTTTTTGTTTTTTTAGATGGAATATTTTTATTTTCATGTAGAAGTTTCAGTGTAATGGTTACAGATGAGTTAATGAATATAACATATATTTTAACACTGATCGTAGGGTAGGGTACATGTTTAACATTTTAAAAAGTCTGGCATTTTAAGCCATATCTTGTTGATACAACACACTGTCATCTTAAATAAAGCTATGTTTGCTGTACTAAACTAAGCTTTGTGAATCTCTTTACGCTATAGTAATGTAATTTTATATATAGCGATGTTCCAGGCATAATTTTTCATAGCACATGTATATAACAAGCAAAGTATGCAAGATTAAGAGCAGAGAGTTAAATTAAGAGACTGTGGTCATGTTTCCATTTAACAGAGATGCAATTTTTAGTAGAACTTTTAAAAGTTAAAAAAACAAACAATGAAATTCAAATTAACAGTGTGTCCACTTGGTATGAAGCAAATTAGCCAAGTGATGCAAAGCATAATGTCATTGCACATCATCATCCATATTAGGTCGTCACGCAAACAAACAGGAAGAATAGGCTGTAATCTAGCACAGAACACAAAGCAGTATTAGTTAAAAGTCTTTTGAATGTGTTGCTATTGGGAAATTTGTTCTAACGTTAACATGTCAGCTAGTAAAGGCAATGTTTTTTTTCAGCCATGTTTAACACACATAATAGGCACATGCGGGAAGATGACGACAGCGGAAACAGCTAATCAGTCATGTGAGATAAAAGTTTGCTACGGTAGAGCTGATCTATAAAAAAATTATTTCCATCTCCCGTTTAGTGCATTATCCCTTTTTCGCAAAAGCAAAAAAGCACCTGATGATAGCTTGCTGAAAACACAGAAGAGCTCGGCAATTGCAACCGTGAAACTTTTGTTATTGTACTCTTCAGCTAAATAAAAAAGATGCAGAACACAGCTATGCTACACCTATTGACAGTAGTTTAGTTGTAAATAAAAAAAGAAAGGGGATGGTGGATTTTTTTTAAGCATACATAGCCTAATTAATATAGTCTAATAACCTAAAGCAATATGCATTGTATGGTTGTTACATGTCAGCGACGCCGGTCATTAATGTAAGTCCGTAAAAGAGGAACTGAGTCCACACAGAAAAGTGATTTTTTAGCAGCTTCTGCAGAAGGAGAGAGCTACACCCAACTCTCTAACGGACTTCCTCTGCAGAGCCTTTTTATTAGCAGTTCATAACCAGTGTTGGGTAAGTTACTTTAAAAATGTAATCCGTTATGTCGTGGATGTTCTCTTCCCAACGACTTAAAAATTAAAGCTAAATTTTATAAAAATTAAAAATTCTTAAAAAGCAGAAAAGTCTTTAACCAAAAATCTAAAAACAGGCAGAAGTCACGGTCTTCCAGGTCCAGAGTGTTTTATTGAAAAACACAGAACATACACACTGAGGTGATCTCCGGAGAACATCTGACTAGACAGTGAAACAGCTTCTCTTTTATACATTTTGGGCTGTTGGGGGCTCCTCCCCCAAGCCCCTCCTTCCTTTTCCCATTTTTGGATGCATTTTCTTCGGTTAAGTCTAATTATTTTTATTCTACCGGGGGAAAGCTCTTTTCAAAACATATTTTTTATATATTTAATCAAACACCCTTTATTACAAGTCATGATTATATTTCTTATAAGTCATAATAACATATGTTGCTATTAAAATAAAAACACATTATATTTCAGTCATTATTATTTCAGAGCAAAGTTTTCATTCAGTGATTCATGATTATAACATTTCACATTAAACTTGGTTGGCATAATCTGGGCACTTAAAACTCCAGTGATTCTACTTTTCTAAGTATAGGTCTCATGCGCAGGCCTTATTTGGGCTCAACTGTCTTCTTGTAGGACAAATGCACTTTCTTAACTTAGCCTAATAGCTGAAGCCACATTTAGAATAACTGTCTCACTCTGATCTAAAGTTGTACTTAGAGCAGCATACTGGACCCTCTGTCTCCTCTTTGCAGCATACCAAACCTTTTTTGGACCTTTAAAGCAAGACCTTCATTCAGTGTGTAAGACATGTATATAATTTAATCACTAATGCACACTAATTCACTACATAAGACATGCATATATTTTAATCACTAATACACACTAATTCACTACAGTTACAGTTACAAGTTACCTTGTTTAAAATGTAATTGTAGTGTAACTTTTTCGATTACTTTTAAAAAGTAATGTAACTAATTACTTTTTATTACTTTTTGATTACTTTAAGGATTTAATGAGTATTGACCCATGTTCAACATTTAATTTTTGAGAACTGAATGTGAACCTTAAAAAAGCACTAAGCTGAGAGGGAACTGCTGACAGGCAATCACAGGATGTCCACAAGAAGAGATGCCAGCACCAGGTGTGTAAGATTTTCTCAGACTCCTCTCATCGGGCCATACTCTTTTCT
>NW_015150524.1:461976-462588 GCF_000732505.1 Cyprinodon variegatus | reverse complement strand
AGAGACCTGCATGGGTCGAGTTTTACCAACCCGCACCCGCCCGAACCCGTTAGGATGACTACCGAACCCGACCCGTCACCCACCCGCGGATATCTTCAATTCAAATCCGAACCCGACCCGACCCGTTGATATTTAACCCGCAACCCGTCCCGTTAACACATCATAGGCTATTGTACGCTGCGCTGCACCCAGTGCCTGATTAATATAACATTTCTGATGTCCATAACAACACACACGCATAAAAAAAATCACCAACTACCCGCCCGCACTAAAAAAATATACGCCCGACCCGTTTATTTTTTTTAATGTATTTGTCACGGGTACCCGACCCGTTGCAGGACTCTAGTGTAGCTGACATAACAGGGCCGGAAAAAAGTGGTTTGAGTTATTTTGCCAAAGGTTCAGTTATATTTTAAATACGGTATTAACTTATTTTTACACTATTCTCTATTCTTTTACTACTTTAAGTCTCTCCTGACTAAAATTAGGTCTTAATATTTCCACAAGTCCCTCTCACCTGCAAGTCCACTTCTGTCCCTGAATGGGTTAGCATTTTTGGAGGGAAGCGACAGGGGAGAGGGCGGAGGGGGGTGATGGGGAGAAAGCGAGAGA
>NW_015150524.1:449116-461595 GCF_000732505.1 Cyprinodon variegatus | reverse complement strand
TGGGGACATGTCCACACCAGTCCTTAAGGAAGTTAAGCCTATGCACAGGACAAACAACCTTTCACGCACACTCTCTTTGTTTTTTTCTCACGCACAAATAGTCAAATATATATTATTATATGATTATATGATAATGAAAAATATTATAGTTATCAACAAAAAAGATTTTAGATATTTTTGCCAAGACATTTCGTGAAATGTATTTTTGTTTTCTAAGTTTATTGTCTTGTTATATTTGTTACACATTTACAAGTGTAGGCTTTGTTATTATGTCTTATTTTTCTAATAGTTGTTTTTTTTTAACTAAAGGAAAACCTCACGTGAAAGTGAAAATGTTTTTGTTAATTTGAGCAACTTTTTTTTTTTTCCTTTTTCAAAATTTTCCATTTCCATCACGCTTTTCTGAATCAATGTGCATTGGAAGAGGCTGGTGGAAACACCAACTTCTTCTGATGCAGTTGTAATCTTCATTGATAAAAGTTAATATTAGCTTTGGTCCTCAAGGTGCAAAATTAATATCATGGTTTGGTTTGGTCATGAGTAAACAAATGTAATGCCATAATTCAAAATCTAAATGTTTTTTTTTTCAATGTCATATTTAATTATTTAGTTTTACATTTTATGATTGAATTGTACATTTATTTATTTAATTATGTACTAAATAAATAAACGGTAGATTTAATTATTTAATAGTAAAGTTAATGGTAAATTTATTTCTTTAATTTCACGTTTAATTTTTACATTTATCTACATCATTATATAATTACTCCCATTTTTTTATGCAATATTTGTGCTTTGATTTTGTTATAGCTCAATAAGGTTTTCTTTATGATTGTTTTCTGACTTTTCTTTTAATTCTCATTATTATTATAATACAATAATAATAATACTATTAAAACTCATAAACAGTCACTTTACAAGCCAGTAGATAAAAGCTACTTATACCTGACCCATTATTGTTCACTTTTGAAATATAAAAAGCAACAATGCCATTCCGTATTGTTCCAGACCTTTTCTTACTGAAAATATATCATGGACAGGTGAAAGAAATTGTACAAATATCCATGAAGGCTTTTTATTATATTTTTTTCCTTGCGCCATATTTTTAAAAGAACGCCAATAAATAGGGTTCAACTCATAAAAACAGAGAGGCACGAATGAAAAATGTTTTTTTCCCCCCATAAGCTTTGCACTAAGGAGGTTCCATAGATAAAGGGGGCGGGGTCAGGAGTAAGGCTTCTTTAAAAATAGGTCTGCGAGAGCCTTTTCTTGCAGGCGACATGTGAGAACGGACCGATGGAGACTCTCGTCAGCTGCTAAAGTTACTGCGAATGGCAACTTCTGGCAAAGCTGCTACTGAAAAGGCAGCCATAACTGTTTAAATTTGCCCGCAACCCTAAGGTGACGTCGACCATGGATATCCGCATTTCTTGTCAGGTTGGTGACTTCGTTAACGCACGTTATCCGTCCGCGCGCCATAATAAATTTGCTAGAATTATCCCGCCACGAGTTTATATATGTCTTAACCTTACAATTGGTCAAAATACCCAGTTTTAAAGCTGTTTTTCATTAGCTGTAGGCAGAAACACCAGATTCAAGTATATTTTACATGATTGACTTTAAATTTATTTGCAAAAGAAGTAAAAGAAAAAAGCGACTTAAACTCAACTGGCAGAGATTTCTCAGTATTCGTAACACAATATGCTTATGTTCTAGAAATAGAATCGTCCATTAGGATGGTTGTGTGATTATGTCATTGTACCAAATATGGGAGAATTATCCTGCCATAATGCAAGAGCACATGATTTGAATTTGAGAAAAGAATTTCATCTTCTTGCACTCAAAACTTATAATGCTCACACTCAAAACATGAGCTCTCTCTCAAATGGAGAAAAGTGAAATCAGTCACGCCTTCCTGCTGAAACTACTGAAACCACATTGGATTGAAATTAAATGCAGCAACAGCAGAAGGATCTTCATTGCCCTACCAAGAATTTTGCGTTCCTCTTTTTTTTTCCTTCTTCTCCAACTCAAATGTTAATTAGATTGCAGCTTTTTGCAGCTATTCAGTGGAGGTGGTGCTCTTCCGCAGACAGGAAATGTTTATCAGCCTCCCCCTCCCACATTTATTTCTTCAAGTTGAAAAACAAGAACCCTTTTTTATTCTCCAGTGGCTCCTTTCTTGATCAGACATTTAGTAGTTAACATAATAAATATAAAGTCACAGCAACTAATTCAGATTAATGATCTCTAAATGGTTATTTGATCAAGTAGAGCAAAGCTTTTGAATCTATTTAAATTTTTTTAACTGGGCACTCACTAAAAGCAAACTGCTCAGTGGCTGATATCTAGTAATTATTCATTTATGTATTTAGAAAAACTACAATAATGTTCCCTTTCAAGTAGAGCTGAAAAACATGAAAAAGCATAGGTTTTTATTATTCAGATTAAACTCGAAACGAAATTTGAAACAAAAACCCTGAAAACAATCATACTTTTTGTTACTTGTATTCCTTTTTATGATCAGTATATGTGTTTGTGTTGCTGTGATTCAATAGTTCACAGTTATGCAGCTATCTATAGGAAGACTGCAAAGCGGCACTAATCTATAATTACCTATATTGTTATCCCAATAGTACTGCTGCATAGCAGAATACATTTAAAGGTGCATAGTCGGAATGAGAACCATTTGATCTTGATAAAATAAAGTTTTATACAAAGGCTTTCATCCTGATGGTTTCTTAATATTCCCTTTTGAGCCTTAATTGAAATCCAGCATCAGGCATGATGAGCAAATATAAACAGCTGTGGCGCCATCTGCTGGCAGTACCTCAGAACTGTAAGGAAACCAGATGACTATAAAATGGAGCCTGAACAACATGAACATATCGGGAGCAAACAAAAAATTTAGAGCTGACACTAACGACTAATTTTTTTGACTAGTCTTTCGACTACTTTCCAAAAAAATTCCCTCTGTTGGGGGCTTGCAGAGTAGATGCGGGATGGGGACGCAAAGTGAAAAGCTAAGTAAAAATTTTTGTTCTCTGAGTCTGGAGTCTGGTGCCGTCTCCAAAACACAAATAGTGCCATGAATGTGCATGTATAGCGTTGTTCATTGTTCATTCTGCATATAAATAATAAATCTCAAGGGAGTTAGTTAGAAAAAAAAAAAAGCCAGAAGGATGGATTGTTATGTAGAGCATAAAGAGGGGGAGCTCTGATTATTATTGCTGCTCTGAATTTTTCTATGGCGGAAAAAGTTTATAAATGCCCTAATTTACTAGTAATGTTAAAACCTGTCGACTGAAAATATTTGATTGTATATTCTGGTACTTGCAGTTTTATCACAAAGCGTAAAATGCTTTATATTCAGTTCCAGTTGCTATGAACGGCAGCGGGAAATCTCCCACAGACTGCCTCACGGCGGTATGCTGTAGATCTGGCACTCCGAACAAGAACTGCTTATTTTAGTAGGATCATGATACTGATGAGCTGACTTCAAACAGGATGTGGACTTGGAGGTGGACTTTCTTGCATAAAGACTTACCGTATTTTCACGACCATAAGGCGCACCGTACTAAAAGGCGCAGTCTCAGTTTTGTGTGCCATTTCTGTATTTAACACACACATAAGGCGCACTGGACTATAGGGCGCGGGTTTTATATATAGGTACATGTCCTCTACTACGTTTAAATACCTCTACTGCGTATTTAAAAATACAGCGGGAGCAAAACTGAGTATGATTGTGCTTTATTCATGTATTTATTACAAAGTATTAATCAAACCTGGGAGCTGGCTGGAGACAGACACATCGCAGATGACAGAGCGCTGTGATCACTCCTAAATTAACTTAAAATCCTGAAACCTGCCGACAGAATATGTTCGCTTTTATTACCGGTATCCTGGTGCCTGCAGTTTAAATTATTTAGATGAAAAACACCTGCCAGCCGCCGCGGTGAACCCGGAGGCTACCCGGCCCAGAGGCTGCTGTTGAAGGGATTTCTACTGTCGGCGCACCGCTGGTATGTGGGGGTCTGAGCGCCTCCGACAGAAATAGTATAGGCAGGATGATAATCTGGATGAACTGACTGCAATTATTAAGTTTTCAGGTGGACTTTCTCACTTAAAACATATTAAAACTACTTTATTCCCACTGATCACAGCAAATATAGCTGCGAGATTTAGATTATTTATTATTTATTTTCATTTGCCTTAATATCATATGTCATCAGAGCGATGTGTCTGTCTCGCTGTCAGCTCCCAGATCAGCTTCTCTGATTGGTTGATGCGGCGCGTCCAGCAGCGAAACTTCAATTTTTCCATCTCGAGCAGCAGCAGCGCGTTGGCAGCGCGTCAGATGCTTAAACGCTCCCGACGCGCTGCGCCTGCTGTTCAAAACGCGCTGCGGGACCTTTTGCTGCGCCTTGACGCGCGTCAACCATTGATTTTGCATGTAAACTCGCTGCTTCTGCTGCACCTGCTGCGTCCGGTTCACACCGATGTCGAGCGGTTGAATAACAGCAACCATAGTGTTAATTTCTTTCACCATGTTTTTCACATCAGCTGTGAGATGGGCACGTACGGAGTCACAGATTAACAGCGATGGTGATGAGTGGAAAAAACCACCTGGTCTCCTTACATTCAGCCACTCTTTCATCATCTTCTCAATGAGGTAGTCTCAAAAGTCGCAGTAACAACACACATAGGGCGCACCGCAACAAAGGGCGCACCGCACATTTTGAGGGAAAAAAAGAAGTTTATGTGCGCCTTATAGTCGTGAAAATACGGTATTAAAACAATTTTACCAGCTCATAAAGTAAATAAAGCTAAGCTGCTCTGTAGCTTGAAGCTACAGAACAGATAAATAACCACAGCCAGAGTGCAGAGCAGCACGAGCATCAAGGCGTTAAAGCAACTTGACTAAAGCTTGATCCAGTGTCCAGATTTCTGCATGTTTTTGACGCCCACATCTGAACTCTATCACTCGTTTCAGTTACTACCGGAAAGTATTCCCATACTTTAGATACTTTTGGTCTTCTACCAGATGCCTCCATCCTTGATTCAAACTAACTTGCCGCTGCCATTTTTATATCTCGCTCAAAACCAGAACCAACAGTAACAGAAACTCATGACAAATCCAGCTTCTGCTGGATCCATTGGTACTGTATTTCTGGAGCTATCTACTTGGTCCACAATCTGGCCAATATCTGTGAGGGTTAATCAAGACCACAGAAGCCACTTGCTGAATAAAAGGATTGAATAAAGACAAAAAAGAAATAATTTGTCTAGACCTAAGGAACAAAACCGTGTAAACAAGTTGAGTGAGGAGACAGGTTAATGGAAGAAACTACTTGGGTCATATACAGTTGGAAACCCACAAGATAAGAGGTCATGACCCAGGGTCTGGGAAGGGTAGGGGAAGAAATCCAGAGGACTTACTGCAGGGGAAGTAGTCAGGAGGCTATTAACAAAAGAAGAGATCAGAAGATTGACCGGTGGCCTCGGAGACACCACAAAGAAATTGTTTTGGATCACAGTGGCAATTGGATTGTGAATGACCCTCTCCTCAATTAGACTGGTGATTAGGACTGTGGGGCCGGAGAATATGTGCTTTGAATATGAAGATGGTTGTAAAGAAGAAATCATCACAGCTGGCATTTCTGATGCTACAGCTATGGAGAAGAAAGCTGCTTGTAACTTTAAGGATGTCGGAACGATTGGTTCAGGGGAAGCCTGGGCTCTCTGAGGCAAATTGTGCAGGTTCAAAGTCTCTCATACAACCTGCTGAAAGATGCTGGGGAATTGGAGCAATTAAGACGACGTTTTGAGGAAAGACTTGAAGCATTCCAATCCTTGGAGCCTGGAGTAAAAGCATCAGCTTGACTCTCTTTGTGGATTTTCCACAAACTTTGGCAAAAGGATACATCATTGTAGAGATGAATACTTGGAAACAGTTGATTTCGTAGGGGTTTAATTTTGAAATTCTACATAAGACAAAGACATTTAAGTAGGAGCTGGACTTTTTTTTCCTGTCATCCTTATGTTGGAGTAGAAACTGGAAGAAATATTAATGATAATAGTAACTTTAGGAAATAGACACACATTCTTAAGTGATGAACATGCAAATGAAGTAGAGATACTATACCTCTGTATTCAGATGGACATTAGAAATATTTCTAAAACGTGAGGCAGCAAAATGACATGAACTAACTGTAATCAACATAAGTAAAAAATGTCTTTCATTTGAAATTTCTTTGTTTCCAATGACACAATTTTCTTCTGTAACATAAGTGGGGTTGGCTGTAGGTATTTGCATTGGCTAGCTTTAAGCTTATTTAACATGTCTACATATGTCCAACATCTTTATCAAATTTCCATGTTGAGAATTTAATTGAGCCCCAAATTTAAATCACACAACAGTTTTGATAAAAAGCAAATGGAGTGTGATGTTTGGTGATAAATATTTTTGAAGAATTTATACCCAAGCACTTTATCCAAAATAATAATAATAATCAAAACTGTATTTTATCGTATATTGCATGGGTTGTCTTTCACGGTTGTGAAAGCCAATGGAAAATTTGAGTTGCTGTGGTCATTTGTGTAAAATATTGACCGACCTGTACATTTTTTGTTATTTCTATATGTCTGGTTGTTGTCTTTTCATTCCCTCAACGCCTGTACCAAGTCCTGGTTGGAGGGAACATCAACCGCGACGACTCGGTTATGTTTCATGGACGAACCTGCCCGCAAAGTGATGGATTAACACGGGACAGGTTGAATAATGGCAGTTCACTTGATGGCCATCTACTCCAGAAGAAAGTTGCTACAGGAAGTAGTCTGCTTGACCAGCTTCAGCGACTCAGAATAACGAAGTGAAGGTTGGGGGCGGGTGTATTGACATGACACCATCTGTCCATTATTTTAGCAAGCTTGTAAACAACTGATTTAAGTTGTCCAGAAGCAAAGTTGCCAGCACAAAATGTTGCTTACCCAACTGAGTGTTTTGCCCTAAAAAGTTATAGCTATATCACGGTTACTGTTTGCTTTATTGACATATTTTAATAATGGCTAGCTAGAGCGATTAGCCACTGGAGGCTGGAATGCATCTCGTATACGGAGGCTGCATATGTGCACTCAGGTCAGCTTACCTTAGAATAACTTGATCCTAGGGATGGGCGATGAAACGATAACGATATGTATTGTGAAATAACATTCTCAATTGAAGTATGACTCTATCACAAAATTAATCTTTTTTTAATTTTTTTATAGTAGCCAATCCTAATTAAGCACAACATTAGCAAAGCGGAAAATGTATACGTTTGGGCTGCAGCAGCCAACTCAAAAGAAACTGCACAGAAACCAACTGAGTACTTGGGTAACATTACAGAAAATTAGGGAAATCGCTGAAAGGAAAGGCTTAAAAGATCAGGCTGAAAGTCGACCCGAAAAGGGCAAAAAATGCCCAGCTTAAGTGAACCTTGGTTGAGCTGAAAAAAGGTGAGCTGCCTGCTGACTGATAACAAAATTGTAGACACCTGTGATTGTAATTGGTAGACACCTTGATTTAATGTGTCCCTTTGATCGCATTATTTTCAGTCTTTACTAGGGGTACTATGGGTATTGTCTGGGCCTGTTTCATTAGATTTTTTTTTTTTTTTATTCTGTAATATCATGGTTAAAAAGCAATACATGACTTTCATTGTTTACTCACATAGAATTTATTCAATATTACTTTTGTCAGACTAAAGTTATTTCTGTAACTGTTGTGGATTTTTCTTTATTAAACACACACATTTTGTCCAGGTGTGCATTATAAGAGCTGCAATGTGAAACGACTTTTTTTGAATGGAAACAACTCCAAGATAATGAATGTAATCATGTGCTTGCTTGACAAAAACATGTTGCAATTTTGCTCTGTCTGGCTTATAAAATGTTAGTCCTGCATGACAATTTAATTGCATATTATGATGGATTGTCATTGTATGTGGAAAAGTCTTATTTCTATTTCTTTTTTATGTTTATATAATAGTTTATCTGTTTAGAATTTAAACAATGAAGCATAAAGTTAATTTAAAGAAATTTTTTTCACAATCATTAGATTTTGGTGATATTTATGAGCTAAATCTTGAGATGTTTCTAGGTTTATATTAGTGAACCCTTGCCAGTAGGAGCTGTTGCTCATCCACCATGTTTTTCCACATGGTAGTTAGAAATTTTGCTAGGTGCATGGTGCGGAAATTCAGGCAATGCAGAAACTGTGGACCTTGCGAATGCAACAACCAGTGGATATAGACCTTGCGAATGCCAGTCAGGTCTGTGAAGGCAGGGAAATGCCTAAACCATGCACAACATTGGGTTTAGGAACAGAGTTTTAAACCACTAATCTAAAAGATGCTAGACAAGGATGAAGCTCTGAACCCACCAAATCTGATTTTGCTTCTTATCTGACAAAAAATGGTGTTGATTGAGGTTGTGGTGTTTAAGGCTCATTAAGAGTATGTATATGGATGAACACGCACAACACCATTTTCTGAAAGAGGGCCTGTGTAGCTCCGACTGGGATAGACCCCAGGTTTATTTTAGTTGGACTACGCACTAATTCAGCAGCAATTTCAAGTGTCTGGCAGGAAGAAAGCAGTAAAATGCATCTGTTTTGCGAGAAAGTACAAGGCAAAATCTGTTAATCACATGGGGAAAAGGTCCGTTTTTCAGTCAGGAGGACAGAAGATGGATAAACAAATGATCCTTGTTAAGTCTCTCCAAAAACGAGGGACAGAAAGTGCAGTTTACCACTCTTATTGGAAAATTTACTATGAAAACAAAGAAAAACCAAAAACTTCATTTAACTAACAGATGCATGAGTAAAAAACATTAATATGATTTCCTGTAATGTTGAAGGTGTATCAAATAAAACTAAAAGATCTTGAAAACTCTTGCTTGTGATATAGCTTTACTACAGGAAACCCACTTAGATAAGGGTCAATAAAACTAAAACAAAGATGGGTGGGTCAGGCTTTCTCTGCCCCTGGAAATGGGGCATCAAGAGGGGTTAATATATTAATCTCTAGAAGTATGAAATTCACCGTATAAAGCAGATAATTTACAAAGAAGGTAGATATTTAATAATATTGTTTTTTTTTACAAAATGAAAGATGTACAATTGTCAATGTTTATGCACCAAACATGGGACAAACCACTTTCCTATCTAATTTGAATTTATTACTTGCAGAGTTTGCAGATTATCCTATTCTGATGACTGGTGACCTAAATGTTGTCAGCGATGTGACGTTAGACAGGTCGAATGGTCCCCTCCCGTCTGATTGTCTTGTAGTTCTCTTAGTGCATTTAACAGTGCTCTCTCTTGGTTTATCTGATATATGGCGTATGGTTAACACTGATATTCAATATACATATTCACATGTCCATAACTCTTATTCTAGAATACCGGTAGATTATTTTCTTTTGCCACATAGGATGATCTGTAACGTACTGGAATGCAAAATACATAATATTATTTCAGATCATGCTCCAACAGTAGCAACTAAAAGCAGCAATACAACCAACCTACACATGCACCTAAAATACAACCACCCAGCACAGTTTTTCCAGCTGGGGACAAAAAGTACAAGTGGTGGCCCGTCTGTGTCTTTAAGTTCGCGACAGTCCACCATCACTGAAGCAATTAATCGACAGGCAGCATATAAAAAGGACGGCACAAAGTGGCACGTGCTTGCAGACAGGGTAGTTCATTTAATTGCTAAAGAGTTGCTCCCATTTAATATTGTTGAAAATCCGGCATTTCGAAAAATGTTGCAGAAATTTGATAGACAGGATGAACTCCAGAGAAAAACATGCATATCACAAACGTGATATTTTGTAGCCTCGTGAGACCATCCTGATCTTGTGAGCTTTTAAGGTTTCACTCGCAGATCAGTCTGGAGACTCTCCGTAAAAGAAAATTTGGAGCCGTTCACCAAACGAACGTCCAATCAGCGTTGGCTTTGAGGCGGGTTGAGGTGTGACGCAACGAGAAGTGCGACAGTTCAGTCTAAAGAACATGGCGGCTTCAGCCGGTGAAACTAGCGTTAGCGTGGCTATCGAGCAAGAGTTATCGGAATTACAGAGTATTTCTTCACTGAAAGAAGAGCAAAACACTGCTCTGGAGGCTTTTCTCAGAGGAAAAGATGTTTTTGCTCTTCTCCCGACTGGTTTCCGCAAGAGTAGCCTGGCTTGTGGTTGTGTTTTTGTCGCTCTGTTACGTCATATGCTTCGTTGATCTGATTGGTTTATTTGGCCCGTCTATCACCAACATAGGCCAATCAGCTAACCAGTATTTTCGCCCCTTCCCACAATTACTTTAACGGAAGGTTTCCAGATGGATATGCGGAGCAAATCCATCTGGCGGAGTCAGGTTAGATATTTTGTACATACAAAAACGTTTTTAATTTCCACTCTGGTTTTATCTTGTGTTTAGTTTTTATTCAAGTGTATTTTTAGTTAACAGAGACCGAGAGTCCGTTTGATTTTTATTTCTCATTTTATTTTGTTAACCAGTTCCAGTGTTACGTGTTGTTGAAAATAAAGTGTGTTTATCTTTGGCCAGAAATCGCATGCGTCGTTTCAGTTAAATCAGTGTTAAATGGTCTTCAAACAATATTATCGTTTATCGCAATAATTTTTGAGACAATTAATTGTTCAGCAAAATTTGTTATCGTGACAGGCCTATAAATGGGTTAAAGCATTATACCATCAAACAGTAATAAGAATCAAAAGTAATGGCATGCCATCTGAACCCATGCACATCGACGTTCACACCGGACGTAGCAGGCGCAACAGAAGCAGCGAGTTTACATGCAAAGTCTGTCAAGGTGCAGCAAAAGGTCCCGCGGCGTGTTTTGAGCAGCAGGCACAGCGCGTCTGAGCAGCTGAAGCAGCGCGTCGGGCGCGTTTAAGCATCTGACACGCGTGGCGCACCGCAAACGCGCTGCTGCTCGAGATGGAAAAATTGAACTTTTGCTGCTCGATGCGCCGCGTCAACCAATCAGAGAAGCTGATCTGGCAGGGAGAGAGACACAGCGCTGATGATACAGAGCGCTGTAATCGCTCCTCTGAAACAATTTATTGACGCATAAATTAACTTAAAATGCAGAAATCTGCTGGCAGAATATGTTCGCTTTTATTATCCTGGTGCCTGCAGATCGGATTATTTAGATGAAAAACACCTACCAGCCGCCACGGTGAACCACGGGGAGGCGACCCGGCCAGAGGCTGCTGTCCTACTGTCGGTGCACCGCTGGTATGTGGGGATATGAGCGGCTCCGACAGAAATAACATTAGAAGGCAGGATTGTAATCTGGATGAACTGACTGCACTGATGAAGTTTTCAGGTGTATTTTCTCACTTAAAACATACTAAAACTACTTTATTCCCACTGATCACAGCAAATATAGCTGCAAGGCAGAGAAAGGATAGTGAAACTCCGCCTAATGCGCATCAGATCCACTTTTGCACCGTGCAGCCAGAGCAGCAGAGCTGCTTCAGCCGCGAGTCAGAACTAACTGGTACAAGCAGCAGACGCGATTTTGCTGCTCTTGCTGCGTCCGGTGTGAACGTAGCATTATATCGGTCCACACGCCAAGGGTGTCCGGCGGCGCCTCTACTTTTTATCCTTGCATTGGAACCCCTGGCTAGTGCGATTCGGATAGAAAAGGATATCAAAGAAATTAATGTCACCAATTATGAATTTAAATCTAACCTATTTGCTGATGATATTTTACTAACTATAACAAATTTAGAAAAATCCATCCCAAAACTATTTCAATTAATTGAAGCCTTTGGCTATTAGGGGAGGAACGGTTCACAAAATCCACGGTTTGGTTCACGGTTTCGTGGTCTCGGTTTTCTGTTTGGTTCGATATATCTTGATTGTTAGTCTAACATGTTGGTTGTGTTGCCCTTAGCATAAACAAAACGTGTTACACAATGCTTGCACACTGTTGCACTTTTATCCACAACTTTCTTTCTGCCCTCATCGTAGGTCAGTCTAAATGCAAAGTGGTCCCATACAGCAGACCTATAAAGTGCTGCTGGCGCGTCTTCCAACTCCTGTTCTTTCCCACTCGCCGTACCCACTAGGGATGGGATGATTTATGAATCGGTTCGACTGTCTCGGTTCGATTCGCGTGTGTTGCATTTGGTTCATGCGCTGCTCCTTTTTCTCATAGGCGAAGCATTTACACTCTAGAGCAGAAGGTGGCGGTACTGCGACCAAAGCCAACCACCAGTAGTAAACAAGAAGAAGAAGGAGCGAAGCAGCTTAGCCGGGTGTAACAGGGGAAAAAATCAGTTGTTGTGGAGAATTGTGTCGGAAAGGCGAGTGGGAAAGAACAGGAGTTGGAAGACGCGCCAGCAGCACTTTATAGGTCTGCTGTATGGGACCACTTTGCATTTAGAGTGACCTACGATGACGGCGGAAAGAA
>NW_015150524.1:441778-448878 GCF_000732505.1 Cyprinodon variegatus | reverse complement strand
TTTTTTTTTTTTTTTGGGGGCCACAAAGGAGGGGGGGGAAAAGAAAGTTGTGGATAAAAGTGCAACAGTGTGCAAGCATTGTGAAACACGTTTTGTTTATGCTAACAGCAACATGACCAACATGTCATGCTAACCCCGAAATCCCTCATACTCCGTCAGCAACCCCCGCTCCACCCCGCTGCGCTCCAGACCGCCTGCGCAAAGCAAAGCCTACAGCCCCCACCGTGGCTCCCGTCCGCTCCCCTCTGAGTCCCTTGGAGATTGTAGAGAGCATGCGTGAGATGATTAAATTCAAAGGAGCAAATCATACGGAAATGATCCAGGGTTTCCGCGGATCATATAAAATAATTACAATCCATTATTTTTTGGGGGATTTTTTTCATTAATTTCATAATTTTTAATGTGAATTCGGTGTAACAATCAACATATACCGAATCGAACCGAAAACCGTGACCACGAAACAGTGAATCGAACCGAACCGTGGATTTTGTGAACTGTTCCACCCCTAGTACCCACACAATTCTCCACAACAACTGATTTTTTTCTGCTACACCCGGCTACGCTGTTTCGCTTCTTCTTCTTGTTTACTACTCTTGGTTGGCTTTGGTCACAGTACCGCCACCTTCTGCTCTGGAGTGTACACGCTTCGTCTATGAGAAAAAGGAGCAGCGAACGCAACACACGCGAACCGAACCGAGACAGTCGACCCGAACGGTTCGGACGGTTTTCATAAACCGTTCCATCCCTATTGGCTATATATCAGGATACAAGGTAAACTATACAAAAAGTGATGCCATCCCATTTAACAACTATACTTTCCAGTCACACCTTGGAACTGCCGTTTTTCAGTGGAAGCCTGAAGGTATGACATACCTTGGAATTAAAATAAAGTTTCCTATAGAAACTATGGTGAACTTGAATATAAATTATGTTAGTAAAAAATAAGAGAAGACCTTAAACGATGGACAATATTACCCCTTTCACTATGGGGCAGAGCTGAGACTTTAAAAACATTTCTCTTAGCAAAATTGACCTTAATAATCTCATCAATTCCTCTTAAATTTCCTATAAAATGGTTAAAAGATTAAATAAACTATTTACAGACTTTTGGTGGAGAAATAAGAAACCTAGAATCAGTTATAAAAAAATTTATTCATAGCCGAAATAAAGGTGGAATTGGCTTACCAGATGTTTATTTATATTGTGTTTAATTCAATATATCCTTTAAAATGGGCATATAGCAACTTTAGAGAGACTGGCAGTTTGGAATGGCTCGAAGAAGAAATGGTAAAAGAATATAGCTCAGACTTGTCTCTGGCAACCCTTTGGCAACTAACGGTAATAATAATCCACTAATAAAATTGTCTGGAGATATCATCAAAATGCTGCATAAATACTTTAACTTCAATTGAAAATCCTTACCTTCCTGTCCCCTATGATTTAACCCGCTTTAATGGCAGGTAAAAAAATTCTAAAGAACAAATTGTGGCAACAAAACAATATTCAAAATATATCACAATTAATTATAAATGGAAAAAGAATAATTCCTTTTAGTGATTTAAAAAAAAGATTATAGCCTCAATGACAGAAATTTTTAATTACTTACAGATTAAATCCATTCTGAAATCCTCACTATCTCAAGAAAACAGCATGGGGGACAAAAAGGACCTTGAGGATAAATTAAAACATGCTGCTATGAACAGAGGCACTATGTCAAAAATATACAGCCTATTGTGCAATACTAAAGTAGACCACAAATATGTAACAACAAAACAATGGGTAAAAGACATTGGTGTGCCCACTTCTGACTCACAGTGGAATGCAGCACTACAAAAAAGCACAAAAATGTCCAAATGTGTTAAGTATAAAAGTACAGCTCAAAATAACAAATCAAGCAAATATTACAACTTATATTCTAAATAAAATGGACAAAGAAAAGTGTAAATTGTGCTGGCATGGCTGTGGGTCAGAAGGCACACTGCTGCATATGCTTTGGAAGTGCCCTCCTGTCCAAACATTCTGGGGGAATATAACTGACACATTGTCTCATATACTAGATATGGAAATACCACTTTGCCCTCTGGATTGTCTACTTGTAATAAAGACTAAATACTCTACATCAAAGAATGGGGACTATATCATATCACTGGGCTTTTAGCAGCCAAACGTATAATATTGTTGAACTGGAAGGAAAGGAACTATAATTGTTTTGATGTACAGAATTGGAACAAAGACTTTTTGGAATTGGTTGCTATGGGACAGGCCACCATAATCCTTGATAAGCAACCAGATTCCAGATTTTCTGGACCTTGGCCCACACTGAAAATGTATTTACAAAAACGTACACAATAACCACCTCTTACTGTCTTGATAAGTGACCTCTCTACTTCGTGTATTATGGCAAACTCTGAATGTGGATGTGTGTAGGTATGTGTGTGTGTGTATGTATAGATGTAGTTGTATATGTGTGTATATATATGTGTATGTCTTTGTAGTTATATGTATATGTGTGTAAACAAGTGTATATTCATAATAAGTAGATTTCTTAACTAAATTAAACCAGGTGAAACTTAAAAAGAAAAAGAAAAAAAAATTCACAGATCACTCTTTGAGAATGATCGGCATATATACCATCCCATAAGCTTTATTGCTGTGTTTTCCTTTAAACATAGTTCCCATTATGCTTTTTAATACTTGCTTATGAAAAGATAAAGAGTCTAAGCAGTCGTTCATCGTACTTCACAAGATTTATAGAATGCACTTGCTAACTAGGCCTTTAACAGTAATAATGTTACTTACAACGTCGTTTCCTTTTCAGAGACAACCTTAACTTCTCTGGGTTTCCTTTTAAGGTGCTTGTGCCTCACGATTGTGCTCATCACCAGCTGCCTGGAAGTAGTCCCATACTTTAGATACTTCTGGCATTCTAGCTGGTGCCTCCGTCCTCGATTCAGACACACCCGTTGCAGCCTTTTTTGTTTCATGCTCAAAACCAGAACAGACCGTAACAGAAGCGTGTGACGAGAGGAAAAGAGAGCCAATTTGCTAGTGATGTGTGCACAGCAAAACTAGTGCTGTGGAGTGTAATTACCTGAAATCAGATAAGCCGTTTGCTTAGACCAAAATAAATAGATACCGTATTTTCATGACCATAAGGCGCACCGTACTAAAAGGCGCAGTCTCAGTTATGTGTGCCATTTCTGTATTTAACACACACATAAGGCGCACCGGACTATAGGGCGCGTTTTTTATATACAGGTACGTGTCCTCTACTACGTTTAAATACCTCTACTGTGTATTTAAAAATAGAGTGGGAGCAAAACTGAGTATGATTGTGCTTTATTGAAGTATTTATTACAAAGTATTAACCAAACCTGGGAGCTGGCCGTGAGACGGACACATCGCTGATGACAGAGCGCTGTGATCACTCCTCTGAAACAGTTTATTGACGCATAAATTAACCTAAAATCCTGAAACCTGCCGACAGAATATGTTCACTTTTATTACTGGTATCCTGGTGCCTGCAGTTTAGATTTTTTAGATGAAAAACACCTACCAGCCGCCGCGGTGAACCCGGAGGCGACCCGGCCCAGAGGCTGCTTTTGAATTAAGTTTAAGGTAGAAAAATAGAGCGGGAGCAAAACCGAGTATGATTGTGCTTTATCCAAGTATTTATTACATGTCGAGCGGTTGATTAACAGCAAGCACAGCGTTCATTTGTTTCACCATTTTTTTTCCCACATCAGCTGTGAGATGGGCAGGCATGGAGTCACAGATCAACAGCAATGGTGATGAGTGGAAAAAAACCACCTGGTCTAATTACATTCACCTCCCTCAGCCAATCTTTCATCATCTCCTCAATGAGGTGGTCTCAAAAGTCCGCAGTAACAACACACATAGGGAGCACCGCACCATAGGGTGCGCCGCACATTTTGAGGGGAAAAAAAGACGTTTATATGCGCCTTATAGTCGTGAAAATACGGTATTAAAGAGGCTGACAAAAAATGGTAATCGACGAAAATAATATCCGTCAACAAACTTTCATCATTGATTACGCCGACTAATCGCTGCAGCACTATACCTAATTCAGATTGAGCCTGGAGGCTACTCTAGGAAAGCTGAAAGTAAATCTTAAACAGGACTATCTGCATATGTGTGCAAAGGGGAAAAGGATGAGAACTATCAGCAGAGATATGTGACTTGTGGAAGGTGCTCCGAAGTGGGATTCCGATCCGAACAACCACATATGGCTAACAGGAGAAAAATAAAGACTGCGCCAGCACAGAAACCACCGCAGCACCCTGACAACATCAAAAATGGTAACCAAGGAAGTCCTGGAAGCCCTGCTCGTAGCATTGGTAGTGTCAAATGCTGTATATTGGCATGATCAATCATTTAGAATAACTCATATTTATCAACTCTTTAGGTCACAAAGTCCACGGTGTGCCTTTAAGGTCTGTTTTGCCTGCTACAGTGGCAATTCCTAGGCCTGTTGTTTGACACAAACGGTTAGAGATACTATTAAGCTAAGGACTGATAGAGTTCACGTTGAGGCTTGTCAGTTTGTTAGAACTCTAACAAATCCAAGACCTTCAAGGCTGCTAGTTGTTGAGGAATAAATTCAAGCTGGGCATTTTGATGAGACCATGGAGGACAATGGTTATCTTCTAAGCCAGGGGTTTTCGAACTGTGTTCTCAGGACCCACTCTCCTGCATGTTTTAGAAGTGTCCCTGGTCCAGTAAACTTGTAACTAATGAGATTGTTCCCTCCTCAACAGCCACCATGGCCTAACTCAATTATTTAAATCAGGTGTGTTATGACATTGTGGCAATAAAACACATAAAACTTGCATAGCGTGACTCCTGTAACCTGCTCTAAGCAGTACTTGCAAAGCATTCGCTAGCCCCTGGATTGCCAACACTACTTGCAGTGGGGGTGGTGAGCTGCTGATCTTCAAAGAAAATATTGTCAGACAGTGTAGGAAGTTTTTAAGGATCTCCTTAATGCTGACTGCTGTAGCATGCTCCCCTGTGGAAATGGAGACTTGTTCATTACCCAGGCTGAAGTATCTAAAATCTTCGGAAAGGAGGGCTGGGCAATTAATGGCACAGGTCACACACATGCGTAAACACTAGGGATGGAACGGTTTATGAAAACCGTCCGAACTGTTCGCTTTGGTTCGCGTGTGTTGCGTTTGGTTCATGCGCTGCTCCTTTTTCTCATAGGCGAAGCGTTTACACTCCAGAGCAGAAGGTGGCGGTACTGCGACCAAAGCCAACCACCAGTAGTAAACAAGAAGAATAAGAAGCGAAGCAGCGTAGCCGGGTGTAGCAGAAAAAAAATCAGTTGTTGTGGAGAATTGTGTGGGTATGGCGAGTGTGAAAGAACAGGAGTTGGAAGACGCGCCAGCAGCACTTTATAGGTCTGCTGTATGCGACCGCTTTGCATTTATAGTGACCTACGATGACGGTGGAAAGAAAGTTGTGGATAAAAGTGCAACAGTGTGCAAGCATTGTGCAACACGTTTTGTTTATGCTAACAGCAACATGACCAACATGTCATGCTAACCCTGAAACTCTGTCAGCGCTCCGCTCCACACCGCTGCGCACCAGACCGCCTGCACAAAGCAAAGCCTACAGCCTCCGCTGTGGCTCTGTCCACTCTGAGTTCCTTGTAGATCGTAGAAGGCATGCGCGAGATGATTAAATTCAAAGCAGCAAAACATGCGGAAAATCATAAAAAATAATTACAATTCATTAATTTTTGGGGATTTTTTCATTAATTTCTTTTAAAAAATGTTTCCTTAATTTTTATTAATTTTTTTTTTATTTTTCGGTGGAACAATATACATATACCGAACCGAAAACTGTGACCACGAAACCGTGAACCGTTTCATCCCTAGTAAACACTCATGTGTAAACTACAGCGACAGAATTAAAAAATGAGTAAACAAACCATCTAAATAAAAACATATTTATTTTGTAAAGCTTTAATTAACCTTTAATTCATTAATTTAATGAATAACATATAACAATAACATTGGCCCACCACTTTAATTTTAATAACCTTTTTTTAAACTATGAGACTCTTTATACCTTGCAAAAACAGAACAGGGTGTGAAACTTGTCTTGCATACAGCCAGAAAATTTTATTTGTAAGCTTTATGTGAATGATTTTCATAATGCAGTTATACCTAGACAGGAACATTTTAATTATTTTTATTTAATAAAATAATTTTATGTATAACCCACAGCGAGTAGCGCAGACCACGCTCAATATTGATCATAAATCAAAAAGGTCTGCGTCAGAGTCACTGCGACACACTGCTGTGGGGAGTATAACCAGCCCTTAAGGCTTCCAGGATGAGAAAAGGGGACTGAAGGTTGTTTCAACGGCAGGGGATGACACTCCACAGCCTCCCTTGTAATGCCTATGTCGGGATACAGGAGAGGAGAGTGCAGTCAATAGCCAAACCTCTGCTTTAGAAAGGTCAGCATGGTTTTTTGTCCCACCTAGGGAAGAATAGACAAGGTCTGCACTCTGTTGGTTCTAGAGGGATAATGTCCACATCTGCTTTTTGGTAAACCCCAAAAGTAATGGGGTCGGGTGCAGCAGTCAATCTATTTCTCACGGATGTTGGATTCTGGCAGAGGTGCAATCTGTCACTATTCCAGTGCATAACTTTTATGGAAAAGATTTATTGGCACAAAGCTATTCCCACTCAATGCAACTGAAACAGCCCTTCAAACTTCTTAAGTCTTGAAACGCTCTTCACAGAACATGTCAAAGTTAGTCTCTGGTGTGGTAGCTAATATTCTGGGTGGAGGTGGGGAGGCTTGAGGCAGAAAGTGAGACATGATCATGTGATCAGAAAAAGGGACAAAGTCTGGTGGTCATGGTGTGGATAACATTGAAGGCTGCTAAATCAGTGGCAGAGGGGTCAACATATAGTATTATCGTTAGGGCTGCAACAACGAATCGATAAAATCGATAAAAATCTACTTTTAAAAGCGTTGGCAACGAATTTCATCATCGATTATTTGTGTCGCGCGATTAATGCGTCATCCGCCGCCGTGGGGCGCCTCCCCCATCCCAACCC
>NW_015150524.1:437949-439034 GCF_000732505.1 Cyprinodon variegatus | reverse complement strand
GCGTTTAGGCCAGGGTTTGACTTTGTGTGGACGGGGCCTCAATTTCACGTGCTGTTGGGCAAATGGAATTGACAACAGGTGGATATTATTGGCAATTAGCATGACAAACTCAATAAAGGACTGGTTGTGCTGGAGGGGCCCACAGAGGTATACAGTAACCATGTTTTCTGACAGATGTTTTTGTTACCTTTGAATGTTGGTGGTGCTTTCACATTCGTGTTAGCATCAGACGGACTCTACAACACACACAAGTGGCTCAGGTAGTGCAGCTAATCCAAGTTGGCACATCAGTGAAAACGGTGTTTTTTTGTCAACAATAAGGTTTGCTGTGTTTGTCAGTGTAGTGTCCAGAGGCTTGGCGCTACCAGGTGACAGGCCAGGACACCAGGAGAGGTGGAGGAGGCCATAGGAGGGGAAACAACCTAGCAGCAGGGCCGTTTCTTCGCCTTTGTGCAAGGAGGAATAGGAGGTGCACTGCCAGGGCCCTACAGAATGAACTCCAGCAGGCCACAAATGTGCATGTGTCTGCACTTACAGCTGAAAACCAACTCCATTAAGATTGTATGAGAGCCCGACATTCACAGATGTGGTTATGCTCACAGCCCGACACGGTGCAGGATGCTTGGCTATACCAAAAATACCAGGAGTTGCAGATTTACTACTGATGCCCTGTGCTCTTCACAGTTGAAAGCTGGTTCAAACTGAACACATGCAACAGATGTAAAAGAGTGGAGATACAGTGGAGAGCGATCTGCTGCCTGCAACATCCTTCAGCATGATCAGTTTAGCAGTGGATCAGTAATGGAGTAGGGTGGCATATCTTTGAAAGGCTAGACTTCACTCCTACAGATTAGCATTTCAAATGGCTAAATACTGCTTAAAATTATAACACACTGGCTATTAGGAGGTGTTTTCTATCCGATTCATTTTTAAGATCCATTCACAAAAACAACTTTATAATATAAAGTCAGATTTACAAGCAACTGAAAGGGTTTGGACCTGGTAAAACAAGCTGCCCATTACAAGAACCTCTAGTGTTGTGGTCATGAACAGAATTACTATAAACAATTTGTGAATGTATAAAA
>NW_015150524.1:434344-435528 GCF_000732505.1 Cyprinodon variegatus | reverse complement strand
GGTCTCAGAAACAGCAATGATGTTAATACAATTATCTCTGACAATTTGCTCCACATCCAGGTACTTGTAACGTAAACTACATACATTCACGTGAGCCAACACAAGTCCCTTATGCAAGTTCAACTTAATGCAAAGCATATCCTTACTGGGCACAGTCATGAGCTATCAAAAAGAACATTAAATATATCCAACTATAAAACTAAAAACAGCATGACATCAAACTACAGACTCATACAAATTTTTCTAAAGGGGACTAAACTAGATTTAAGGAGCAATGCTGAAGCTTTTAAAACACCCAAACAGGATTACGGTACCAGTAATTACACAAATTAGAGTCTTTTAAAAATGAGTTCTGTGTTGTCCTTGCCATGAGGTTGCTAGTCCTCATCAACTAGACAGCTAGATAATGATGCTCCAATAAACACTGCTGTCATCTGTCTTTCCTTGCTGATTTATTGAAGAATGGTCTCTAACCATTGCCTTCTCTTTGAACATCGTAAAGCTGGAACAGACAAACATGATATGGGCTAACTTCCATTGCAAGTAGGGCTTGGCGATATGACCTCAGATCAATATCATGATAAATTGGGCAGTACATCGCTCGAGAACGATAAATGCATGATGAATGCTCCTCTATCAGAAATAAAAGCGTATGCAGGAAATGCAACTGTTCTATTAATAATTTATTTATTTATTTAATAAATCACATTACATATTACTATGAGTCTTGCAACCATTCTGGTTTAAACATTCAACAATGTTTCATTGAATAGGAGAAAAATTTAACCTCTCTTGCAAACATTTTTAGCAGGAACTAATCCCACATCTTAGTGATCCCATTTACGTCTCTTAATGTTTTACAAATTAAGATTTTTACACATCTAAACTCAACATCATGGCTGTGCTTTAGGTGGTGGAGGTTAGATGTGTTACTTTGGGTAGTCCTGACAGTTTTCACACAAACTTTGCATTTCGTGTTCTTTTACCCAACATCTTTTGCATAATGTTACCACCGAACTGAGTGTGCAGTGAGAACAATGTGCATTGTTGCACACCCTCACTCAAAACCTGTCTGCCGCACGCTCAATTCTGACAAAGCAGAAACTTCTTCTCTGCACACTCAGCTTCATCTCTGCTCTCGCTTGGCTCCACAGGATTAACTGATGTAATTTCGTTTACAGCTG
>NW_015150524.1:427795-429071 GCF_000732505.1 Cyprinodon variegatus | reverse complement strand
CTTCTGATTATCTGTGGTTTCAAATAAAAAAAAAAAGAGAGGGATGCAGATGGAGATCATTTTTACCGAATATTTTTAAGATAAAATTTTTAATTCCTGAGAAATTAATTCTTTTTTTTCCCATTAAAAGGCCTTATTCCCATAATTTCTTTTATGGATCCGCATCGCAAAGGCTTTAGTGAACCCTTCGTTGGTGAGTATGTTATTTTTTTCTTGCTGTATATATTGCACCAAGCAACCTATACACTGCATAGGTTGCTTAGTTTTTCTGTGCAATAACCTTTTGCTTTATATTTGACACCCATTGCAATAGCTAAAAAAAAAAAATATATATATATATATATATATATCTCCTGTGCAATAACCAATGTAAGATCAATAAAGTAAACCAATCAATCAAATAGACCTCTGCAGCATTATAGCCTTTAAAATAACTGCCACAATATCCTATTCTATTACAATAAGAACTAAAAAGCTTGGATTAAAAACATAATAATGAGCAAGAATAATAATTTTGCTGCTAAATGATGTAATAATTATGAGGATGTTCCTTTTCTATTATATATATATATATTTATATATATATATTAATATAAGCCTGAAAGACAAACAGTTTAAATAAAAAACTGAAGATGTCTTTGCAGTTCCTAATTCTGCAACATATTTAACCCCATTGCAATTCTGTTTTATACAAAATAACATTAGTTTAAAATTAGAACATTTTCCACTCATTTGCTAACAAACTGGTTATGGTTGGCACACCTTTTTAATCTTATGTACCAAAAAATAAATAAATAAATGAGAAATAAAAATAAAAAATAATATGTTTATAAAATCCGAAGTTTAGGGGAACGCTGACCCTTGCAGTTCATAGGTCAGTATTGGTAGCCCTTCCTATGACTCTGTAGCCTTGAAGTAGCGCTCATCCGTTAAAAAGAATTGGTGACCCCTGCTATAGAATATTATTAAATATTATTGAAAATGTGTATCACTTGATACTGTCGTGGATGTCCTCCAAACGACGTAGTGATTTATGCTAAGTTTTTCAAAAATTCTAAGCTCTTGGAAAAGCAGTCGAAAATCTCCAACAGTAGTCAAAAAGAAGCAGAGGCAGCTGATTCTCTGTCCAGTATGGTTTATTGCAACAATAAAAGTCCACCACACATGAAATGTTCACCGGTCAACATCTGACAAACAAAGAAAATGGTCTGCTTATATACACTCCCAGGGTCTTAGGGGCTCCTCCCCGAGCCCCTCCTATTTTTACGTAATTTCA
>NW_015150524.1:420155-426957 GCF_000732505.1 Cyprinodon variegatus | reverse complement strand
TTCTCAATGTAACAGATTGCAGCTTTAACTTCTACATGTCTCGTTTGACCTTTGGTTTTTCCACTGCCACACACTCATTTCCCTAGATACATGTTAAAACACACCATTTAACCATTGTGACAAGAATATATTCATTGTGAGATATCAATCCACTACAATACAGTCCTCAATAATTGTTTGACACTGTTTCCTTACCCTGCAGACACTAAGGGCTGGACTGGTTTTATCCGGTCAGATGTAACGGGGCCATTGAACTTTAGCAGAACAAACAGCTTTTTCTTGGAAGTCAATCCCCTAATAACAGAACCCAGATGTTCAGTACGTGCATATTGAAACATAGCAACCAGACCTAAATAAACTCCTGATATCAAAATATTTATAAAGTTTTGACCATCAGCAGACACTGTAGTTCCTTTAAACCTTAGTATACAGTGCTTAAAGCTCTCTGCAGGTTTCAGTATTTGCTCTTTATCCAAACGTACATTTTTCGTAAGTCATCAAACAGATTTATAGCCTGGCCAACCAGAGCATTATTCAGTCTGGACAGACCAATCACAGAGAAGGAGGCAGGATTATGATGCATATTTAACATCAGATGCGAAGGTGCTGACAATGAAAAATTGTTTTAGAACAAATTTCTACTGAAGATCACAAAAAATAATACAAGAACTCCACAGTTCTTAATGCAAAATTTGCAAAATTGGTCCTTTGTAAAAATAAGTAAACATTTGATATGTTCAAGCTTCAGCTATTTTTAATGTCACTATGCCGTACTTTCAAATTTACAATTCCCCTTCAGCTGCCATGACCCCCCACGTCAAGACTTTTAAATAAATGGAGCAACTGGTCCCCACTCTGTAGAATTTTCTAGCTATGAGGTTTTATATATACATTCATAGCAAAGTGTTATATATTTTGTTTTATTTCATAAATTTTTTATTTCATAAATGCTTAAAACCACATGAGTAAGTGTTAACCATATCCAAAGCTTCTTGAAGAAAGAAGAGGACAAGTTATTCACTTTTAATTCTCCTCTTGCCATGTTCAATGTCAGGGATTGTTAAACAATGGAACTTTATAACTGATTAATCAAATAGTAGTCTGATGTCGCCGCATGCAATCTTGTGATAAGTTGACAGCTCACACCGTCTGCTTCCTGACTTTAGACCTCACATATTCTCCATCAAATACAAAACAAAGTTAAATAAAAGCATAGAGGCCTTGACGGGTAATTGTTTTCATCCTTTGTAATTTTGTTTGGAAACCTCGTTACGTATTAATATGTCCAATTTGTGCTTTCTTCCAGGTGTGTCTATGATCAGCCTCTGCTTCAGTCCAGGTCCTCCTTCAGGTTTTTACCTCTGTCATGTCTGTGAGACCAAATGCTCTTTAAAGAACATCTTTGGGCACGTCCATTCAGAAGAGCATTGGTTCAACTACTTTGTAAGTGTTTGACATCTTCAGTTATTAATCAGATATTTTGGACTAAGATCCTTAACCATATCCATGTTTTAAGGTCTACACAAATCCAGATGATGTGAGTTTCTCCTGGAGACCAGGCATGGACATAAGGAGCGTTCTGCGGTCTAAGCTCAAAAGTGAAGTTAAAAAAACTGAGCTTAATTATCTGCAGGTTTGTACAATGATGCTGATCATATGTCAGATTAATAAATTGTGCTGTTGGTTGGTTTAATTGAACCATCGGAGTGGCTTTAATCAGCATTAAATCAATTCTGCAAGTGAAGTTGGTCATGTCTTTAACATAGATGAAGCACTTCCAACTCATCTGTTTATCTGCTTGACAAACATCCTTACAAACTTGCCAAAATCCTTTAAATGTGGATTTTATTTATTTAGTTTTTATTTCAAACAGTATGTTGAGTCTGGCTGTCCTACATTGGTGGAACACATTACAGGGAAGTCGAATGTGAGATCTTTCTTTTTAAAATGTCCTCTTAAAGGTATAGCAGAGGATGTTCTTTTTCCGAGTGGAGCATCAAAATAAGTGGTTCTCCTAATTGTTAATCAATCCGGTGATATGTTTCTGCACATTCGCACTTTCAGGTGTATATTTGTGATGACCTACGGTTTCAGCCAGGCACTCCTTTCTCACTGCTGTTCTTTAAAAATGGCCGAGGGTCATAAGAGAGAGTGTCTACGAAGAAGGGAAAGGCCTCAGAAGAGGGAAACAAGAGCAGAGTTTTTTTTAGGAGATTCTCTCACTCGTTGGCGTACACTGAAAGCACAGCAGGTTCAGGGTTGTGCATATGCATTTTTTTTTTAAGTGGAAAGGGCGGGTATTTTCAAAGATTTGCAAAAATCCTCCACTATACCTTTAAGGCATATAAAAAGAACAGCTAATCATGGTTCTTTGAAAATCCTTCAATTAGCTTTAATCTTCCCAGACTGCTACTGTGTCCTGATTGAGGAAATAGGAAAGTGTAACTCACCCCATTTGACATTATTGGTATGTAGAAGGTTGCAATTACCCAGTTCGATCACCACAATCTGCACTCTGGGTCTCAAGGGACTGTGCAGAACCTAATTGGAGTGACAATTAGGTCTGTTTTGGCCCTGGCTTTCTCTAATTGCATGTGTGTGCACGATAGCCTGATGCACACGTGGAATTATTTTTGTGGAAATCTGTGTTGCGTTCCAAGTTTGTCAAAGTTGTTCTTTTAAAAAAGTGAACAAGACAAAACCAGAACTTTTGGCAGAATTTTGGGTTGATGAAAGAGAAGAAAAATGGATTTGTCAGACTTAACCAGTTTTCTCTTCGTAGGCACTGCATTTACCCTTACAGCTACTTAAAAATCTGATGGATTCAACTTACACAGAAGGTAATTTGTTCTCTGAATGTTGACCAAAAAGTATTTTTCTCTGAACATGTTCTTTAATAACATTAATCTTGCTATTATCCCTAGTGATGCAAGCTTTAGCTGAAAAGGACAAGCTTGTTGAGCAGTTTGAAGGTATGTGTGCTATTTCTAAATGGTTAGTCAGATTTATCCACTAATGCTGCACCATGTTAAACATCAGCTGGGAAGTTTTCCTTAATATAGGGATGTCTTGGCATTATATTAAGAGCACGAACAGAACATCACAGGGTTTATAGTTTTGTTTGATAAATTACACAAATGACTTTACCTCTAACTATGGTTGCTGTGCTAAACTTCAACTTGAGGTTTTTATTTTTTCATCTTTCACATGTTTTTTTTTTTCTGGTTTTATGAGATATCCATATTATAACAATGGATTTCACCTTTAGGGAATCCTCAATTCAGCTTAAAATGGAGTTTTGTATACCATCTCTCTGTATTCAGTGGTTACAAAGTTTTCCAGCATTTTCTATTAGAAAAGTGATTTCAAAAGTAGCTTTACAAAAAAATCTACCTTGCATTTCACTCTAATTCTCACTTTGAATTCAGCAACTGTCAAGGTAATCATCCATCTAGTGGATATTACGGATTTCAGCTGTAAATCATAACACCCCTACATAACCTAAAAACTTTTTTATTACCTCTTTGCGTTCCGTCTTTATATTCTTACATTTATAAACTACTGTGATATTATGTCTGTTTGTGATATTTCAATAGGTATGGTACTTTTTAAGGTGTTTACACTTCATTCTTGGACTAAAACAGATTACCTTACCTGTACATTTTGATAAAGCAAGATCCTATTTAAGTGAAAGTCATATGACTGATGTGGAGTTTTTCCTTTTCTAGTCTTGCTCTTAATCGCTTTCTTTTCCTCTTCCAGCTATACAAAAGAACAGGACAGATCTTCAAGATTACCACAGCAGCAGTAACAGGAAGCATCCACTTCTTGGTTTGTTAAAAATGTTTCATTTTACAAGTTGAAAACATCCAAACCAATGATAAAGATCATTTTTAGACAGAGAACGCTTATTAAAAAATAAAAATGCGTTGTGTTTAGTTAGGCTAAAATTCCAGCTTTTTTTTCTCTTTTATCTTCCAGGACTGCAGCACATTGTTGAATGTGTTTGTGCCAAGCCAGGAGAGAAGAGATATTACCTCTGCACTTTGTGCTGCCTTGTCTTTGCCAACCACATGATCATCAAACATGTGCTCAGCCTTGACCACATTCACTGTTACTTTGTAAGTAGACCTGACATTAAAACGAGCGGTTATTTTAAACAAATCACACACCCCCGTTTAAATAGGCGTTACATCTGGCTTAAAAGTGATACAAGAAGAGTTTAGTCTTTTGCCAGTTTATTTTTTTTCTTCTGTTTTGTCACTTGGTTACACATTTATAAAAGCAAATGATAGTAAATAAATATATTTTATTAATCTATTGTTATTATTATTAGGGTAAACGTAAAACTATCTAAACACATGAGAAAACAGATTGCCACACCTTTCTAAGCTGAACTTTCTTCTCAATTCAGCCTTTTTGATTTCTAATCTTTAATATTAAGCTTAAGTATCTGGAACATGAGTGCAAATTTGATATCACAAACATGCAAATAAGAGATGGTATGAAAAGTAAAAAAACTTAAATCCTTTTAAGCTAAATTTCACTCAGGGCACCTGACCAGGTGAATCAAGAATTCTCTTACTTGGTGCCTATGTGACAACACGGAGTAAATAAAAAGCTCTTCACATCCGATAATGGTAAATTAAGAACACTTGGTATCAAAGCTTAAAGAAAGGAAAAGAAAAAGAAAAACAGGAAATGACATTCTCCACAGTTAGAGCTATAAACTAGTTTGATGTATCCTGGTTTTGCTCTGAGAATAATTTCTCCTTAGCATGCAGCTCATATACCATGGTCTAGCTTTGCTCCTGAACCAGCCTCAGTGCTGAAGGTCAAACGTTCTGGTTTTCTATTTTTTCCATATCTGGAATAACTTGTTTTTTTCTGTAATGCCTATAGTCGATTGTCGTTTATTTAAATTTTTTTATCAGTAAAACAAGATTCACAAGGGATGATTTTAGGGAAATTGGTAGGGTAATGCGAACAGATTATAGTAGTTTTTAGCAGCGACTAATCAGATTTAGTTTATCACTATAAAAGAGAATTATCCCCACTTTTTCTCTCTATGCAGAAAGCAGTACATCCCTCGACACTGTTGTCAAAAGAGGCCTACAGGGATTACAGCTCCTTCGCCCATATCATACATGATTTGTCAGAGCAGGCTGAAGAAATTCAGGCTGCTGAAAAAGTTTCTATGAAGGTAAGTGTTTCTCAAAAAGATGTATGTTGCTAAACTATGATTGCATTTGTTTTGATATAAAGCTATTTTATTTTTCACAGCAAGTCCTCCTGGAGCCCAGTGACTTCAAGGCAGTGAATTTCAAGTCCTATGCAGAAGGTTGGTGTTTGATTTTTATCCTTTTAGGTCTCTGAGCTTAGAGGTCCAAGACTTTGGAGACAAGAGATCTTGGTGCTGAAATTACAGCATTTTACTCCACCCACCAGGGGAATGACCTTGAATTTTTTATTTTGTTTTATAATTTTGATAAGTCTCCCTCCTTCCCTCAAACAAAGAAGGATCTGAAGACTTCTGTCAGCCTAAATGCAGTGCACAAACATAAAAAAAAATTACAATACAAAAAAAAAATAAAAAATCTGAAAGTAAAAGAATATTTCAAATGCAATACAGAAAGGTTTTCTGGTTAGAAAAGAAAAACAAAGAAAAAAACGGGTCCAATAAAGCAGACATGGTCGTCTGCTGTATTTTGAAGCTGTTTGTGGAGGGTTAGATTTAAGTAAAGCAGACAAAATAATTGTGGCATAAAAAAGGATAAACGCTAAATATGCGCTTTAGGTCAAATAACTCAGTGATGGATCTGTGAGGCCATATTTTTCCTCAGCCCATTTGTGAGATAAAATGTTTTGAGTGTGCCTTTTCTCTGCTTAAATAGTAGTGATTGTTCAGAAGCGATGTTCCAGTCTCTGCTGGAATGTAGGGAGTTGAAGCAGGGGTGATAAAAAGCACTTTCCTCTCTACTCTAAACAAGGGTGAAATATAAACATGTCCTTATTGTGTTCAAGGTTCTCACATCCTTCTTCGTGTCAGTGTAGAAGACAGTTGATGTCATGAACGGAAAACAGTTCTGAAATGTTTATCTGGCTAAATTTATGTCCTTGATTAATTGAAGTTGTTTTCCTTCTTTTGTTCAAGTGTGTGAGAAAGCTCTTATGTGCAGGGGGTGGGTTTAGTTTCATGGGGGAGTGTGCTGGGATTCTGAAAAGTATAAATGTGCTTAGGATGGTTAAGTCAGAGCTGTTCTACTCTCCGTCCCATCTAAGAACGTTAAGTAAATTTGAATATTATTTTTGTCACGGTTTTAAGGGTGATTGACCCAAATGCAGAAACTGTCAGAGAACAAGGAGCCGGTAAAGATGTTTATTAGACTACAAACAGGCAGGAAAGGCTCACTACACAACCTGCAGGCAGGGAATAGAAAGTCCAAGTGAGGAGCACGCCTGGTATGGATTATCTGTCTGCGACTCACTGCCTTCCGATGGGAGGAGATGGCTGAGTGACAGGTGGGTCAGCGGATGGAACACGGGCGGGAGCCCAAGCAGCGCCGCAGCAGTTTCCAGGAGAAGCTGAAGAAACCAGCATGAACCCAGGAAGGAGGTTCTCTATGGGTGAAAGGTGAAAAGGTGAATCCAATCTGAGAGAGAGCAAAACAAATCCGCAAGCAGAGCCTACAGGTTTGCGAGCGTAACTGAGACTCGAGCAGAGCGTGGTTTGTGCGCGAAGAGAAGGAGGCAAGCGAGAGGAGAAAATATCTGTGCAAGAAGCATTAAATCTGAGAGAAGA
>NW_015150524.1:404653-418578 GCF_000732505.1 Cyprinodon variegatus | reverse complement strand
TCACTCACTCACTCACTCACTCACTCACTCACTCACTCACTCACTTTCCCTTTTTATATAAACTCAACTAGCATGTCTCCCTCCCAAAGCCCCCAGTCAGCATTCAGGCCTTCTCACTCTACAGCATTACTATACAAGATGATGCTGGAGTCAATCTGGCCACCATATATCAGCATGAGAATATCCCTTTTGGCTAACTCACAAAGAAGAGTGAACAGATATAGAATTTAACAGATGTAACAGTTATTAAAAACAGAAAATAAAAAAAATTAATTGTTAGGGTTGTAAAGTTTCCCCAACTTTAACCTATAAAAAATGAAATAAAGACAGTGCAAGATTTTTCCTGACAGTGCTTTGCAAAGGGGAGATAGGCAGGGTTGAAGAATCAATCTGCATCTCCGCTTGGCTCGACACTTGCCGGACTTTTTATTGAGCAGTCAACACATTACAACAGCAGGCGTTAGTTTCGATTACGCAATCTCTTAGACATAGCATGAACTTTTAAGATAGGGAACTTGTCTGGTTTCAGTATACGCTTTATAAAAGGTGTCGGGGTTATGAACTTTTACTTGTGTTTCTCAAATGAAAAACAGGATATCATTCTTGCAAAACATTGGACCGTCTTATGACCTTCATACACTATTTCCAATGATGAGATTAACATATAAAAAAACAAATGATTGAGAGCAATATAAAACATATAAATGAATAAAATGATAAAAACAACAGAAATCATAATAACTCCAACATTAATCTTCAACAAAACCAATGTAGAAGAGAAAACGGTCACTGCAATTGGGGACAAAGATGGTCCGAATTAAACTTTGGATTCCACTCTCACCTGATAATATTTTAACTTTTTTTTTTTTTTTTTATCTATTTAGCTTTGAAGAGCGTGGAAAACATCACGAAAAGCAGCTTAACGGTTAGCATTAAGCCAGGGATCAAGCTTGGTATGTATAACATCAGCCTTGTGTGGATCTGTCACACACTTCTCTGTTGATAATATAAAAAGAATGAGTCTTTTTTAAATGTCTTAACTTATTAGTGTTTGAAATTATTATTTTTTTTGTGTATTTTTCCCCCTTTTTTAGAGCATCAACCGAAGAAGCAGGACACTGCTCAATCAACTCAGAGGGTCAGATGCTCACTAAGCTGCCAGGTGATCAATCATGATACCTTTGCCTTTTTCATCATAGTCTTCGTCAACAAAATTAACACTGCCACAGAGGGTTGTCAACCTAGTGGTTTTTAACAGTTATGCCATTGTACTAGAGCAATTATCCTGTTAGGGTGACGATCCCTTGTGCGGGTTAGGGAAAGGTGAAGAGAACAGCAGCTATTGAAATGTATTTTTATTCTTTTCTTTAGATGATGATTAGTAAATACTGCAATTATATGTTGGGTTGACCTCCGTTCATTGGGATTCTTAACCTCACTGTAATGGTCATGAGTTGTTCTTGCACGTTATCAGGGAAAGCATTCCCGTTTATCTTCATGTGGCCGGTCGGAGAACAAGATTCTCTAAATGTCACTTTTTGATGTTATTGGCTCTATTCGTACCAGCTTCTTAGCATGATTTTAAATAAATCCAGTCAAGTACAGGAGGAAAAAAACAAAAACTGTAACAGGACTGCTCACAAAATGTCTTGAGTGGAGTGGAACTGGGCTGAGTAGTTTGTGGCAAAGAAGCTTTTGTAAACAAAAACTAATATTTTTCCTATTTTCTTGTGCTTTCTTTTCTATTACAAAGAACTGCAGTTACAAATGCACCAATTTCCACAAGTTTTTTAAACACCTATCCTGGGAAGAACATGTGATGGTAAATCATTATTTTTACCCCATTATTTTACCCCAAATTCTAAAAAAATATAAGTTGTTATATTGGACCCCCTAAAAATTTGAATCATCCACAGAATATGGAGGAACCTATTGTTGCAGGTAAATTTCACTTTCATCAAATCGAAATACTTGTTCTGTGTGTTTATATAATTTAAATATAGATATTTTTTCCTTTACAGCTGGGAGAAATGATGACTATGAGCAATCAGGTAGTTTTAATCTTTCTCCTCTGTTTATTTCTACACTTGGTAGTAGTTAGTGACTTTGTTGTTATATTGGCTATAGTTGGGGTTTGATGTAGATTGATGTAGTTTTTATTAGTTAAACAAAGATCAGTTGGAAGTTGAATGCATAATGTCATCAATAATGCAGATATTGTGATAATGCAAGCAATTTTTTGAAGCTGTAAACCAATAGTTACAAGAATTTGTCCATCAGCAATGTCTGCCTGCAACTTCAATCAAAATCTTTACTAAATCTAAATCTTAACTAAAGCAAAGATTCAGCTTTACATTCTCTCACTTTAAAAATCTGCTGTCTTTAAAAAATGTTTGTCTTGATAGGACAATTTTTTCTGGGCATTTTTCCATATGCCTTGAGCTGTCTGAAGGCAAATCGGCCTATTGTCGGTAAGGGAGCTCTATATTTACGTACTGTGATATACCGGAAACGTAGAAAAGTTTTAATATTTTATTTTTGTGTTTTTTTTCTGTTTGTTTGTAGGAACATCACTGGTTGTGACGTGCATTGCGTCACAAACAAAGGCAAAACCATTTTATCTATGCTTTGCTTGTCTGATGTCCTTTCCTCAGTCTGAACTCGGGGATCATTTTGACTCCAAAAAGCACATCATAAACACACAGGTAAGATCTAATAGAACAAGTTGTTTATTTATTTTTTCTTAATTTCTCTTAGTAGCTGAAGCGACTTTTACTACATGAAGTACTCATTTTCCTGGTAACTTTCATTTGTAGCAGTCATATTTATCTTAACCCTATTTGGGCACTTAATTTATTTTAATCCTTTAAGATCATAGATATATTTTTAATGATTCAAGACTGCATCCATTACATAATCTATACATGACTCTTATTAAGGCCTCCTAACCTGTGTGAATACTTTCTTCTTTGATTATGAGTTTAATGTTTATGGTAAAGCATGAAAAGATTTAAACTTACTTTGAGAAAACATTTTAACTCTGTTATAACATGTATTAAAATGACCGGCTTGTTGTTTTCTTCTTAGCTGTGTCAGAATCCCTGGAAGCTGCCTTTTGCGTGGGACGCTAACCTGGATTACACAGCGCTGAAGGCAACCACATGGAAGGAGGAGGTGGAACAGAGCAGAGATACGATCACTCTGAAGGTAAACCACTGATTTCTCAGCAGATGTGAATATCTACAGCTTCCAATGAACGTGATAATGTGCTTTTCCTTTAAGTGCTTTTACTTTAACATACAGTTTTGTGGTTCTTTTAGGTTTTTGACGTTCCGCACTCCATATTCTTTTCTGTTGACCATTCCAATTTCTTGGAAGGTAAAAATTAACCTCAGTTCAAATGTGGAACAGTTTTGATTAAAGCAAGCATATTTTCATTGTTTTTGCATGTATTAAAGGTCATTCTCAAGGGAATCGCCTAATACTTACAACGCTTCGTTCTTGTTTTGTCTACAGTATGGGAAAGACTTGAACCGCACCGATCCGTCATCATTCAAAATGGTTTGTAAATAATATTAATATTGAAGTATTCAAAGTCATCAAATTGTTTTCACATGTGTCCTCATCTAATGTATTTCTTTGTTCTTAAATTCCTTCTCAGTTCCCCAAGATAAAACGTACAGCCAACTTCCACAGCACGAAAGATTTCCTCTGCTTGGTGAGTGGCCTGCTCGGAGTACTGGAAAGTATTGGTTTGAAAAAACAAACAGATAAATCTGGAGAACCTTGAGCAAAAGTTCCTATATACTGGGTTTTATCAAATTACAGCACCCTCAACAGTTATTGCACTTCCTGTTAAAGGAATAGTACACCGAAAACATGATTAGCCTTCATTTTCTACTCACCCCCATGCTGAACAACACTCTGGAGTACTTTTTTGATATCTCAAATGCATCTGGAGATCTGGGAGGCTTCTTGCTGTCTGCTGGCAAAGAACTCATGCTCTTCCTCAACACTGAAGTCCTCAGACATTTTTCTTTCGTTGTTTCTTTCTTTGCACAGGTAAACAGCACATTTCTTCTTCTAGGCTTGCATTATCGGCAGAGCAGACGCTGAATGCGCACTTTCATCTGGTTTGGTCTGCCGGCTTCCGTAGTGTTGTGAACGTGCAGGCGCGCGCTTTCAGGAAATCCTATACACTACTGTTTATGCTCTAAAAACATTCTAAATGACTTCGTTTCGAGTAAATTCTGGATGCTACCCACTCAGGAAACTTGGAATACATTGGACGAGCAGTATGGAGGAATATTGACACGTTTTTTTGTGGACTTTTATGGACCTTTCTGTCTCGGGCACAATAGACCTCCATTATTTGAATGTCAGCAGACAGCAAGAAGCCTCCCAGATCTCCAGATGCATTTGAGATATCAAAAGAGTACTCCAGAGTATTGTTCAGCATGGGGGTGAGTAGAAAATGAAGGCTAATCATGTTTTCGGTGTACTATTCCTTTAAGACTAAACTATTCATTATTATCGAAAAACGATCTTCCAATGACCATTTTTGTTTTGCACCTCATACAGTTTACGCTCTGAAGGTTTTAATCTGCCTCGTCAGCCTAGTTGAGATAACATGAAATGACTCTACTTTATTGGCACCACGGTTTGTGTACATTAGCTAGTAACTTTATGCTTTTGATATAGATTTAATAACAAAACTTTACTTTTGTATTTGCATAAAAACACCATGCAGTTACACCATGACAGTATCCAGAAGCACACAAAAAAAAATGTTTGGACATAATAAAACAGAGCCTCTTGAAGTTATATGAACGCTTCTCATGCTTTCTCAACCGCTGCAGGTCCTGCTTTGGACCATTACACATCAACGTAACTGACCGACTCATTTTGAGTCACTGTCAAACGGTTAAAACAACACAAAATATCTTTTTTTTTTCTTCTTTTTACTGCGGGAAAGATTAGCAAACAGTGATATACAGGTGGTAGTGAGTATACCCACTTCTTTATATTTTAATTGAACTCTGAAGCAAAGAACAAAAAAATTCACCAAATTAGAAAAATTGGTTGAAAGATAAACTTTGATTCTTGTCCTGCTTTGTTTGTCACAGTTTTAGTTTGTGAAGGCTTTGATATACGGCAGTGTACTCCCTTAGGCAGCTGTCAGTTTGCACGTTAACGGATGCGTGTCATGAGCAAATCGACTATGTCAAATGAGATATCTTTCTCGTTGCCCCATGAGAGGCTTTGATGAAATAGCTACGAAAATGTAGGCAATGGATTTTTTTTTATTTTTTTTTTAAAGATAAGAAATTGTTTGTTAAATGCTCTCCTTACATTAAGTTTAAAAGGAATTTTTCTTTTATTTTTGTGAAGCTTTAACTGCTGCACTGAAAGGTGAATTTGCATCTCATTTATCTCTTTTGAACGTGTAGTATGCATGTGAGATCATTTCTCATCCCTGCTGTCACACAAAGTTTCTGTTCTATTGGATTAAATTGAATAAATAAGGCAATAAAAGTGAAGTGCGCGTTTGGGGCCCTGCTCTCTTTTAATTTGGTTTCTTTTATAAACCATTCAAAACCTAAGGCTACATCATTTGAAATCCATAAGGTGACTTTGCAGGTAGATGCACATCATATTCCAGTGATGCATAGTGTTGATTAGGACTGTAATTGTTGTGTTTTTGCAGGCAAACAGCACCTCGTGACACACAACCTGGTTGTGAGTGAAAACAAGCAGGTGATGGGAAGTTTGTGTTTGCTCTGTGAAAGGAGGCTCACAGGCAATGAAATGGATGCTCATATCTTCAGTCGGGAACATGTATCAAAATTTCTGGTCAGTTTCCTTTTATTTATTTTATTTTACTTGTTTGGCATTGGATCAACTGGAAAGTTTAAAAACAAAAGCAAACTGTCCTGATCATATAATAAATATTGTATTACATTAATATTGCAGGACAATGAAAAACTTTATTTTTTATTATTTATATACTTGCATGTATGAATATTTTCTATAATCTCTTACTATTTTACCTGTTTATGTAATCATTTATAATCGGAGTTAATATTTTATCATCTTGCTTTGCAAAATGTGTGAAAGTAAATTTTTTTTCTTTAAATAACTTTGCACATGATGTAAATAAGTAATTGAGGCAATTTACCAATGCAGTCAGGTTTTCTTTACATTTAAAATGAGAAACAAACCCTACATTACGTAGTTTCCTATTTCTAGCATTTTTTTATTTATATTTAGAACACCCTTTTCAACTTTTATATCTGTTTTTCTTGCTTTTTTTAATTTGCCTTCTTATTTACTTACCATTATTGGCTTGCTTGTGTTGAATAAAAATAACAAAAGCACATCACATTTTTTTTTTGAGAATTTATTGAAGAAATGTAATCTTTGCCTTTATGGGTTTATTCCTGTTACCTGAAAGAGAAAAGCACAGCCCTGAAGTCTTCTCTTACAGAATCTTTTATACACTTTTCTTGTCCACCCACATCTGTTTCTCTGTTCATGGTTAGAAAAAAAATTACAGTTGGTGATAAATATGTTCAGACTTTAGATCTAATTTGTGGAGAGAAAACCTTTCTTGTGTCTACTTCAGAATTCTTAATCTCTGCTTCTTGCCCTTGATTGTGCTTTGTGTGCCAGGGTCAGGGGCTGGTTTAAAGCGTGGGCCTATCAACGTGTATTAGAATGCTATCTTGCACAGTGCAGCTGTCTTCTGTTTTGGCCTCTAAACAAGTAGACTATGAGTAGTGGAATCAGGATAAATGCATCTTTTCATGTTAAAGTCTGTAGCTGCTGAGATCATTCATTTTTCAGGCCTTTAAATTTTGATACATTTTTTATTATCCAGGCTCTTTTTTGATGTGCTTAAAAATTTTACTTTTTTGCGGTGAATATTAAAACTGTTGGGATATTGTCCAAAGTAAGCAGTTGTCAAAACTGGACTGAAGTTAGTTGCCAGAATAACAAATGCCAGCAAGCTCCTTTTTTTGTTTTTCATGTGGTTTCTAGACTTTGATTTTCATCAGGAATTGTGTATTCTATGTTTTCATGTTTCTTGTTTCTGTGCAGGATGCTTTCCATCCGGGTTCACTGAGTTCCAGCCGTGCCGATGCAGAGACACTTCTGGACTTGGCAAAACAGGCAGCACGGGTTCATCCTCAGTCAGATGTGCAGGTATTTCATCTATACAACTATGGTTCTGTCCAACTGACATCAGGTTTCAGCTATGTTATTTGGTATTAATTTCACCTTCCCTCTAAGAATTTTTACATGGACGAGCCAATCAAGGAGCCATGCGACTACAAAATAGGTGAGCCTTTCAATTTAAAGAAATTTTTCTTTTTTTCTTGATGTTTTTAACTAGATTTTCTCTTATCAAATGTTCTTATTTTATTCTAGCAAAAAAGATCTTGGCAGCAGTAAAGAGGAGACGAAGAGAAGGAAGCCTTGTTCCGCAAATAAAGTCAAAGTATAGGCTGGGTAAGCCAAAAAAAAAAGCCCTGTTGAGAGATGTATGGTACGAAGGTGAACGAAACTTATTTTTTTACTGAAGGTCAGCTAAATGAGGTCAAAGCAATGAAAGAGCAAAATTTTACACTTAGTACTGGTTTTAACAGAGCATTACTTACTGCCAATATTTATTTTTTTTGTTTGTGTTTTTTATCTTTATTTAGTTTAAAAATGATGTGAAAATATTCTACAAGACACATTTTAGCAAAAGAAACAGTTTCTCACCGCATCAGTTTAGAAGTGACTTTAGTGATTGGTCCTGGATTAACAGCAGAACCGCTGGGTTGGAAAGCCCCACCTAATGGCCCGAAGCAGTGGTCAATGAAATCAAAAAATTTATTTCATTGTTTAATTCAGCCAAACAAAAGAAAACATTTGATTTTTGTGTGAGATTTTGAACTATTACATGTTGCATATGAATGGATCTCTTAATAAAAACAAAGCCTTCAATTTTGATGTTTTTTTTCCCCCCAGTTTTTTTGGTCTAAAAAATATTTTTTTATTCTCAGCAACAATAACTGTGGGGCACCCATTTATTTTATTTTTTTTAAAGGTACTGTATTTTGCATAGGTTATTTAAAACGATAAAGCTAATCCTCTTTTGGATCGCTTGGATGTTTTTAGTAAATTATGCAATTGAAATAAAAGCTGAAAAAAATTATCAAAGAAAATACCTTCTGTTTTTATTTGAAATTTCTTAATTTAGAAATTTTAGTTCAAAACTGATCCTAAATATCAAAATGAAACTTTTCCCTTAAAAGCCGTCTGTTCTGAAGGGCCACACAATTGCCCCCGGGCAACTCTTTAAACAGCCCTGATCTGGAGGATTGTTCACAATCATATTACTATAATATTATACTATAATATACTATTACACTAATACTATATTATTTTTTTGTGCAAATTTAATGTCTTTAATTTTACTAGTGAGGTTATTATCTTAAAGCTGAAATTAAATATACCTTATCTATTTTCTGCATGTTAGTTTCTAGGATAAGTCCAAAAAACACCAACAAACAGCAAGAGACAGATGCCCGGACAAAAAGCCCTGACACTGACGCAAAAGAAAGTGGGGGGAGTGAAGACAAACATGGCAGTGACAAGGAGACGCCATCAGGAGAAACAGAGGGTGCTGCAGAAAAGGAAGGATCCCCAAAAACGAGTCCAAAAGATTTTAAAAAAGAACCTGAGGCAGAGCTGCCAGCAAAGCTAAAAACAGAGGAACCTGTTGATGAAAAACCAAAGGAGGAGGCTGCTCAGAGTCATGAAAATGCTGAAAAGAATGATGATCCACCCATTAAACTAGAAAAGAGCTCAAGTATCAAACAGGAAACAACTCTGCTGAAAGAAAGTCCCCAAAAAAATGAGATAAAAAGGTCAAGTACACCCGAAAAAACACTGAATAATGCAGGTCAAAATGGAAGCATAATGAGCCCAAAGACGCTGCAGCCAGTCTTCAAACAGGAGTCATGTTTTGAAGAAATTACAGATAAGTCAAATATTTGCTCAGCAGTGAAAAACACAGAAACATCTGATGGGGAAGTGCCTGATAAGGACGTTATGGAGAGAGGTCAGTGTTAATTAAACCTGGTTTCATCTTACCTAACTCCATTTATTTCAAAGTTGTCTCCATTTTACTGAGTCTGATTCCTTATAGCAACATTATAAGAAGTAGCTGCTTCTAAAGTCTCCATGCCTGTGTTTCAGTTTCAAGAACCTGCATTGAATGCCGCTGCAGCAAGCATGAAGCAATCTACCTCTGTGGGCACTGTTTGCTTAAGATTCCAAAGAAGGACATCAACAATCACGGAAAGGGAGCCAACCACCCGAAGATGAGCGTACTGGTGAGGGTATGCCACAGCCAAGGCTTTAACTTCTTCTAGTCTCATTAGCCGATGAACATCCTTACCATCTGTTGGGAAATGGTGTTGAAAGATGTATTTTAATTTTTCTGTTGTTGCAAATTTATGGTCTGCTATTTGTTCTGACAATTGGTTCTACATTAGTCAGGATTTTTGTTCCTACTTCTATTGGGAATTGTATAAAACCTACAACCAAAGATGAGGCTGGAAAAACCAGCATTTTCTTTTGGATTTGCCGGGGAACAATGAAATATATGGACTTCAGCAGAACACTATTGGTATTTTCTGGTAGTTGTTAAAAGGTTGAAATTTATGTATAAGGCAAAATGGAAAAAAAAAAAAAAGATCAAATGAAATAAAGCTTTTCAGTAACCACTGTTATTTTGTCTTCAGGTGGTTCATCTGGAGGAAGCAATGTACAATCAAATCTCAAAACAAGTTTTCCTTTCAGGTGGGATTTCATTAACCTGTAGCTTCTTTAAACGTTGTCTTTTATTCCCTTTTCTGTCACTGAAGATTTTGTGTAACCTGGGTCCTCACTTTTCTGACTTTTCAGCAAGTCTTCGGGATTTCCTCTACAAAGTGATCCAGAAATCGCAGGAACCCAACCTTCTGTTTCAAACCGCTGCCCAAGCACACGTTAAACCAAACAGAGTGTCAAAGAAACCTTCCTGCAAACAAGAGGTCAAGAAGAAGAAACAAGAGGTCAAGAAGGTCAGTCAGTTTTTATACTGATGAAATACACTGGAAATATTAGAAACATGTATATTAAATTGTTGTAGTTTTGAAGAAGCACCCTTGTGGATTTTCTTCAAGTGGCAGAGCACAGATCCTCTGCTTCCAAAAAACTTTCTAAAAGATTTGAAATGCTTTCTTATACATGTGGTCTAACTATGCAGATGTGTAAGAAACTCAAACAGATTGTTTATATCCAGGATAACTTGCTAAGAAAAACATTTTCATCAGGATGCTGAAGTCCTTCCAGCTCTGTACTGTTATTGTCATTACCTTGGAAGCAAAATTAATTATGACGAGATTTGTGAATTCGCAAACTCCCAAAAATGCATCGCCAGAAGCCAGCAGATGCGTTTGGCCTCAATACAGAAATGTTTCAGACCAATGATGTGCAGTGACGTGTTTATCAACGCATCAACCAGTGGTGAAGAGTGAAGCAAAACAAACATTGCTGCACCGGTTTTAGATGGAATGCCCTCTTTTTTTCTATTTTTTTAACGGGCAAAAGGATTTGATTTTTGCCTTTGCGGATGAGAAGATGTTTGCACGTTCCCCCCTTAACTCAGCTATTCAAGAAACAAACCAAGCTGCTACTGCTGCTTTGATTGGCTAAAAACTTGACATGGGAAGCAGGTTCAGCTCAAAGAATTGTACTGAATGTTCCTCCCTTTTGCGAGCACTTTCTACAGGAGGCTTTCTAGATTGATTTGTGTAGTTCAGCTTGAAATCAACACCTATCAATCTGGTTTATGCCAGGTTATTGTTGTCTTATTCAAGGCCAGCTCCTCCTCCTCGTGCTGGGTTATAGCTCAAACATACCAGGGTTCTAAGATCTCTTGACCTAACCAGTGTGGAGTAAAAATGAGCACTGAGAGTTGATATGCAAGGAATAAACGGCACACTAACATTTTATAAGGCCAAGGAAGAAATATGAATCCATACCAGTATTAGCCTGCCTAGAGTCCCTGTGAGATCTATTCTGCTGGGTAGGACTTGCCTGATCAAAGCGTTTCCTAGGGCCAAGCGTTTGGCCTTAGGAAACCAGTAGACTAACCAGTAGACAAGTCAACAACTTCATAGCCTGAGGCCATCTTATTCTTGTTGATCATGCCCAATTACGGGTCGCTCTTATCCTCATACAGTTACACTTGTGACTTAGATTAAATACGGTTTAAGTGGCTATAAGTCCCAAAAGATGATGTTTTTAACTTGGGTTTTGCCACAGGCAACCATTAAAGACCTCATGATAATTACATGAACCATGCACCAAGATTATTTTACAACCATCAATACAAGTAATAAAAAGTGGGTTTCATAATCTATTATCCACACATTTACTTAAATCCTACATGTGACTTCAATTAGTTTGTTTTTTGGAGAAAATTCGTAAAGATCAAATTTAACTAAACATCCCAGCTTATTCCAAGAGTGAATATTAAAGTCACTAGGGGCGGTTTTGGATCTTTTTGGGGAGTTTCCTTGGTGAGGGATTTTTTTAATCAATATGGCTTCTTTTTTTAATAGCAGTGCTCCAATTTCCTGGGCAGTGTCCTAACAGCACAGCCCAATGCTTTCATGTCTCTCCTGGCTACAGGAGATGTGGTTCTGTCCTTCTGCCTAGACAGGATTGCTCACCATCAACACACCTTAGGCAGGTTGGAACGAGCTCTCTGAAACGGTCAGTCATAACTGACTGATCGTAAGCAGACTTTAAGAGACTTCAGCTCCGGCTCAGCGGGACTCAGAGCTGAGCATACCACTCTGGTTCTCATAGGCACGGAGGATTGTGCTATAATTAATATTCATGCATTTTTAACACTTGTGTTTTAAAAAAATAATAATATTCACCCAAGCTGAAGGTTGAATAACATAAATAATTGGCTTGAAAACAATAAACATGTTGTTGTGCTCATAATTATGTATTCCATAAATGAGAAGAAAATATAATTAACTGGTACAGATAAAGGTAGAAGTTAAAGTGAATATGTTATCCTTTTTTATCTGACAGAAGCTTTGGACATAATAAATATTCAATTATGAGATTTTAAGCACATATGAAATGAGATGTATACATTTTAATATGAATGTATGAGGAAACATAATTGAATGCAACATTTGTGTTCATCAGGATAGAATAAGATAAAATAAGTATCTATAATCAATAAATAAATAAAGCTTTATTTTTACGATTTATGCTTCTAAAAATCCTGCCTGTTCAAAAATATGATTACAACGCAAACTAAAACCTAATCGTCAAACATAAATTATCGTTATAAATGGAAATATTAAATATTTTAACAATAATAGGAAAAGTATGATTGCTTTAAAGGCTGTAACACACCTAATCCCATTTTGCGTCCGATCTGACAAGAAATCATGTCGGACGAGGTTGTGTACCCATGATAGAACTAATGATCCCCTTTTAAGCCTTGCAGAAAAAAAAAAAGCGGGACAAAAAGCGCAATTTATCAGTTGTCTTGAAAAAGAAAATAACTTCATGTCATGTTAAAACACCTAAAACACTGTAACACAAGGAAATAAAGACACTGAGTTGGAATTCTTTTTTACTCGCGAGGAGAGTAGTCAGAAACCGTACAGTTACAATCTCCAAAACCACTCTGCCAGCCTCAAAGCTCTCCTAACAATTTATTAGAATCCCTAGTGACATACCTCAGAGCTGCATTCAGGGAGGGGGGAGAAAGCTACAGCTCTCAGATAACATAAAAGTAACAATTCATTTCTGCTAGACCTTGTAGAGAATTAGTGTGCACCTATGATTAAAGTAATATGATTACAGTTGTATGCATGTCATCTGTTACATTGAATAAAGGGCTTGGTTTAAAGGTCTAACCATTTTAACATGGAAAAGTCTGAGCTGCGAGCAGTACAGCTTTACAAATAAGGCTGATTAGATAGTGCACCTTTGCAGGAGTAGACTGTTAATGAATAATCCTAAAGTGCAGCTTTTGCAAGGGTAGGTTTCTAAGGAAAAATGGAATTCTGAGCACAGCAGATGGTTGGGATCAATAATGTTCTGAGTACAGCAACAGAAGGGCAAATGGCCAAGGTCATTTAGGCCTCAGAAGCAGCAGGAAAGTCAGGATAAGGCCGGTTGGTGGAACATTGGTGCAGCTGTACACAGCTTAGTTAAACAAATGTGATAACGGGAGCTGTTGGTTTTAACACACACACACACCCTGAGCAGTACTAATGTAATGATTTACTGAAACTTTGAACACCCTAGTTCAATGTGAAATGTTGCAAGCATAGATCACTGAATAGTTTTATGTGAAATGTTACAATCATAATTACTGGATGAAAACATTGCTTTAAAATAATAAAAACTAAACTGAAAACTGTGTTTTGAAATAATAATAGCTGGAAAATAATGGTTGATGATTAAATAGCGACATATGTTATTATGACTTATAAGAAAAAAAATCATGACATGTAATAAAGTGTTTGTTGATTAAATATATAAAAAAATGTGTTTTGAAAAGGACTTTCCACCGATAAAAGAAAATTAATTAGACTTAACCGAAGAAATGCATGTAAAATGATGAAAAAGAAAGGAGGAGCTTGGGGGAGGAGCCCCATAGCTTGAAATGTATAAAAGGGAAGCTGTTTCATTGTATTGTCAGTTGTTTTTCCGGAGAGCAGCTCAGTGTGTATGCTGTGTTTTGCAATAAAACACTCTGGACTTGGAAATCCGTGACCTCTGCCTGATTTTTACCTCTTGGTCGAAGACTTTTTCCGCCTTTTGAGAACTTTGAATTTTATAAAATT
>NW_015150524.1:395458-402086 GCF_000732505.1 Cyprinodon variegatus | reverse complement strand
TTTAGAAAGTGAAGTATCCTGAATGGTCAGTGAAGGAGCTGGAGAAACAGTTAATTCAGACCGTTACTCTGTCGGCTGAAGTGGAGAAAAAACTGCCTCAAACTCGGAGCATTCAGGTATGCTGCTAATCTGAATCTGCTTCGTTACATTTAGAAAACGGAAAAAAAAAACTGGAAAAACCTCCTACCTTAATTTCTCTCTTGTAATTAACATTTCCACTTTTGGTGGTTTTCAGTTCAACATGACTTAAAATAGTTTTTGTTTTTTAATATTTCTGGATACTTTTCCAAGAGCTGACTGATATCTATGTGGATTTTCCGTGATTGAAACATAGACAGTTAGACAGCCCTTTTTTATTTCTTTTTGTCATTTTTATCTTTCCTTTAAACAATTTTCTTTTTTATTTAACCTTAACACATGCAGCAGTGAACCCAATGGATGAATAGGGCTGCCAAATATAAGAAAAAATAGATGGATCTTAAATTACTGATCCATCAACCATACCATAACCTATTTCTTATGTTTTAATATTTTGATATTTATGCTCTGTGTAGTTTATCAAATATAATTTTCCTCATTATATCTCCTTTTAATGCCCTTTTTTAAATTTACCTTAAATTAAGTTTTTTATTCAAAGGTTTTCAAATTATTTGTCTATTTTGTGCAAACAAAACATTTATGATTAAAGGTTTTATAAACACTTCATGGCTTTTGTTTGGATTTTTTTTTTTTTTTCTTAGAGACTGGAGGTGAAAAAGGATGAATACCAGAAACTGGGAAATCTTCCTGACAACTTGGGTAAAGATGATTTGATTTGAAATTATTTTTCAAACTATAAAATATTATGACGCATCTCCTAAAATCTTGCTTTATTTTCATGTTTTATATTGTTAAAATCTTTTTATTTATTTTTTTTTATCCAAGTTGAGTTTTTTCCTGTTGATTCTTTTAAGAGATAGTTGATGTGGTGTTTAGCAGAAAAAAAAATGTTTTTCCATGCGTCGAAAATGTTTATCTTTTATTCATTCTTGGTTTCCCATTTTTGCTGTGTTTTATTTTGGCTTCTCCTGCTCAGCTGTAGAAAAAGTGAAAGCATTGGTGAAACAAAGGGACCTGCAGGCCTCGTCTTCCCCCACAGTTGACAGCACGCTGCATCCTTGCCAAGACATTTCCAGTCCATGTGACGTTTCAAGCTCAGGTGATTGTTCTCTTCATTAGTAGTTTCTCACAACATCCTATCATACTGCAGAAAAATGACCTCATACTGTTTAACCAGGAAACATCCCTTATCCATGAGATAATGTTTATATAGATGTTTGAGTCTTTTATATTTTACAGAACAATGAGCAATAATCAGTGAACCACATTTTAACTCTTAGGGATCCCTGCATTTCACGATGACATGTCAGACTCTGCTGATCATAACCAACCACAACATCAACGGCAGGAGGAGATGACTGGTGAGATATGTGAAAGCATGTTTTTCCTTAGCCTAATTTTGAGATGAAATACTTTGAGTGTGCCTTTTTTCAGCCTAAATATAAGTGATTGTAGAGTCTTGTACCAGTCTCTATGCTGGAATGTTTAAGGAAGGAGTGACAGAAAGCAGTTGCCTCCTCACTCTACTCAATGGTGATGGGAGGGTCATGAGAGATAAAGAATGAGTTCACACAGCCTCCCTCATACCATGAACACAAGAAACCTGTTCTGAAGTGTTTATCTGGCTAATGAAAATCTATGTCCTTGAATAACTGAAGCTGTTTTGCTCCAATGTTCAAGTGTGAGAAACTTCTTTATGCAGGGGTGCGATGGTTCCAAGGGGGAGAGAGCGTGTTTAAATTTGTACACTATAAATGTGTGTGAGCACTGCTGCCTTGCAGCAAGAAGGTTCTGGGTTCGATTCCCAGCCCAGGTTCTTTCTGCATGGAGTTTGCATGTTCTCTCTGAGAATGCGTGGGTTCTCTCCGGGTACTCTGGCTTCCTCCCACAGACCAAAAACATGACCGTAAGGTTAATTGGGTTCTCTAAATTGTCCCTAGGTGTGTGTGTGTGAATAGTTATTTGTCTCTGTGTTGCCCTGCGATGGACTGGCGACCTGTCCAGGGTGTACCCCGCCTTTCGCCCGTAGACAGCTGGAGATAGGCACTAGCACCCCTCGCGACCCCACTTGGGATTAAGCGTGTAAAGAAAATGGATGGATGGATGGATAAATGTGTGTGCTGGGCTTGCCCCTGTCAAAGCTGTGTCTCTCTGTCTGCGGACGTAAGATACGTTTTACCCTTTCTTGCAAGAATCACCTCTGTCAGTTTCTCCACAACTTCAGATATCAAATAATTTGATTACTGAGTTTACTGGAAGTTTCGTGTGAGTGATAAAAGTCTTTGGTTTTTGTCTTAGAAATGGAGTATAACCATGAAGATGATCCAGCTGTGGCCGGTGGTCATTCAGTTAGAGGGAGCAGCTCGGATGAAGAAGACATCCAAGTAGATGAGGAGATTGAGGAGGAGGCTGAGACTTTAATGGAAACCGATCCAGATCAGTGGACTCAAGCTGAAGACATGGCTGGTATGTAGGCAGAAAAAGTGGAATTTGACTGGAGGAATTTCCAGGAAGGAGAAACTTTTTTTTTTGGTTCTTTTTTAGATATTTCTTCCATAAAGATGGTTCCCTAAGTGTATTGCTAAGTTTTCCAAGCAAATTACAAGTCTCTTTATGTATTGTAAGATGTTAAGTATCACCTCTGATCCCCCTGTGGGGTTCCTCCTTGAGTCCATTGATAAGAGGAAAAAAAGGTAAATAGAGTCACTGGATGCTAAACAACTGAACCTTTAAATGAAAACAGGATAAAAATCCAATACAAGGACATCTTTGGCGATCACAGAGCAATAGAACAATCACTGCCACCTTAGTGTGATCTAAGGATTTGCAATCTCACTTGTACTTCATGTTTAAACAAACTCTCGTTGCATCTTTGGTATGTTCTTCTGGATACTCTCAGCCTCGTTTTTCCGCTCCTAACAAAGAGTTGTTCACGAGAGAAAAACGTCCTCCCTCCTCACTTGGAGTTATTTATCATCAAAGCAGAAAAACTCCTTTCTTAAGCACACTAAGGTTACAGAGATCATTTTAGTTACAATCACTTTGTATTACATAAGACTATATAGTTCAGCAAATTATTATATTACCTCTGATTAAACTGTCTAATTCCACACGGATAACTCAATCCTGATTGAATACAAATCTCGTTGAGACGGGAATTAAGTTACACATATTTATTTTCATACTGCCTAATTGGAAACCAGCTTTATTCCAGGTTTTTCTTGAATATGCACATAAAAGGATAATTTTTTTAAGCTGAAATTTGCAGATAATTATAAAAGGGCAATAATTGGTGCCCAGTGTTTTGAGTCAAAAGTATAATCTATAAAAAGCATAAAGGGTATTTTAGAAGAAATGCAGAACCATGCATGTAAAGTTAATATGCATTTCTTCGAGTGTAGTCAAGCTATGTGATCTTTCTAAGGCACTTAAAAGCCTGTAGTGGGGTACCTCATCTTTTGAAGATCTCTGAACCTGTCATCAGTTTTTGTAATCTTTTAAGAGGAATATAATCAGTTGGAGAGACAAGAATAGAGAACAAAGGAGGCCAATCAGGGGAAACAAAGGGGGAAGGAAAGTGGGGGCTGTAGCATCTCATGAGAATACTGTGACAGAATCACGTGATTTCCTTTAAGGTCAATACATCATTTCAAAGCCAGCACAGCGCCTGAATAATTGTATGATGCAGAGAAGGCCTTTTTAAAAAAAAAAAAGGGCTGTCTATAATTGGGCAGCCAAAGTTTGATCAAACGGCATCCTAGTGACTGGATGATTACTAAAACTTTATTGACCAAATTCCTAAAGTGGTTGTATAAGAACATAATGCTGTCATGAATGAGAGAGACCCTTGGGAAGGGTAGTATCCTGGTTACTAGTAAACCCTACCCACTCCTTAGAAAAGGATGTTGCTCCTGAAAAGAGACAGCTAGAAGGGCAACTTTTTCTGTTTGCCCAGCCAGGTGGATTTCACAGGGTTCCTATATGTGGTAATACTACTAGGTTCCCAGGTTGGTAAGCTGTGCTAAGCACAGGAGAGGCAACAACAAGGGGGCGCCCGAATAGTGACCTCTCAGAGTGTAGAAGTCCTTGTTAGGGCTGATTGGAAATAAAGCTTTTCATAAACCACAACCAGAGACGGTGCAAAAGAGAAACACTGCCATTGGTCAACTCGAGGCCGTCAACCAGGTTATCTGAAATAAACACTAAGAGAAAAGTTAGAGGAATGAGTGCACTCATCCCTGCCCTTAGGCACAAAGGAGAGACAATGGGAAGCATACAGCTAAAGATGGAGGATGGCACAAAGCCTTCTGTGTCTCCAACTAAGGACTTCCTCCTTGACTTCCTGCTGCTGGGGGATGGATACACCAGCTGGGCACCCATGGTGCAGAGGAGGTTCCATGAGCGACAATGCTATCTGGACAAAGAGGAGGCTGTTAATATATTGATTAGGAGTATAAAAACTAAACAGAAACCCCCACCTATCCAAAGACCACTGAGGAAACTGAAGAGCGGTTGGAACGGTTGCTGAAAGTCCTGGAAGGCCACAGCACCCATGACATTTAGCTCCTGAGCTTTAGAAATATCTGCTATAGATGTATGTTGAACAGTTATATTTGTACAATATTGGACTTGATATGGACACACCAAGAATATTGATAAAAACTTAGTAAGGTTTGCTTTGAATGTTAGTATTTTATTTTTTTTATTAAATACTAAGATCTGTCGGGACTCTTTTCAATTTGGGAAATGGGACAGTTAAGCAACTTTTCCTGTCTTCTATGTAGATATTGCCCAAGAAGAACAGTTTTCAGATGCCAAGTCTCCACCTCATGTTGAAGTTACAACCGCTCTTCAAACTTCTGGTAAATCTTTCATTTTCTTTCTTATTTTTTCCTTATGTATTCATATTGTAACTTTATGCCATCACTGATTGTTTTGATAAACAATGTTCAAACCCAATAGGGTAAACAGCTGAGGGTTTTCATTCTCCAGTTAGTGACCACAGACTCTATATTTGAATCTTTTGCATTTGGTGTATTTAAACAAAAAATGAGCCACAGCAGCCCAGTCTAATTAAAAGCTGAACAAGAGTATTTATGAATCAATCCATAAAAGTTCACTTCTTAGATTTTTTTCTGTCCAACCGTCACATAAATCTGCCTTCCTTAGATGATAATAGCGCTATTGTCATGTTTATGTAAGTTCATCATAGTCAACAAAACAATGGTAATTTGTTCAAGCTTTTCAAATCTTTCGAAACTGCAAAATGTGGAAAAGTAGTCAGAGAGCTGAACCTCTCTGTTTTCTGTGTTATCAAAGTGCAGCTGGACATTCATTTCATATACTTGATTTTTCCATTTAATAAAAGTGTAACTTCTCTTTATACTGGAGGTGAGGAATTTTAAAGCAGTATTGAGTTATGATTGGTGTATTTTTAATATCCTAAAGGGTTTTAGGTTAACTTTGGCTGTCTTTCTGTAAAAATGAATTCATGACGCATAATATAGAAATAACTGATCCGAATGCCAGATGTATTGATGCAAATTTCACCATGCGTAAAGGTAAAGGTGTTGTTGAGCGCTGTGTAATATTTCACTATCTTTAGAATCAGAGACCATCCTAAAAAGCACAGAGAAGAGTTGTTCAACCGAGTTACTAAGAAGACAGAGCATCGAAGCCGCCAGTTTGATCCAGGATCAGCCACAGTTGATGAGCTGCAGCAGATTTAACCAAGAGCCTGTTCTAGGAAGTAAAGATGAGGATGAAGCAGGTATGATGTTTGAAGATATCAATGTTTTATTTTTGTAATCAAATTTCCAGTTGAATTATATTTCATTTTGTTTTTCGTTAAATTCAGAAACTCTCCAACTGCATCAGCTTAAGGAGCAAAATAACAACCAGCCTCAGAAAATCACAGTTACAGTGGATGACCCTGGTAAGTTAAGATGTTTAGTCTCAGAGGGTTGAAAAGATATGTTCGTACCCTTGATGAAGATGTGTGAAAAACCTTTAAAGAAAATCAATTTTTTTCTTTGTTTGGTTAGCTTACAGCAAGCATTTGCATCTTAAATCGACTACATATGTTTTGACTCTCAGGTTTTGTTTTTGTGAGATTAAATCATACTGGAGGTGAAAAGGGTATAAACCTTATAATATTGATAGTTTATTTAGGTCTTGTTGTTGTCTGAATGTGCACATCTGCGTTTCGAAATATTAGAATAGTTTCCAAGGGAAAGAAACTTGTCCTGCCAAGTTCTCTGGCTACATAATGTCTGGCCAGATAAAAACAGTCCAGTCCTTAGTGTGTGCTGGGCGAAGAAACTTTGGTAAACAGTTTAATCTGTCTTCATCAGACTCTGGCTCCAGTTACAGGAAAAGGAGGGGGGTCTGGAACAGTGAGATATTTAGCAAAACACCTCATTGGTAGAGAGCGTTCCCATGTCTGTGTATCACTCTGCGATATGTTGAAGATTCTTGATGATGTGTATGTGACTATGAAGGCTGTTAATTCCCTTTGGCACGCAAGAGA
>NW_015150524.1:394438-395433 GCF_000732505.1 Cyprinodon variegatus | reverse complement strand
AAATAAAACTAAGGCCTTAATTGGTATTAAAATGTCTTAAATCAGTCTTTCGTAGGTCTTAATTTTTAAAGCATCAAAAATATCAAATTTACCTTTTTTTTTTATAAAAAAAAAATAACGGCTTGCCATTATTGGTTCCGTCCCGATAGCAGAACCAATAAAAGCCTTATTGCGGCCGGGATATTTGGGAGGTGCACCATTAACTTTTTGTCTGGAAAATATGAGCAATTGTACATGTAACAAAAATTGGCTCCAGCCAAGAGTTTTCTCCATGGCTAAAACCAGGGAACATACATGAGGCACTGTGGATTTTGTGCAAGAAGCGATTCAAGCTCAGAATGATGGGAATTAAGGCAGTGGAATCACATGCGAAGCACGAAACACAAAGCGTTGAAATCGAGTTACAAAGAAACAGCCGGTATTTCTCGATTTTGTTCCACCCTTGTCTCTGCAACGCCTCCACTTATCACCAAATCAAACATAATAAGAAAACGATACAAAGAAAAATAGCTGCAAAAAAGACTGAGCACTGGTTATGTTGGGGCTTTAAAACTGATTCGTTTTGTTCCCTGCTAAAACAAAGTTTGTGAATTCAGTTAAATAATTATTAAAATATATCTGTCATTTGTGTGTTTTTAGCTTTCTTCCTGTATGGGAAGCTTTTCAAAATTTGATACATTAGTGCAGTGGTTTATGTTAAAATAAACCTTTGGGTTAAGTTGTCACAAGCAGCTTTTTCTTGTGTTTCTTGTGAATTTGGTCTTAAATTTTTATTTCAAGTGGCATTAAAAGTCTTAAAAAGTCTTGAATTTAACTTGCCTTATGCTTTGTTTGGTTAGCTTACAGCAAGCATTTGCATCTTAAATAGACTACATATGTTTTGACTCTTAGTTTTTTTTTTTTTTGTGAGATTAAATCATACTGGAGGTGAAAAGGGTATAAACCTTATAATATTGATAGTTTATTTAGGTCTTGTTGTTGTCTGAATGTGCACA
>NW_015150524.1:385102-394428 GCF_000732505.1 Cyprinodon variegatus | reverse complement strand
GGGCGCACCGCACATTTTGAGGGGAAAAAAAGACGTTTAAGTGCGCCTTATAGTCGTGAAAATACGGTACTTGATTTTTCCATTTAATAAAAGTGTAACTTCTCTTTATACTGGAGGTGAGGAATTTTAAAGCAGTATTGAGTTATGATTGGTGTATTTTTAATATCCTAAAGGGTTTTAGGTTCACTTTGGCTGTTTTTCTTTAAAAATGAATTCATGACGCATAATATAGAAATAACTGATCCGAATGCCAGATGTATTGATGCAAATTTCACCATGCGTAAAGGTAAAGGTGTTGTTGAGCGCTGTGTAATATTTCACTATCTTTAGAATCAGAGACCATCCTAAAAAGCACAGAGAAGAGTTGTTCAACCGAGTTACTAAGAAGACAGAGCATCGAAGCCGCCAGTTTGATCCAGGATCAGCCACAGTTGATGAGCTGCAGCAGATTTAACCAAGAGCCTGTTCTAGGAAGTAAAGATGAGGATGAAGCAGGTATGATGTTTGAAGATATCAATGTTTTATTTTTGTAATCAAATTTCCAGTTGAATTATATTTCATTTTGTTTTTCGTTAAATTCAGAAACTCTCCAACTGCATCAGCTTAAGGAGCAAAATAACAACCAGCCTCAGAAAATCACAGTTACAGTGGATGACCCTGGTAAGTTAAGATGTTTAGTCTCAGAGGGTTGAAAAGATATGTTCGTACCCTTGATGAAGATGTGTGAAAAACCTTTAAAGAAAATCAATTTTTTTCTTTGTTTGGTTAGCTTACAGCAAGCATTTGCATCTTAAATCGACTACATATGTTTTGACTCTCAGGTTTTGTTTTTGTGAGATTAAATCATACTGGAGGTGAAAAGGGTATAAACCTTATAATATTGATAGTTTATTTAGGTCTTGTTGTTGTCTGAATGTGCACATCTGCGTTTCGAAATATTAGAATAGTTTCCAAGGGAAAGAAACTTGTCCTGCCAAGTTCTCTGGCTACATAATGTCTGGCCAGATAAAAACAGTCCAGTCCTTAGTGTGTGCTGGGCGAAGAAACTTTGGTAAACAGTTTAATCTGTCTTCATCAGACTCTGGCTCCAGTTACAGGAAAAGGAGGGGGGTCTGGAACAGTGAGATATTTAGCAAAACACCTCATTGGTAGAGAGCGTTCCCATGTCTGTGTATCACTCTGCGATATGTTGAAGATTCTTGATGATGTGTATGTGACTATGAAGGCTGTTAATTCCCTTTGGCACGCAAGAGATGACTGGTGTTGAATACTTTTTTCTTTAACCAAAGTTGCTCCCACAAGCATAAGAAATATATAATAAAAAAATAAAAATATATATATATATATATATCATCACTCTTTTTAATTCTGTTATTCAGAAGCAAAGGTGGACATAGGGTCAAAGAGTGGCGATCATCTTCATTGGGAGAGAGATGCAGCTTCCCAGAAGACACAGAATCCTGCAGAACCTGCAGAGGTTTTACCTGTAAAAGTCAGCAGTCAGCGGGAAGTTGTGGCAGGACAGCAGAACCAATCTGAATTGAGCCACAATGCAGAGCCTCCTCCGAAACGCCACAAACTCTGTGAAGACAACAGTGCCCTACAGACACACTCCATTACTTCCTTTGGTAAGTGTTCTGAATCACTCTTTCTCTGTTTTGAAGCCTGTATGTACATGCCCCGATTTGTAGTAATAAAAGTTTTCTTACAGGAAACAAGGTTCAGGGCTCCAGTCGTTTGTCCCTTTTCTTGACAGCATGTGGCCAGGATCTTGAACAGGTCATCGGTGAGTGTCTCACTAACAGTGCATCCTTAGCATCCTCTCCGTTTAAAGAAACACGCAACATGTTAAAATGCTCTGTGGCCACCAGGTAGGGACTATGTGTGGGAGTGTCAGGGTATTTCTCTGAAGACCTTTTACCTGTGCGAAGTCTGTGAAAAGACGCTCTCAACCCATGACATCTGTCAACATATGGTCAGCCGTGACCACCAGCTCCAGCACTTGGTATGTATCAGCTACTCAGTGCATTAAATGTTCGAAAATCTTCCTTTTTTTAAATTTCAATATTCCTCAGAGGAGGGAGCATCAAAGGTGCCTGGAGATGTTTTGGCTGCAGGACGACCTGCCTCCTGAATTTAAAGCTGGGCTATTAAAGGACATTGTCCGAGAGCTGTCAAAGCGGGAAAGGTTCCTTAAAGTGGACGCGCAGGTACCCAGAGTCACAGTAATCATTTCCGTTATCTCCTGTGATTTATTTGTATAGCTTACATTGAATCTTTTGTGATTAAATAAGTGAAATAAATGTTTTTTTCTCCCATAAGTCTGTATTGCTTCGACCTGAGTTCCATGAATCTCTCCGGACCGCTCCATTCACTGAAGGTAATTATCAAATGCTTTTATTCTTTGCTAAAATACCTTTACAGAAAGCAAAGAAATGCATCAGTTGTGGATTTATACAGAACACCTAACATAAACACTAAATGTGCTCTGATTTTTGTGATGGCTTCATTTTAAAAATTTATAAGTTTTGTACCCTTTGAACTTGTCATAACTGTAGGAGTTTGGTGCACTTTATTGTAAACATGAGGGAAGCTGCTTGTTCTTTTATTATAAACATGATGCTGTTAAATATTGCATGCATTTTTATTCAGGCTTCCATGTCGGTACTTGTTAGCTTGTTTTGCTGCAAATCCAAATAATTTGGAGAGCATCCCGAACATCTATGCACATTTAGAGATCAATGGTTTTGTCCATAGCACAAGCTCAATCAAATTTGATAGTAACCCTCTGGGTCAGCATAAATATTGGGATTTTACAGTATGAACACATTTTAGACAGATTTTGTTTGTTTAAAAAAAGAAAAAAGCTCTTAACCCAAAGTGTTCAAAGGACAAAATTCAAAGGACAAAATTCTACTTACAATAAGCAGAGAATCACCATTCAAAAATCTCCATTCTTTCCCTTTCAGGACTTCATATTATTTTGTCTATGATTATCTTCTTAGATTGTTTTAGGATTCACTGTCAGACAGACCTTAGAGTTAAGGTCAGATCTAATAAACATTTGTTATATAACCGTTATTCCTAGAACAACCAATCATTCATTTGGTCTTATTTTCACATCAGAAAGCGAAAACACTGGTTTCGACAGCTGATATGTTCACCTTAGAAAGCAGATCCCTTCAGTAGCGTCTCTAAAGGGTTCCTGTTCAGACACAACAAAACCTTTTTCTCCTTCATTGATCTTCCTGAACAAACAGAAGGGCTGTATTTTCTAACGAGTTGATTTATGAAGAAGATGGTTTGCCCTGGATTTTCATTCAGGGATGTTATAATGAAGAGAAATTAACAAACATCCATGTTTGTAAAAACATTTAAACTTTTTATCAATTTAGGAGGTATAAATGTTTTTAACAGGGCGCAAAGTTGCCGATGTGCATTAATCATAGATCATAGATGCAAAACTAAATTAAACTGTAACTTCAATAAATTAACAATCATTAAAAGTTCAAAAATGTTTTGAAAAATATTTCTACAAAACAGTTTTTTTTACTCATAATGACAATCGGATTTTCTGCTGATCTTAAATGTCTGGGAATTCACTTTTTTTTTTTTTTTTTTTGTAGCACTGAAAATTGTGAAAAGCATCGCAAATGAACACAAACAAGCTGCTTTTCATCGACCGGCCTCCGCTTTCCCTAAGAGTGAGCGCCACCAGACCAGTGAGTATCATGATCTCTTCTGTCATTTTATTTCTTCTCATGAACCAACTTCTGAGTTTGGTCCCAGATAATTCCTCTACTCGTTGATGATAGGACAGGCCATAGAAAGCCTGAATGTGTTAAACTCTTTGACCTTGACTCTATGCAGATTTCTCACCGTTGCCTGTCTGTTGTTGATAAGATGTGGGTGAGCACACAAATTTTGGAAGGGAAAAGCTAAACTCTTAAGGGAGAACACTTTACAGGATTTAAAAGTCCAGGGTGTCTGTGGTGTTGTAAAAGTTAGTAAATAAAATTAACAAATCAAAGCTATAAAAAAAAAAAGCTATAAAAAAAAAAAAGCTATAAAAAAAGTAATAAACTTGGTTTGAAGACATTTGTTTTTCCATTTTAGCTTATGAGCACCTTGGTGGAGTTTGTGTAGAATCGAGGGAAGAAAAGGCATCGGAAAGGATTTTTATTTTGTTTTTGAATTTTTTAAAGGATAACCAGTCATATTTTTTATAATTAATTTTTTTACAGGAAGTCATAATACTGAAACCAGTATTTGAGAGAAACATAAAAGTATTCTGTTGTGAGGAAGCACAGTGCGGGGGTTGAGCCACCTGTCTGCTGTGCAGAAACCCTCCACCCCCATAATGAGTGATGTTCCTCTTTTACGGTGGTAGTTGTGAGTTAGCCCTCCTAGCACAAGCTGAAAGTAAAGAAAAAAAGGAGAGTGGGCCTGCAGGAGCAAAAGGCCAACTATAATGGTGATTTTAGAAGCTTTTGAGGGTGAGGAGCCTCTGCAATCTGCTTCTAAGAAAATCCAGCCAGGGGTAGCAGTATAAGCAGCACTGGCTAATACCTCGTCAAATTAGAGACTTTTCTCGACAATGTATTTGGTGTATTAGCTGCCTCCTCACATGTGGATAATGCTAATCCACTCATCTAAAAACGAAAACACTTATTTCTGATAGAAGTTTTAGATAAATATGGGGGCTAACATCCTGTTAGCCCCCATATTTATCTAAACCCTGTTAAAGCTTTCAAAATTTTTTTATGTCATCTGATCCTTTTTAAATACACTTTTCTTGTAATGATCACATCTCTGATTTATAGACAAAAAAACGGACATCTGGAATACAACATTAAAATTAATATTTTTTTTATGACCGGGTAAAGCATTAAAAGTAGTAGTACAAAACTGTTATTTTTTATTTTTTTTTTTTACCAGTTTTACGGTTTGCTTGAATGTCAGTTCTCACAGTTTCAGATATGAGCCGGTATAAACTTCTCACCGGCACAAGTGTTACATTCTGGAGCAGCCCTGATATTTGACAATAACAATAGGGTCCAGCGGCAGACTGAGAAAGCCATGAGGAACTCACCAAACAATCTAGAGATTCTTCCATCCCCATCTGCTACTGGAGGAGATAAAGCAGAAGGCTTCTTGCAATTACGCAAGTCATCCTACATCTAACACAGCAGAATATACGATCATGTCTCCTCACATACTGGCATTACCAATATCCATCTCTAAAAGGTTGTTTGTATGAAAGCATGCAGCAAACACAGGACCAGAAGATGATTTTTTTTGGTCATTAGATAATATCCAAAATAAAATGGGTAAACAAAGAGGCAATCATTTTTTCATTTTATAACCACAGACCTAATTTTGTGAAGTCGTCGCCAGCATTGTTAAGAAACAGACAGTTTTATTACATAGTTTTTGTTCCAAGACTGGTCATTTACCTTTCTAGAAGGTGAACTTTCCTTCTCCTATGTTAAGCACCATTTGTCTTGTCAATAATTCTGTCCTTTTCCTCTGTTGAAGAAAATCATCTACAACTATCTTGTAACATTAAAACTCCCCATAAAATGCATTAAAATTTGAAATTTAAGTGTACCCTCAGAGTCTAACATGCACAATGAGCTGCCCTTAATATTTGTAAAGATTCATGAAATCAACTTGTCAATCACGCCACTGGATGCAAGTTGAAACTTCAGCATCGTTTTAACTTGGCTTGTTTTTCTGTCGCACAGGGCAGCAGACTGCAGACCTGCAGAGCATACAGAATAATCTTCCTACAGAGAGGCTGTCTGCTCAGGTGCTTGAGAAAAAGCAGAGAAGTGAAACAGGTAAGGCTTAAAAAAACTACAGGTGTCTAAAGGACTGATCTTATATTCCAAACTGGCATTGCTGAATTGCACATGCAAAAAAAATGTTTCTCACTGAACTAACTGCAGTTAGATTTACAATATACTGCACAACAAGGAAGGCTCATAATTTAGTAAAACACGACTGCTTCATAGGGAGCCCTTTGGGAGAAATGATTCCTTCTCTACCAATCCCACTTTTGCAATCTTTCAGGCACATTTTTATTTTTCTTCATTCTGGGTTAGTTAAAGGTGTAGTGGAGGATTAAAAAAATTTTTTTTGAAAAGACCCATCCTCTCCATTTAAAAAAATAATAACATGCACAACCTGCTTGCGAAGGGAATGCTTATTAAATGCGTGTGAGGGCGTGCAACAGCCCATGTCTCCTTCTCTCTGTTTAAAAGTTGCTGTTTGCATCTCTCATACAAGTTTACTTTCCAAAAGAAGATTAGCTATTTATCGACATGTAGGATGGCCTTACTTAAAGCTATCACCAGAATGATTGACGATTAGTAGGACCACTTATTTTGATGATCCACCCGGAAAAAGAACATCCTCCACTATACCTTTAATAGTCGCCATCCTGCTGCATGATTCTGTGTTGGCCTGTGCAGGTGTGTTTTTTAACCATGGGTAGTTAAGAGGGGCCAGTGCTCCTATAGAACTGGTCCTGTCACTTGTTCTTAGGACATTATACTAAAAAACTAATCATATATGCTGGATCAGACATAGTGACCGATCGCTCCCTGGGACCCATTTTACTTTTTTATTTCTTAACTAATCTGTTTTAATCATGATTTAAAAATTAAGCTTTGGTTGTATTGAGACAGGATCACAATTTTCAACTGAAAAATATACTCTAAATTGATCAGTTTTACTTAATTTCTCATTCTGATTTATTTAAAATTGGTAATTAAAGTTAAAATAAGTTAAGAATATGTAATTTCCTGAATTATGAATGTATATTGATGTAATATTCCAAGGAAAAGCTTTATTTGTATATTTTTGTGGATATTCATTTGGCAACTAATTATTTCAGAAGCCTTTTTCCACAGTATGGTTTTTATTTAAGCTAAATAAAATTTTACATTCTCAAACCTAAAATGCACATTTTTCATTGGAACAATTAAAGGTTTAATTCAACCAATTGAAGTAACCCATTTGTTCTGCCGGTCTCTTATTGTATTTGAAACGTTTAAATGTTTCACTATTTTTTGTTTCATGCTTTTCTGTGGCCAAAATGTCCACAGAAAATTTAATGTTAATCATGCTAAAAAGCCTCAGTTCAGTTTCAGGTTTCAAAGATAATTTTGTAATCGGCAAATATTTACATTTGAATATCCTCCAACCTTAAATTTGCACGATTGTGTCATTAGAATATGATCTACATGTTGATGAAATCTTACACATAAAGAAAGAGGTTTGTGCACCCTGCTTCCTGAATTGCAAAAGGCAAATAACTTTGCATCTTCTTTGAACATCTGTTCTTGGAGAACAAACAAGTTTGCCGATATTTTAACACGCAGAAAACCTTTGAAGATCATGCCCTTAGTATGTTATTTCTCTAAGACTAAAAAAGATATTTTTTTCAATCTATATTTTCATCTTAATGACAATAATGCTATGCTGAATATATAATAGAGTCAATTATAAGCTGCACCTTCAGGTGGATATTTGGCATGGCTCTTTGGTTAGCAAACTAATACCTTTTAAGGTGACAATTATGCCCTCAAGCTATCTTTACAACATTTAAAATGACCACATAAAGGTACACATTGGTTTTGAATTTAAAGTGGGATTATTTATTGCTTCTCTTTGTATATTTTGTGTTAACTGATTTCTTGTTTTTGTTCTTTTTTTAAAGCTGGTTTGAATCCAGAAAAAACTTACTCTGAAGAGGAATCCCTGGCTGACGGCTCTTCAAAGCCTGATCATGAGGTCTTTAAAGACCAGATTGTTGGTCTAGAACCATGCAGTAGTGCCACTCAGAAGCCTGAATGTATAACGACAGTCTCCCCACTCATTATGAAACAAAGTCCAGTGGAAGAGAAATCTTCTAACTCAAAGGTTTGTCGTGGTTTGGATCCCAGTGAAGAGCTCTGCAGTAGTTCTCTTCAGCCACACACCAAACCCTCTGTCTCTCAGCTTGAAGAAACTTTTACCCCTATGGATCTAAATGCTACTTTCTCAAAAGGTGATGTACATCCCAGTCCAGAGGCATTGCCATTAAGAGAACGAGATTATAGTGATGGCTCTCTGCAACCAGAGTTGACAGTGACTGTTCCTCAGCTTCAAAGCTCTGATCCGCTACCGGTATCCTCTGCAATCAACCCTGAAGTATCCATTCCAGATGAGCTTCCTCGCACTGTGGGAAGACAACTTGAAGTATCCATGAATACATTGTTAGAAACCAGCAGCTCAATATCAGCTGAATGTACAGCAGCACCAAAGACATGTGAGAGTGGATCCAGCTTGCAGTCAGCTGCAGTGTACACCTCATCTAACCCTGTGACGGGCGAGGTTGCTTTGTTGGGTACAAGAAGATGGGAGTTTCTCTCGGGGCTAATCGGCGTGTTGAAACGAAACAATTATGGTCCTTCAACTTCAAAAACTGCTGATAGAGACTTCATGAAGGCCAGCTCACCACTTGGTGCATCTGAATGCAATGCTGTAGTTCCTAACGCTGGCTTCGGAGAACTACAGAGGTCACAAATCAACGTTTCCCAGGAAACCTGTAGAATTGTAAACAACCCAGAGCCCATGGAGACTGGAATCAGTCAGCTGCCTATTAACACCATCATAACTGCCAGGTCAGACCACATGAGGCAGACCTCTAGAGGACACACTCTTACTGAGGTGAACAGACGACACCAACTCCATTTTCACTCTGATCTAACTCCCAGCCCTCCTAACTTTATGGCAGTTTCAGGAGGAAACAATCCTCACACCCAAGCTGCTTTTCTCCCTGGACTTCCAGACTCTGCTCCCACACAGAGCCCCTTCCCCCTCAATGCTTTTAGCATCTATCAGCAGTATATCTATCCAAGCCAGCAGGTGGTTCACCCCGTCAGCATGCATTCATTTGGGTACAGTTTAACTGCACAAATGCCTCCAAGTTCGGGAAATATGGAGATGCAGCAGTACTACTCCATGATGAGACCAGAAAGTGACCAATAACTGTTTCTATTTTGTTTTCATGGTAATCCTGTAAAGGCTATCAGAACGTTTGTGTTTCTTTTTTTTCTTTTGTACTTTATTAGGTTGCAGTAGAATTCTGTTTAAGGTAATGATTTCAAATTTTGTAATTTTAGTGTTTTTTTTTTTATCTATTTTAATCTGTTTGTGTTTTATAAGTTGTTTCAGAAATGAAATGATTACTTGTACCATTTTGATATGTTTACATTAACTCATTTTAGAGCTTTTTTTTCCATTTGGAAAGTTAAAAAGGACCTCAATTATTTTAT
>NW_015150524.1:374613-385092 GCF_000732505.1 Cyprinodon variegatus | reverse complement strand
TATATATATATATGTGTATATGTAAACAGGAACATGTTCTGTTTGTTCAGCTGAATCACTTTGATGTAAAATGTATTTTTTTATCTTTTTCAGAAGTGTGCGGGTTTTTTTTACATAAAACAACAATTTCAGCTAAATGGTATCTCTGATTAATGTTACATTTTGTATAAATCTTACACTGTGCTCTGTTCTACCAAAATAACTTCATGAACGTTAGAGGGTTAAAAAATCACAAATGTCATCCTTAGGGATAGATATATATATATATAGATGGCACCATAGTTTAAGCTGATCAGTGAATATCAAGACTGAAGACCTAAGACTTGCTGTCCTGGGGCTGAAGAGGTTAGTTTCTTAGGGTTGTGAGTGAGAAGCTATTCTTTTTAAAAGTCTGTCTTCACCTCTAAGAAAAAGTAAAGGGTTTTTATTTTGTTCAATTACACTTAGTTATTTCATCTTAAGAAAAATAACCTGTGGTTTGTGTTAGGTTCAAAAATGTAAATTCGTAAAAGAGAAACTGAGTCCACACAGGAATGAGATTCAACAGCTCCTGCAGGAGAGGAAAGAGCCCAACCCAACTTTTCAACTCTTTCTCCGACCCCCCTCCTGCAGTCCCCTTTTATTAACAGAACATAACCAATGGTTACAAAACAGAGTATTGTTCTGACAGGACAATTGATCAGGTCATAAGACAGGATGCTCCACTAACTGAATCACAAGACCGAGCGGCCTTCTGATTGAATCATAAGACAGAGTGAAGCATCTCATTTTTTAATGTTCTATATGTACATACATTAATTTTATAATCATTATTGAATAAAGCTAACAGTTTGTTCTTTAATTTGGGTTAGACTGCCTCTAGCAGCATTTATAGGCCTAGAACGGTCTAATTGGTTTGATTTTTTTATTTGCGGACATGCTGCCGCCCAACCAGAAGGACTTTACAAGAACTCTATCAAAGGGTTATAATACTCGGTGGATTCAAAGTCTGCGAACCTGGGTTGGTTTCAGAGACAGAGCCCAAGCAGCATTGGGTAGTGAGAGGGGCTAGATTTTTGCGCAATCACACAAGTGATCTTTGACCTAACTTGCATCTATCATAGAAATTGACTGAAAACTTCGACCTCATTTCGGCACGTGTCTGATCCAGAATGTTCTTCAATATCAAAAGTGATATTGGTATCGGATCGGTTCATCTCTACACATACTAAAAGTTTGTTGTGACCAGAAAGTCATTTTTCTAAGGGAAACCCAGACCACTTAAATCACACTTTTAATTCAATGATGTGGTTCCCCAGGTTTAATTTATGAAAGACTCTCCGACCCACCAAGGTCAAGGTTGCTAGATTAAAGTAAGATCTTTTTGCATTTCTAGGCATGCAAAGGCCAGAGCGTGATGGGAGTTTTCTTCTAGACGGCCTAGTGTGATCATACTTAAGTCTTTTAACCTTTTACAGAAGTGAATCTGTCACCATTTTATTATTAAATCTAACCTGTAAAAATTTAATTAAAGTGAGAAATGAGAAGATTCCTATAAGTGGGAAGTAATTTTGGATTTTTCACAAATTGATAATATTGGTTACAAGACTATTAAGATGCTTGTTGAAATGATTTTCCTAAAAGGAAGGTAAATAAAATCTGTTTTTGCACTTATTTAATGCTGTGTTGGGGGTTTGAGCTGAAACCTAACAACACAGTAATTAGAAAAGTTGGGATAGTGACCTTTTAATGAAATTAAAATTGTATTTCCTTCAGCTCCAGCCTGCCCTTTAAAATATTAGGTGATCTAATATGGCTTATTGTAAAAATGAGTTTGACACACCTGATCTAGGGAGTCTAAGCTTAATGATCAATATTCATACTGTTGTACCTGCAGCATTTACTATTTTCTTAGAATATATTTTCGAAGGATGGATTGTCAGCATCATTTTGTTATCATTGTCTACAGAGAAGGAACATTGTGTGCAAAAGGCACATAGAAGGAAGTGGAGGATTCTACTTCTTCTGTAAATACTTTTTTCTTTAAATAGGTAATATAGGAATTAAGAAATGAAGAGTACTTTTTAGAGATTAAATAATATTTCATTTCCAATCTACAATGGGAGGAAGGGGACTTGGACAAGACCAGGAAATGAAATCTGTGAAAGAGTTCAGGAATAATCTAAAAATTCAATCAGACATTTTTTTTATCCCTGTCTGAGATTCAAAATTTTTGATTCTGAAGGTTATCTGTTGATAGGTCACAATGCTGCAACAGTAATCTGTATAACAGTATAGTATTTGACCATTTAGGGTTACATCTTTATGTTAATTTTTTGTTGTCTGTGTGTGTTTTGAGGGCTTTTATGATCAGGAGGGGCTTATTCCTTCAAGGGAACATTTGAGCTTCAGGTTGTCCAGAGGCATCAAACATCAGCTGGCCACGTGGACATATTGCCATGGACTTCCCTCATTACTGAGGGTAATCATCTGGGACTGTGGTAATGGTTGAGTTTGTGAACAGGACAATGCTGCAGCTCACATTGATTGCCTGACAAATGACTTTTAGACAACATGTCTATTGGCTTATGCTGAATCGCCCTGAATATTCCAACATTTGGGTTTGGTTGGCAAAGGAATAAAAATAAAAAAGATTTTAGTTTCAAAACATGGAAACCCTCTGTGAACCCCCGTTTAACACTTGGAGCAACATTCCCTTTGCCCTCCTGGAAAAGCTATTATCAGGCATAACAAAATAACCTTTGGAAGTGATTAAAAGGTAGAAGTAGAGTAGAAAATCCCTTTATTGTCCCACAATGGGGAAATTCTGGTATTTACAGCAGCAAAAAGATTATAGATAAAACGGACGCACAAATGTGGACTTAAAAAAATTGTATAAGAATAAACATAATTGTGAAGAGTTCAAAAATAAACAATATACTGTACTGTAAAGTGTTTTAACAATATAAATACTGTGCACTATACAGTGCACAGTATTTATGCAATATACAGCTATGGAAATTCTTACAGTAAAGGATATGTGAAGAGAATGGTTTAGCTACTCAGTATTGAGTCCTTTTCAAAATTTACTATAGATAGATAGATAAATAGATAGATAGAAAATTATGCTGTGTGTAAAATCCTAATCAATTGAGGACCTAATCAAATGTAAAGTTTCCATCCATATATTGTGGTTGATATGGTGAGGAACATGTAAGTTTTCGTTTATATGGTTAATATGTGTGCTAAATTTGAACTAATTCTGTTAAGATGATTATTTCTACTATGTGGCTTCAAATTTATATTGAAATAAGCAAATAAATGTTTATTTCTATTTTATTTATTTGGAATATCCATGGGAATGACTCCCCTCCTGAGGGCTTGAAGTTGTTTTTTAAATTCATTCATCCATTTTGGATCTCCATGATTATGAGAGGAACTACCGACTTGCATCACCTTCAGGATGGCTTTTAGATCTCACCCGTGAAGGTAAAGACATTTTGTAAATCAGTTTGTGATATTAGGGTAACAAATGTATTTTTTTTTTCAACATTTTTGTGTATTCTGTGAAACCATTTAGTTAATGTAACGGCTATACTGTACAAATAACCGCCAAATCTTCACGTTTTGGTTTATGAAACTTTTTTATGCCCCTCTCAACTAAGGCCATCCTGCTGACTTTTCACAATGCAGATAGCTTTTTAAATAAAAAAAAGTTAACCGATGTAGTGTTGCTTTAATAGATTTGGACTTAAAATATGTAACGTTATAACGTTAGCAAATGCTAATTTTTTTTAAACGGCTGGTTACTATGGCAACAGCTGGGTTTCTGTTGCTAATGTGGGCCGTTAGTGGACCGTTAGTGGACCGTTAGTGGACTAGCAATCTAACCTCCCGCCCTCCTCAGCTCTGATTGCTGCTTAAATCCTAATTAGCTCCACCTGTGTCTTGTTATGCGCCATCCATGGTATTTATTCTTCTTCTGTTTCTATTTTCTGTAGTCATTTTCTTAGGCGTTATCAGGAGTTTAGTTCTTTCCTGACCGTTTCTGTAATTTTTTTTAGCATTTGTTTCTCACAGAGAGGCTGAACTATAGTTATTCCTTCTGTTACAGTTTTTATTCACTGTTTTTTGTTCTCTGGAACTACATATTGTGTTGTGAAAACCAGTTGGCTGCTTAACCTGTGAAGAGCAGGTAGGTATTTTCTTTCTTTAATACACACGCATACATACATACATACATACATACATACATACATACATACAGGGGCGTCAGCTGACCCAATACTATACAGGGGCACAATAGGGCACGCTGTGTGGAGGAAAAAAAATTTGGGGGCAATTATTTATTTTAAAAAAGCATGGGCACGGATGATTAATGCAAGCACATTTTTTGTAGCAGTTATTTATTATAAAGTATCATAAATAAATTGTAAAATCAGATTATTTTCTGCATTATTAAATATCTACCTAAACCAAACTGAATTCAGTTGGCCCACTTGTGAATTTAACTGTATAGCTCTAATCCACTACTGATGAAAGCACAATTTATCTTAATTATTCTTCAGCAAATGTGAACTTGAAAACTGAAAACTTGAAATGTGCAGAATTTCAATTCTAACTGAATTGGTAGTCTATAGCCCTATTTTAAGGAAAAAAAATGCAAGCATGAATTCTGTAGATTTCTTCATATGCCAGAGAGTCACACTTAAATTATTATTAATTAATCAAAAAATCAGTGCCCCAGGCACCGCAGATCCACAACGCGGCACATGCCCCTGTGAAAAGGGTATGCCTATGCATGTGTGCATATATAAAATCATCTTTGGTTTGTCATCCAGCTGCCTTTAACACATTGACGTTAAACTACTCTTGAGGTAGTGATGGTCAAGATGAAGCCTCAGGAGACATTTGAACTATTTGGGCAAGTTCCTCACAGTTCATGAAGCCTCATTTGAACATGGAGTGCAGAACTATAGTTGGTTAGTAATATATTTTGTAATTTATTTTTTTGCAATTGTTTTCCCTGATTTTTCTTTTCTTTTTTTTTTTCATTTAAGTTCCTTTGAAATTGTTAATGATTGGTATGTATATATATAAAAAAAAAATCCTCTAAGTTTTTTTTTTGTGTGTGTAAAATGTCTTGGAAGAGAACTAATTTAAGGTACACTGTTTTTCTATTTTAGTGAAATGAGCTCAAGTAAACTATGAAAGTTCTTGTGTAAATTGGGCAATAATGAGCAAAATGAAAGGTGTTATTCATATTAGGGATGCACGATATAATCGGCCTCCTATTGGTATCGGCCTTAAAACTGAATATCGGACATCGGTCACCCCACCGATATTCCACCCGATATTTGATCAGCTTCTGAGTTTCTAAAGTCTAAAAAAAGAAAAATAAATACTACTTCTTCTTCTTCCTCAAAAACTTCTCTTTTACAGAATTAAAAACTTCTAAAGACGAGGGAAAAAATATTGATACATTAAAATATCACAATATTTTCATATGCTGATATATTGCCATTTAAAAACACCATATCAATCTCTTTTACTAATGAAATATTGCTATATGTCATCGTTATGCTACAAAATCCCCCGAAAATTTACGAAATTTTGCCATATTTTTATATGTTGATATATTGATGCTGTATCGATCTATTTTACTAACAAAATCTCACAAGAATTTGCAAAATATCACGAGAGTTTGTAACAGAACGATGAAATTTCACGAGATTTTGAAAGTAAAATAGATCGATACCGCGTTTTTAAAAATCAATTTGATATCAGCATATGAAAATATATTTGAGTATATTTTTCAAAGTGTCAGAAATGGATAACAAAACTGCTATTTTCAATGACTACTTATTTTTGTCCAGCTTTAACATCGGTATCGGTTATCGGCTACGTGAGTTTTAAAATATCGGCATATCGGATATCGGCCAAAATCCCAATATCGTGCATCCCTAATTCATATTAATCAAATATGATAGTTTTTCCACAGTTTTTGATTTTAATATTCATTTTTCCTGGCTGATGTTTTGTCAGTTTTTCTCAGAAACATGAAACGCAGTCTACAAACTCTGTAACTCTGGCTGCATTCAGTTAGCTGGATGAGATCCTCAGACCATTGTGAGATAATATGCTGTTGAAACAGCCATATTCTAGGTTCCTTCATGCTTGGCCTCATGTGGTTGCAGTATGTCAGTTCTTGCATCATGAAGACATTATTACTATAGACAGGACTACCTGTTCCCCAGACCTGAATCGACAAAGCACATCTGGGACATCAAGTCTTGCTCCATCCGCCATTCTGAACCACAGACTGTCCAGGATCTTGGATGTTATTTTGGTGTTCTCTTTATTCATTTTATAGTTTTTCTTTTTAAAATGTATTATGGGGTCATTTTACATTCGCTGCATTTAGGTTGGGGTTCCTCCATCCCAGTCTTCGAGGTCCGGTGTCCTGCACCTCTTTAGATGTGGCTCTACTTCAACACTTGTCATGATCTCGTAGATGACTAGCCTGATTACTAATTTCATTCACCTGCCTAGCGCCGCCCAGTTCTCATTATTGTTCATCTGATCCACCTGCTTCAGCCTCTTTTTAAGCATCCTTCAGTCGTCAGTGCATGATTATTTGAGCCTTTGGTGAGAGTTCTCTAGCGTACCTAAGTGTTTCTGATTGTCTGATGTCTGTTCTGCCTGTCGACTTCTGAGCCTGCCTGTTCTGATCTGTTTGCCTGACCTATCCTTGGACTCCTGCTGGATTCTGCCTGTGTACTGAACCTGGATTCCCTTTTGGTACCATCTCGGATCTCTTGGCTCTGACCCCCGAGCACATCTTCAACACCGGCTTTGATTTTGCCCTCTGGACTATCTTGCCTTCCTTTGTCTGCTCAGTTCTGATCTCCCATCTGTTTTGTTCAGCGTCTGGGACTCTCTGGCCAACATCTGCCTCGTCTTGTCGGCAGCCGACCGGCTAGAACAAACATCCTCCTCCGGGCTTGGATTGAACTTTAAGACCAGGTTAGTGATTCATGTTCTTTATCATCCTCTGCCAGATAGCTGTGGTCACTAACCTGTGTTCTCTCCCTGCAGATGTTCCTGCCTTAGATACCCTCGCTCTTCACTGCAGATCCGTTTTCTTAAACATTTTTGAGAAATCTGTTACCTCAGTGGTCAGCAGCACATTTAATTTGTGTGTAGAAGCACAGATGGGCCTAAAATTCAAATTACATTTTTCAGTGTATATTTTCTCCTTCCTTTTACCAGCTTTAAGCTCAAAAGATTTATCCTGAGGACTATGCTTCCAAAAAAAGGTCCAAGATGACTGAAAGTATTCGTAAAACAACTCGAGTGAGGTTTAGATTGGATCCAGAAATTGACATGAAACCATCAAACACTACCTCAAAACAGAACCCTGTTTCTATCCTAAAAAAGTAAGTATCTGCCAGACTTTGATTGCCATCTTAATTTAATCACCCTCTCCTCATTGATAAAACCTCCATTTCCAGGACTGGACTCACTAATATGACGGCTGCAAACTCTGCAGCAATTCCAGGGAGTCTGAAAAGAAAAACTGCATCCAAAGAACAATCACGACTTTGTGCTGCAGAAATGTGCATTAGTACTAGAGCTTGCACTACAAATGTAAGAATGTTTCCAGAACTGAGAAATTTACCGCCTTGTACCAAACTGAATGATGGCATAACTGCACACTCTGAAAACCCAAAGCTACTTGAAAAGCCCTTCAAAGTAACTCCAAATGGACTAAGTAGAAGCCTTACCAAAATTGGCAAGTATAATTAATTTTTAAGAACTTTAGTTTATCTATTTGAGTTATTTTTTAATGTGGAATTTCTCATGCATTAGGTGTAAGTCAGCTGGTTATTGTGTTCTGTGAAGACAAGCAGCAGGTCTACTGTCAGCTGTGTTCAGTCAGACTGAAAACATCCAGCCACTCCACCAGCTTCACTCATTGCTTCAACTATGTGGTATGTAGTTTATATAAGCTTTTAGAGAAAACATTCACTATTGCTCAACAACTCTGCTTTTTTTCTAACCAAGTATTTCATGCTTTACGTGAAGAATCTGAGCTTTCGTCTAAGGTTATTTCAGCTCAATATTTAAATAATCCACTCTGATCTAGGCTTGTCTGCATCATGATTGAGTGTTTCCTATTGCCATAAATGCATCTGAATCTGGTTATTTGCCTTTCTTGCCCCCTCCCTTTGTTTGGATTGGCTCTTGGACTAACAAATATGAAATTACCCCTTTTTCTTTCCTTGGGTGGCACCCCTGAATCTCTAAAATAATGCAAAACGGAAACTTCTTAGGTCTGTATTGGAAAATAAGGCCATGGGTAACTTTGTTTTTTTTGGTTGTTTTTTTATTTTTTTTGTTGTCCTAGAAATCGAAGTATCCAGGATTGACTGCAAATGTATCAAACTTGGAGGACAAATTGAGAAGCATCGTGGCCTATTTAGCTCAGATTGAGAAAAGCCTCGGTCCACAGAAGCCACAGGTGAAAACACGAGCACACTCATAGGGGTTTTGAGAATGTTGCACATTTGAAGTTCGCACTCATCGCTTTTTTTTTGTTTGTTTTTTTGTGTAAAATTATTAAAACGGCTAATTTATGAGGGGACTTAAGTTAAAAATTAGTTTATTGCAAAACTGGTGTGTTAAATCCTTTGTATGGCTGTTTGAAAACTACTTTTGGTTTATGCTGTGGGAATGCATCTCTGCTCCAGCACACCTGAGTTGAATTAATTAAATGACCTCCTCAGCAGCCATAGAGCAAAAACCTGTTTGTCACTCATAAATACAAGTCAGGTGTGTGGCAGCAAACAGACCCTAAGCAGTGGCTTCCAGACTCTGGTGGCTGGCTTCACACATACATTGTCTGATCGTTCATCCGACATACAAAGTTGTGACATCTAAACTATATGTATAGATTTAACATTTTGGTTCTACTTTTTCTGTCTGACTTCCTGTCAGCCTTATCCGGTTTTCAATTTGTCTACATATATCCTTATGCCTGATGCTCCTATCCCTGCAGTGCACCTCTCACAGGCTCAACAGTAAAAACACTATCCAGTGTTGGAAAAGGGCTCTGGACTGCAGAGCTGAATCCATTTCACTAGCGTGGCGGTCCATCCTATGAAGCACATTACAAGTCGGATACAAACCAAATATCCCTTTTTTGGAAACCTAGGCTACTGCTGCCCGGAAGTAGAACAGCAGTACTGTGAAGAAGCCCACCAGGCAGAAGCTATGGTTAAATTGGGAAAGAGAGTAGCCGTGAACACTGAAGTTGAAACGAGCTGAACTTTTCTGTGAAATCACCACTCGGCAACCAATCAGGGACTGGTTGTAGGCAAACCTTTTTTCCACTTTGTATGTAGTACAGAGATAAATAATGTTAAAGGTGAGTGTTTATATATGAGGAATGCCCTCAAAGTTTTTAGGTAACTTTAAAAAAAGCCATTTTATTTTAGTGCTTGAAGCACTGCTGGTCTTCCTACCTCCAGCACAGACCCTGGTCTCTCACTGCCCAGCATCGGACTCTCTGCGTGGGTAGATGAGGAACTATAGCTGAATCCAACTGTTGATCAGATGCTGCATATGATGAACCAAAGTGGATTCTTCCCCCTCTCCCCAGTGCTTTAGATGGTTGTGAGGGGTAACAGCAGGTCCAAACTGAAGGGTCTGGAAGGCTGGTGATTTGCCAAATATTAAAAAAATAATTACAGCCACTAAATAAGGAAAACATCCACACTGTTATTGCCCAACATCACATGTCATTCCTGTGATAGTATTGAATATAACTAAATCACGAAACGAGTGCAGCACTAACGTCTGCTGGGATGATTTAATTGGCTGTAATTAAAAATCATTCTCTTAAAAGCAAATCTGCACAAACGGTTTTAACTGCACAAATTAATTAGCACTGAAAAAGTAAGCTAGATAATTTAGATTAAATTCAGAAATAAATGAGGGGGGGTTAAGTTGGTCTCTCTAACCCCAAAAAAAGATCTTTAGTATCTCTAAAACAGCAGCACACGATCTTTGAGATTTTTTATTTATTTTTTTCATAACTAACTAGCCTGCATAAAATAACGACAAAACGGATCTGAAGACAGGATTGTGGGTGTTTTTTAATTGAAATTTTCTAACTTTTGGGACAATATGGTCTGAAGAGTACATTTATAAAATGTTTAAGCCAGAATGATTTGAAATTTAAATATTACTTCCCATGCGATTCCTCTGTAGTTGGAACATACCCTTGGGTCCCCCTTTAACTGTACTGTTTAACCGTACTTTTCTAATTCCTCCACACTCTTTATGACAAAGGCTTCAGCCTTTTAACCCCTTGAACCCTACGGACCCACCGGCGGGGCAAGCTGCTACATGACCTCGTAATTTTACCAAACCCCCAGTATTGATGTAAAAAACATATTTGGCACAGTTTGGTGACATTTATGGATAAATGTGCCA
>NW_015150524.1:365616-374353 GCF_000732505.1 Cyprinodon variegatus | reverse complement strand
AGGCAGGGTCAAAGCTACAATGGTGCTGACACCAGAAAACCATTCTGACATCTTACCTTTACAGACGTACCAAAAGTTTCTTCTTAAATCTAATAGCTTTGAGGCTATAAGTTATTTACTTTTGTGTGTTTTTGTCAGGCAGAAATTTATTTATACCCCCTTAGGGTGTAAGAGGTTAAGGTCTTCCAGTTAACTTAATGTCTGCATTTCTGCATCCCTTTTTGCTACATGGTCATTAATATAAACATCCGCATCTTTAAGCAACTTTCCTTTGCAAACAAAAGCACGGCTGACAGGCTCAAGTGAATTTGAAAGCCATATCAATCCCTTTACTCTGTAGTAAGATGGTCACCTGAACCAACAACTGCTTTAATAATGCAAATTTGAGATGGAATCTAGAAATGTACCCTTCTACCTTCCAAATGTTTGCAAAATCTCTCTCAAATGTCTTTTGTTTGTTCTTTGTCTTTCATCTAGCGAATACAAGTGAAGAAGGACTTGTACCTAAAGCTGGCTGCACTCCCAGAAAAAGAAGGTATTTAAACTTCAAAAAGCTGTACCATTGCAACTTCGCCTTTAAACCTAAAGGGTAATACAGTAGAGGATCGTGTATTATACTCTGTTATTGTTCATAATAGAAAATTTTCATTTTCATAAAGCATCATTGCTGCTGACTTGTATATAGAGCCTTTGGCCAACTCTAGTCCCTACTCGGTTACATGTCCTCTGTTACTACCAGGTGATATAGTGTCCCCGACTTGGGGTTTACCTCCTGTCATTCCCTGAAGCCTCACTTGCTGATCTTTCACTGGGGCGACTCCCTTTGCAGTGATTCAATACGATTTGCCTTGCTACCATGAATGTTGGTGAAGGCACCCCTTACCTGCTCGGCATTGGGATGCAATATTGTCAGTTGCTTAACAAAATTTAAGTTTAGAATTTGTAGAGGTATTTGGTAGTAAAAAAAATTACCATAAAGTAACGTTATAAAACTGTATCATGTACAGGTTAGGACATGTCTTTCTGACCTTATCTTTTTTTTTAATCCTCAGCTGTTAAAGAACTGAAAGCAATTGTCAGACAAGACCTTCTAGTCTCATCCACTTCAGCTGATGTAATCAAAGCCTTTCAACAGAAAACTAGAAGGTCCTCTGAAGTTTCAAGAACACGTGGTAAATCTTAAATCCTGGCAATAATTTTTCTAAAAGTATTTAAGGCTTTTTAAGGGTCATCATTATCATTGTTTCCCCTTTCCCCCTGTGTCTCTGCTCATAAGTGTGTGTGCAACCAGCAGAGATTTCAAGACTTCCTGGTAATAACTTATCAGAGCAGAATGGTGAGCGACTTCAGCAGAAAAAACCTCTCTGTGAGAAGGAAAGGGCAAAGACTGCTGGTGAGAACATGAAATTGCTCTTCATTTTCCTTGCTTTCTATGTTTTGAAGTGATTCTATATAGATGGCTAGATAATTATATGCATAAGTGTACTTAAATGGTCATATTGGTTTAAAATAATCGCATTTTAGATTTTTATCAAAATTGTTCAGCCCTATAAATCTCCAAGTACTTCTTGTATATATTTTTCTATATATCAGTTTATTATTGATCTTAGCTTGTCACTACTACATGGTATGAATTTATTTGTGTTTTTTTTTTTCATTGTAAAGTCCTGTCAGCTATTTACCCGACTCAAGATAACTTCCAGCCTTCTAACAGATGTGACACAATGGATTCTGATTCTGCTTTAGGTCATGAAGGTGATGAAGTGGGAAGATGATCAACATTTTACAATTACTTCCAGAACAATATTTAATTCTTTGTTTCATTTTAGAAACCGTCAAACAGAATCAAAGTAACTGTGACACTGTTGCTGCTCCTCATCATCATAAAGTTACACCTGCATGTCCTGGTATGCAACATTTAATTTGGTATGTAACTTGTGTTGCCTTACACACCATCTAAATTCATTTGCACAAATTCCCCACCTTTTGTCTAACAGGAGTAAAAGCGGAAAATGCAGATTCTATTTCTGCCCTGGAAAAAGATTGTTTAAAGAGTTCTTTTCCCTTAAATGAAATCTGCAGCCCCCAGAAACAAACGGGTCTGGTACAAATGAGACCAAAAGGACTGAGCTTGAAAGAAGAAGCAGCCCCAAAAAACGACTCGGCACCACAAGAGTACTGTGAACTACAGTTTTCCCCCATTACTTTCTATGGTTGGTGTTGAGCATTTGTGTTTAACTTTGTTTTGGTACTTTATAACCACCTTGAGTGATGAATTGTTCATACAGGGAGAAAAGCTCCAGGCTGCAGTAATTTGTTCCTTTACTTGCAAGTAAGAGAACTGGATGCTGAAAAGGTTATCGGTGAGTGTCTTGACGCCCTTAGCTTTGATCATTTTTCACAGGATGATGTAGCTTATCTGAATAGTCTGCACTCACCAGGTATAGACTCTGTCTGGGAGTGCAGAGGGATATGTCTGGACACTTTCTTTCTGTGTGAAAGTTGTGAAAAAACCATCTTATGCCGCAACATCTTTGAACATATGACCAACCTTAGCCACCAACTCGAATACATGGTGAGGGTTTGTATGAAAAAATGTATAAAGTGGTTAAATACAGGAATTTATTTGTAAGGCTCTTGATGTTTCAGAGGAAAAGGCATCCTGAGTTTCTGAAGATATTCTGGCTGCAGAAGGATCTTCCTCAAGCATTACAAATGAACATTTTGCGAGAAGTTGTCAGAAGGCTGGCAGAGCGTGACCGTGCCTTTAAGGTTGATGCAAAGGTATTTATTTTTTCAGTTTATTTTTAATGGCTAAGGATTTGTGTTGCTCTCAATTTGGGAAATATTTAGGATGACAATCAACCCATTTTTCTTAAAGTGCATAATACTGAAACAAGAGTTGCATCAGTTTGTCAGGACGGCTCAATTCAATGAAGGTAAAAGCTTTACTTCCACACATCTGTCATGTTTACATGTTATATGCTTAGTTTGTATAATTATTTTGCCTCTTTAACAGCTTTGAAAATTGTGCGGAATATCCTTAGCGAAGAGAAAACAACGTTCCATCTATCATCCGGTCTTGCAGCCAGTGAGTAACTCTTGTATCTTTCTGGTGAGCATAAATAAGTTGCAGGAACTGCTCAATTTGTTCCTTCAGCATTGCATAGTTTTGCAGTTGTTGCATGGGTTCTTTGTCATCAGGAATTATCTGCTTTCCCCCCCTCCCCAACATCCCCTGCAGCAACATTTGCAGTATAGAAGCAAATTGTACTGCCTTATGTAGTCTTATTCGTGACCTAATGCTCGCTTGGTAACACAGAGTATGCAGGATGTAGACAGGGTCTATACATGCTGAAAGTCACGTACGAATCTTGGCAAAAACCGGGTTCTTAGTGGTTGACTTGCATGCAGTCGGGTCACAGGCCAAGAGATTTCCATCAAGTTTTCGACAGAGCTCCCAGTCGTGCACGTGCATCCACACAGTGCAATATTGAAACTATAAAAGCAGCCTGAAATGGAACGCTTAACTAACTTGGCTGGCCAGGCCTAACCCTTTTCTGATCGAACCCATCCTGTTAAATGACGCTGCAACTCTGTCTCAGGGTGTCTGTAATCTTCTTATAGTCAGATCCTCGGTGCTTTACTATGAGGTGCTATGTTGAACATTCAGTTTCCAGTCCCTCTCCAGCTTCTAGGATGACCTCTGGCTCTTCACTTTAGCTTCACAACAGGGTGATCTACTTGGCTTTCCTTGGATGCTTTTATAAGCTTTAAACTCTAACCAGAGCTAAATTTAGCTGACCTTCTTTCAAAACTGGACAATTATGAAAAAATTGAACTGTGACTCACTTGGATAAAGCTTCTTTGATGGGGATTATATTACTGATGAATCAATCAGAAGTAATGTTTATTTAGCACCTTTCACAGACTTAGAGGACACAAAGTGTGTCACAAAATTACAAAACAAATAAAATACATTTACAGTCACAAAAAACATGGTCATAAAACAACCCTTTATCTACTAGAATTAAAATGCTTTCTTAAACAAATAGGTTTTCAATTTACTCTTAAAAAACATCAACAGAATCAAGCACAAGAAAGGCAGAAGATTGTTCCAGGCTTCATTAAGGGAATGTTCTCCACTGGTCCGTAATGAGTACGAGGGACCATGAGCAGGTTCAGGTCCTGAGACCTCAACCACTGAGAGGGGGGGTATATGGACACAACAAATCTGTAATGTAGGAGGGAGCCTGACCATGAAAGGCCCTGAAGGTCAGCACCAGGATTTTAAACTGGAACTGAAAGTAGATGTTTAGCTAATGTTTCAGCAGTCATAATATGCAGCTGATATCCGAAAGCGATTCAGTTTTTCTCTCTGAAGTTTACCTGAAGAAAATGAACTGCTGAAAATAGTTTTGTGCTTTTCTGTCATTGGTAAATTGCAGAACAATGCCATCTGCCAAGAGGGGTAGTTTGACATCAACATTTAACTGGAACATGGGGGACTGGTCCTTTTTGAGAGTGAAAGTAAATGCTGTTTTGATTACTTGTTTTGCCTTATGAGTCAAATACCTCTGCAGATGGCTTTATATAAAGTTATGTCATGGCTCTTGGAAAGTCGAAATGTTTTCCTTTGATAATGTATTCTTCCTTGTTTGAAGGAAGTTCTGTTACAGTCTTTAATTTTCTTTAGCTGCTTAAACCTCCTTATGTTTAAAAACCAAAACGCTTGCTACCACTATTTTCCTTCACTACCTTTCTTTTATTTCATTTTAGAGGCTGAAGAGAAAGGCAAGCGCAGTAATCTGGAAGACAGTTTCATTGTTGGAGCATCAGCAGTGGTAAAAGCCTTTAGCCCTGTGAAAATGACCTCCACCTCTTTAAAGACTAATCTGTTGGACCCTTCAGCCCATGATCCAGGAGAAACTCTGGTTCAGTTTACCAATCCTAATGCATTCGTAAAGCGAGAGTTTAAATCGGCTGTCTCCTACCCTCAAAGCTTTGGTGAGGAATTGGTCCCAGAAACATCCTGCAGTGCTGTCAAGAACAGCCTGTCGGCATCCGTTGGAGCACAAACCAGAAAAAGAACAGCTGAGGTATCTCTAAGCCTACATCAACTGAAATATCCCACGCCTGCTAAACGTACATTTCTTCTACAAAGGCTGAAGAGTGAGCCTGGTTCTCCACCCTCTATGACCCCTCCACTGAACTCTGTTGCACCCTCTTCTTCGCTTGCTATGAAAGATGAAGGCTCCAGCTCCATAAAAGCTACATCCACTCTGGATCAGGATTTTCTTTTGAAGCCAATTCCTGGCATGAAATGGCAAACCTCCAAGAAGAACCACCACTCTGCATTGGCTAAGGATCATATAACCGGCATAAAGTCTGAAATAGTGTCACGAACCTGTGATTCAAAGTCCCAGCTTATTAAAGCTGAGGCGGAGATGAACCGAGCCTTTAACTCTATAGAAGGGAACACGGTGCCAAAACCTGATCCAGACTACAGGAAGGAACCTCTGTCCTTTGGTGCTTCAGCAGCAACCATCTCGTCCCCTGAGGACTTTCTAGAAGGGAGCACAGTGACCAAAGTTATACCATTGACTGAGGTGGCTCCTTCTACTGACTTACAGAATCTACAATTCTTTCATTCCCAAAAGATCTGTAGAGTTGAGTCCTATGGTACGTCTACCAACCATATCTCAGGACAAATACCAGATCCAAAAGGTGACCTAGAATCTGACTGGACTCTGATTAGTCAACCATCTTCTTTTAAAGATGAAATTTTAAACCCAGATAAACACTTCTTTCAAGGTAGCTACGAAGGACTGACTACACCTTGTTTTAACAGAAACCATCAAATTGGTTTCAACACTTGCCCACCACCAGCAGGCTCATGCTGTGCTGAAGCTTTTGAAGGTTATAATCCACACAGCCAGTTAAGTGACATTTCACATCAACAATGCATGTACCCGATCTACCCTCAGCCAGTCATTCTGTTTAGTCCAACAGTTCAGTTGCTTCCAGGAGTGGGTGTTTTCCACATCCCCTGTTACTCATGGGCAGCAAGGATGGGAAGGTGATCTGTAAAGCTTTTAGACTTGTATGAAGTTGTGAATAAAAGTTCTCTGAGGAATTGTTAGAAATCATTTATTTTATACCTGTTACTTCAGATTGTTACATTTCTTTGTGCATAAAGAATCACATTTTTCATGTGGAACTAAAATGGTTTGTGATGAAGAAAATTGTTAAAGTTGCTTTTATATTTAACAAAGTCTGGTTTTCTTCGAGTTTGTTATATGTTTCTGCCCTGGAAAAACATAGCCAATTGTAGATCTTGAATTGTATGTTGATTATACAATTAAATCCACAAACATATCCTCACCACAGCTGGAGAGTCCATTGGAGGCCATCTTGTCTTTCAGACATTAAGGTATATAAGCAGAGAGAAATGTGAGGTACGGATGGGAAAACCAGGTCAGTGTAGCTGGGTGCACTTGACATTAATTATGGTTGATTTTGTCATGATCGGTACACGAATGTGACCCAATTATGCAGAACACCACGAGGCAGGAAACAGATGAAAAGTTAACAGAGTTTATTGAATACAATCCAACGATAGTATGTTCTGGTTCTGGTCCTGGGCAAACGGGTTCACCGGAGTCTGTGAGGAAGACAGTTAGTTAGCTGGGCTCTTAGCGGTTTGTCCTTAGATAGTCTCTGGCTTGTACCTTGTGGGTCCTTGAATGGATCTTGGAGAGGACGGTTGTTGTTTCTCGAGAGAGTCTGATTAGCTGAGTCCGTTAGCTGCTTCAGCGTCTTGCTTCTAGGTAGGTAGCTGACCTTGAGTTTGGGTTTCCAGCTCTCATGTCCAGAGCTGCATGGGAACTCGAGGAAGTCTTCTGGTTTGGCTCAGAGGGCAGGCTCGGCGGGTTAAGCTCCTCCAGAGCTTCACAAGGGAAAAACTGGTTTCCTGGAAAAACAGAGATAGAGTTAGAATCCAGCTGGGATTCAAAGTCAACGAAGGTTCTCAGAGGTTCAGGGCTTAGGTGCTAACCAACTGGCTCAACACTGCGGCGTTGAGGCAAGGTCTGAAGACAGCTTAAGTAGTGGGTCCTCCTGATGATGGTAACGAGCAGCAGCTGTGCAGAGGGCTCTGCTCAGGAGGATCCACGGCGGACTCTGCTGGAGAAGAGAGGTACTTCTCCAGCCTCCAACAGATTTGAGATCAGTTAATGTTCTGATTAATCACATTAAACATCGGAGTTATTTTGGGGAATTTGTTTTGTAATTTTTTTTTTTCTGAGATGTAAATAAACCACTTTCTACACTGGACATCTGCCTACTGCCTTCTTCAGCCACTTTGGCCAGCCTATCTCCCACAGTAGCACCATAGAGGGAATTCTCACCAGCTGTCTCACTGTGTGGTGTGGAGGCTGCAGCGCCGCAGACTGGAAGGAAGTGAGAAGAGTGGTGAGAACAGCAGAGAAGATCATCAGGGCTCCTCTTCCCTCCATTAAAGACATTTCATCTCAACGCTGCGTGTCCTGAGCCTGTAACATAATTAATGACCCCTCACATTTAGTATTTTTCACCAAATTTAATTATTTTCCTCTACACTGAACCTTTCCATATCAATGCCTTTTGCACCATGACTTTAAACTGGTTTTCCTTTTCTTCTACACTGTTTACATTCTTGATCGGTGCTGCACTTTATAAATGGAAATGTTCATGTAACTGCCAAGTTGCTCATTTAATGTCGAAAGCTGTTTGCATCGAAATTTCATTTTGTATACTGGATGATCATACGTCTAATGATATGCGATAAAAGTGTTTTGAGCCATCCCCTTATTTTTCTTTAAACTCAGTCTTCATGGTGTTTCTCTTTTGTTTCATTACCCCTTGAAGTGAAAGCATCTTCCTGTGAAGGAGTCAAAATATGACCTTTGTTGGGGTTAAGTTTCCCCAACTTTAACATATAAAAAATGGGAACAAAGACAGTGTAAGATTTTTCCTGAAATGCTTTGCAAACGGTAGTCCAGAGTTGACAGTCAACCTCTTCATCTCCGCTTTGCTCAACACTTGCCAGGCTTTTTTTTGAGCAGTCAACACATTACAACAGCAGGGGTTAGTTATTACGCAGTCTCTTAGACATAGCATGAACTTTTAAGATAGCCAGCATACGCTTTACAAAAGGTGTTGGGGTTATGACTTTTCACTTCTGTTTCTCAACTGAAAAACAGGAAATCATTCTTGCAAAACATTTGACCGTCTTATGACCTTCATACAATATTTCCAATGATGAGAGTAACATAGAAAAACAAATGATTAAGAGCAATATAAATGAATAAAATGGTAAAAACAACAGAAATAACTCCAACAACCTTTGAAAGGAATGGAGCTGAGAACTAGTTAGGCATATTTCTGTTCTTAGGCAGTTTCATCAACATGCAACAAGGCTATGGCAGACTAAGTGATTATCTACATTTAAGCTTGTCTTGAGATTTTACATCCCATTAAAGATAAGAAGTAATAAGTAAAAATAATTCTAAAAATACTCCAAGACAAATTAATGAACATTAGGCACAGTAAACCAACATACAGTGCTGCTTGAAAGTTTGTGAACTAGTTGAGTAGTTTAGATTTTTCTTTATTTTTACCATGATTTTCTTATTTTTTCATCACCAGTTTTTGTATATGAAATGTCAGGTTTATGTTCATCAATTCCATTCATTTG
>NW_015150524.1:360844-363469 GCF_000732505.1 Cyprinodon variegatus | reverse complement strand
ACACAGCATTCACACTGAGCAGCTCAGTGTGGATGCTGTGTTTTGCAATAAAACACTCTGGACTTGGAAATCCGTGACCTCTGCCTGATTTTTACATTTTTGGTTGAAGACTTTTTCTGCCTTTTGAGAACTTTGAATTTTTATAAAACTTAGTTTCAATTTTTAAAGTCGTTAAGAAAGAAAATCCACAACACTAACTGAAAGAGTTCACATACTTTTGCACTTGGCATATTTTCTGTCTTTGACAGATAAAATACTTTTGTTGAATAAATAATAAAAAGATGCATCTTTTTTGTCTTTGTGTTCCTTATCTGGAAGGTCCGCATTACAATTTGAGCTTTGGATGTTCATTTTACATGATTATTATAATTTTTCTTTAGAAAACAATGGCCATGTTTGGATAGTTCACAAACTTTCAAGCAGCACTGTACCTGTCAACAGGTGTAGAAGTCCTGCTGAACATTACAGAAAACACCTGATATTGGTGACTGCCTCATGAAATCCCAAAATGAAAACACTTTAAATTGAGACTTGTTTACTAGCTAGAAGGGAGATTTGTAAGTTTGTCAAAATAACACAATAGAGGGTCCCCTACTTTGTAAAATTGTTTGGTTGATCCTTTCAGAAAGTATTTAACTTTTTCAATTTTTAGGAACATCATATCTGAGAGCCACATCGATGCCTTAGATGGAAATTGAAGTATTCTCCTTCGAGCAATCAGAGTTGCGAAAGCAATAACATTTTCCTTTCTAGAAATCGCAGCGTCAACCCCAAAAATAGCCATTAAAGGACTAAGTTTTAGATGTAGGCCAAACGCATCGTTCAAAATCCCAAATACTGAATTCCAATATTCTTTCAGCTTAGAGCATGACCAAAACATATGCGCTTAGTATACTGTTAGGTTTATTGAAGACAGTTAGTGTGTGTACATATGAAACATTGAAGACCTGCCTCCAGCCAGAAGGTCATTACAAGGTCATTCTGTCTTAAGACCCACGCCATCCTGTTGTGATCTGTTAAAAAAAGGCTCTACTGTGAAGGGAGCAGGGAGAAAAGGTGCTGGTTGTGAGTGTAGGGAATTAGTGTGCACCAATGATTAAAATATATACATGTCTTTCACATTGAATAAAGGTCTTGCTTTAAAGGTCTAAAAAAGTTTGGTATGCTGCAGAAAAGAGACAGAGGGTCTGGCATGCTGCTCGAAGTGCAACTTTAGATCAGAGCAAGATGCTGCTCTAAGTGCTATGAGTGCAACTTTAGATCAGAACAAGACAGTGAGTCTAGCAAGTCACCTAAAAGTGGCTTCTGCACTGAAGCTAAGTTAAGGGAGCACAGATGTCCAGCAAACAGACAGCCGAGCCCAAATAAGGCCTGTGCATGAGACATATGCTTGGAAGAATAGAGACACAGGAGGTTTAAGTACCAAGATTATGCCAACCAAGTTTAATGTGAAATGCTATAATCATGAATCACTGAATGAAAACTTTGCTCTGCAATGATCATTGAATGAAAACTTTGCTCTGAAATAATAATGACTGGAATATGATGTGTTTTTGATTTAATGGCAACATATGTTATTTTGACTTATAAGAAATATAATCATGACCTGTAATAAGAATAAGATCACTGAATAGTTTTATGTAAAATGTTACAATCATAATTACTGGATAACAACATTGTTTTAAAATAATAAAATCTGAATTGAAAACTGTATTTTGACATAATAATAGCTGGAGAATAAATGGTTGTTCGTTAAAAGCAACATATGTTATTATGACTTATAAGAAAAAGTAATCATGACATGTAATGAAGTGTTTTTTGATTAAATATATAAAAAATATGTTTTGAAAAGGACTTTCCTCCGGTAGAATGAAATTAATTAGACTTAACCGAAGAAAATGCATCTAAAATGGTGAAAAAGAAAGGAGGAGCTTGGGGGAGGAGCCCCAACAGCCCGAAATGTATAAAAGAGAAGCTGTTTCATTGTATTATCAGATGTTCTCCGGAGATCAGCTCAGTGTGTATGCTTTGTGTTTTTCAATAAAACACTCTGGACCTGGAAGACCGCGACTTCTGCCTGTTTTTTAGATTTTTGGTTGAAGACTTTTCTGCTTTTTGAGAACTTTGAATTTTTATAAAACTTAGCTTTAATTTTTAAGTCGTTGGGAGAGAACATCCACAACATGAGCTAGCAGTTCTTCTCCCTTCTGCAGAGGCTGTTGTTGCAAATCCCTGTCTGTGTCTGATCATTTCGTCCTCTATAAACTCACATTTTTGGAACCCAAGATCTACGTTGGTGGCTCTACAGCGATCCCACATTCCATCTATTTCAGGATATATTTTGGCAAGCCTGACTTTGCTATTGTGAGTATGGTGGAGAATTTTAACCTGAATCAGATTGAGACGTACACAAAAAGTAGTACCATTCACAAGATTAAGAGCTCCAGCCCAGGTCTCTTCTCAAATGACTATCCCTAATTCTTCTTCCCATTTTGTCTTGATGTTGGCTATTAATACATTGCTAAATTACACTCACCGGCCAGTTTATTAGGTACCCCACGCTAGTAACGGGTTGGACCCCCTTTTGCCTTCAGAACTGCCTCAATTCTTCATGGCATAGATTCA
>NW_015150524.1:342520-359794 GCF_000732505.1 Cyprinodon variegatus | reverse complement strand
TTCAAAGTCACTCAAATCACCTTTCTTCCCCATACTGATGCTCAGTTTGAACTGCAGGAGACTGTCTTGACCATGTCTACATGCCTAAATGCACTGAGTTGCCGCCATGTGATTGGCTGCTTAGAAATTAGGTGTTAACGAGCAGTTGGACAGGTGTACCTAATAAAGTGGCCGCTGAGTGTACATAATTGAGTTATTTATATTAGAGATTTGGCCCTTTAAATTTATGGGGGTCTTAAGTATAACATCCAACTTTGATAGCCTCAGGTAATTGAGGAAACGACGGGTTGTGCATTTTAATAAAGTGGCGGATCTGAAGATATCGGAAAAAACTGGATTTAGGAATAGAGTGTTTGTTGGCCAAACCTGTGAAAGTAGGAAAAGTTTTATCTATAAAAAAATCCCTGCATGTGGTAAGACCCCTAGTGTTCCATTGTGTAAATGTAGCATCAAGATTGGCAGCTGGAAAAAGGTGGTTATTAAATATAGGACTTAACATGGAAAGGTCAGGCAATTTAAATGCTTGCCTAAACTGTATCCAAATTCTTAATGTTGAACGCACTACCGGACTTGAGGAAAAACGTGATGGGGAGAAAAGGAGTCTTGTTAACAGTGCGGGAAGCGACGACTGACTACAGTTTTGCCTCCTCACTGCACCAACCCGTGTCTGGGGCCTGAAACCAGTAAGTTATTTTTTGCAGATTCGCTGCCCAATAATAAACCCTAAAATTTGGGAGAGCAAGCCCACCCCCTTTTCTTGGCCTTTCAAGCAATGTTCTACGAAGTCTTGAAGATTTGCCTCCCCATATAAAACTTGAGAGTAATACATCAATTGAACGGAAGAAGGAATTTGGTAGAAAAACTGGGATACTTTGAAACAAATATAAAAATCTAGGCAACACATTCATTTTGATGCAGTTGATTTTTTCAGCTAGAGAAAGATAAATTGCACTCCATCTCTGGAGATCAGAATTTAGTTTTTCCATAATGGGAATGTAGTTGGCTTTAAACAGTTCAGAAAAAGATGGGGTAATGTTGGTAAAGTGCGGTAAACTTATGCGGTAAAGTGAAAATTATATCTCTGCAAGTCATCTAGGAGTCTTCAGCGAAATCTTAGATAAATGACTATTTTAATAAAAACTCATTAAATAATCAATTTATGTAGATATTAGTACTTGTAAATATCAATGTTATGCAGAATGATTACTATGTAATGACAGTGGAAAAGATGTCCGCTCAAAACTCAAACCTGAAAGAGTTTTATCCACTATATTTTTTATCTAGAAAGCAGGGATTTATGAAAATATTTGTCTATTTGTTAGCAAAGACTGTGGGAAAATATAGTTTGTCTTTATTTAGAAAAAAAGGATGTTGTGCTCATTAATTTTGCTGTTGGAACGGTGTAGATTGACCCTGAGCTTTTGGTGCCTATCTACTTTTATATAAGATTGATTAGATGCTGATGCATCTGCTTGTTAGAATTACCTTTATTCAAAAGATTACCTCCATATATTCAAAGGTAATTGATGGTTAGCTGTTTGGGTGATCATATTTTTAACCAAATATTTGACTGCAGTAGGGATAGTCTTCATTACAGTATTATACTGAGTACACAAGCAGTTTTAGTTATACAATACGAAAAATTCCTCATACACCAGCCAACTTCCTGTCATTTAGAAAATGTCTTACAATAGAAAAGCCCATATTGTTTATTCCAGATTGGAGTTTGGTGGGGAAAAAAAATGTGTGAGCATATAAGTTTCCAACAAAATAACACCTGTATATGAATAAAAGCTTAAGTCACATCAAAAAACAAAATCTATGCATCTAATTTCATAAACAAACCTTAGGGGAGATTTGTAGAAAGCTGAGAGTTTAGGCAATTCTTTCAAGGAAGAATTCAAGTTTATTTTTACACCTGCGGACGAGAGAAAAAGCTCTGACTGGGGTGGCTTTTTACTCTTACACATATGCAAAGACTCCCAACACACACACACTCCAAGGGAAACCATCCCCCCCCCCCATCAAGGACATTTTCTGTTAGGGTAATATATCTTTTACTGGTCAGATGGTGCATCTCCCAACAGCCGAGTTCCTGTTCATGCCATGGGGGAGGCTGAATGAACTCATTCTTATCTCATGACCTTCGTTTGGAGCCTGTGACTGAAAACAGACAGACCTCAACATTCTTACTCCACAGTATATTCTAATTACATTTGTTAAAGAAAATCTGCCAGTTTATTTAACAATGTCAATAGCTTGTAAAACACCATCCTAAAAATCTTCAACCATGTTTTCTTTCTTCAAGTAGTGGACGTTTATACACCTTAATTTAATATGTTGTTCATTTGTTTTATGGGAAAATGAGGAGTGCAGACCAGGCTGATGTGCTCTACCTTCTTAGTTCTAGTTAGAACACAGGCAGCTTTTTAGGCAAACCTATGAAGATGCTGTTGCACTAATCAATCCTACTAAAGATTAATGCATGGATTTGTTTTTCTAGATCCTGTTTGGACATTAGTCCTTTAATCCTGGAATTGTTCTCAGGGAGATAAAAGGCTGCCTTTATGTTCCTCTGAAGGAACATAGAGGCAGTTACTAAGTCAACCAGTTACTTTTCCAATATCATACTTTTTACTTTTATTTGAGTGAAGATATGATGAGGTATGGCGACCCATCATGAATAACTCACTGAAGAATAGGTTTGTTTTAAACTAACAAAAAAATGCACCAGAGAGACAAAAACCTGCAGTTAATTTCTAAGTGAGACTCCAGATTTGTACTCCAGCTTCTGTTTTAATGTCATTTTCTATTGGCTGATCCTGCTGTGTTGTTTGGAGGTCAAGTGGAAATACAACAAACAGTTTACTATTATAAGTTACAGGAAGTAACTCACCATATTCTCACCTACATCCATACCCAGTGGTGTCAAAATACACACATTTGTTACTTAAGTAGAAGTATAGATACCGCAATTTAAAAACACTCTGGTAAAAGTTGAAGTATCAACCTGACCTCTTTACTCAAGTAAAAGTGAAAAAGTTTGTGCTCCAGAAACTATTTAAAGTATAAAAGTATAAAGTAACCTTTAAAAATAACAGCCAGATGCCACTTTATGAATTAAAAGCTCAATTTTTCGACTATTTAGAAAAATGTTTGAGATAGGGCCAAGGATGAGGGAGGTCTTGTTGGTCTCCATCTCCCGATGTGCTCTCTCCTGTGTCCGAACTTTCAGACAATTCACGTTTGCAGTTTGAAGAACACCTGCTTGCTTCTGATGATTTCCTTTAGCTAACCAATGAGTGTTTGCGTTATATGACTCATCCAATTACACTAGTTTCCACTAGATGTGGATGGCACCAATGATCTGCATTGGATGGAGCACATGACGTGAAATAAATATTTATAAACATTAAACTGAAGCCAAGAGTAACGAGTAACATTTGTTTTAAAAATTTAAGGAATAGAAAGTACAGATACTGTGAAAATGTCATGAGTAGAAGTCAAAAGAAGAAAGAAAAATATGTAATGGAGTAAAGTATAGATACCTAAAAAGTGTACTTAAGTACAGTAACAAAGTATTTGTACTTTGTTACTTGACACCTCTGTCCATAACATACTAACAATAATGACGTCAGAGATTTTATAGCAAAAATCATCTTTTGCTTCTTTCACCTGTATAAATACTGAGTGTCTTTTTATTTCATTTTCTAATTTACATTGTTTTTAAAACATTAAATCAGATGTTATGACATGACTCTGTACCTGAGTAGCCTTTTCCCTATTTTTTATGATTCTGTAGTAATTTATTCGATGGCTACTCTTTACTTTTACTTAAATGAAATTATGATAAAGTAGTGCTATTGTTATTTGAGTAGCTACAGGTTTTTTTTTTTTTTTTTTGCCTTTTGACTAGTCAGAATGTCAATTCAAGATATCTTTAATTTTGTTTTGTCTAGTCATTATTTGCTTTTAAGATATCTATAATTGATCAGCACCCCTCGCGACCTCATTCGTGATAAGCATGTCAGATAATGGATGGATGGATGGATATCTATAATTGAGTTTTCACTAGTCAAAACTGCATTACTATGGCAAGCCGTTTTAACATAAATTCGGCTGCTCCACCTTTACATTCAAGATATCTCAAATTGTTTTATGACTAGACGTTTTAGCGATTTTAGATATCTTTAAATATAAATTCGGTTGTAACGCCTTTACGTTCAAGATATCTCAAATTGTTTTATGACTAGACGTTTTAGCGATTTAAGATATCTCTGATTATATTTTGACTAGTCAAAATACCTATTCGACTAGTCGAAATTACGTCAGATTTACCATTAACTTGCATGGAGACGTCAATTTTAGATATCTAGAATTAATTACTGACTATCTGAAATACACATTTCAGATATCTACATTTATATTACGACTAGTCATAAATTGATTTCAAGGTATTCGATTTTAGTTTTGACTAGTCATAATTCTAATTAAAGATATCTCAAATGCCACCATAATTCAAGATATCTTAAATGTATTTTAGGACAGGAGATATGCTACGGCATGCCTTTTTGCCATATGCCATACTGTTAAAACGGCTTGCCATAGCGCGCAGCATTTTGTTGCTAAACTCCACCGGAAGCTGGTTGGTGCGTCATTTTTAACGTTACTTCCCGTTCCTCCAGTCTCCCGTACAGGCGCTGTTTTCCAGCCGCTGCTGTGGAGCAGGTAGGTTTACCAGCTGCGTTGTAGAAATGGGTGAAGGAATGTGTTGGTTGGAAAGATAAGAACCTCATCAAGCCGAAGACAGGACATGTGGACGGGTTAACCGAAACAAAGCTACCGCCGCTTGGCTAAGACTGAGAATTCCTTTAGCTAATGTTTGTTTTCTGCTGTTAATGATGTGATTTATGCTGCCTTTTTAACACCTGAAGTTTACTTAACTTGTTCACATGGATCAATATTTAAAGGAGAATAATTAAAACTGAGATTTGAGGGGAAAAGTGCCCCATAAGTGAAGATGTTTGTTAAAATGTTTTCTCTTTTTATGTCCGAGCCGTTTCTTTTCTCACCAACACTCGTTACTGTGAGAGTTGTTTGTCTACATTCCAGTTTGTTTATTTTTGATACAGAGACGCACAAATTTAGACAGCAAAATGGATGTTTGTTGGATTTTGAAAAATGTTTTAGAATAAGGTTTTGACGAAATGGAATCAAAGTAATCTAGGATAATTCTTAAGTTTTTAGTTGTTGTTTTTAAACCACGGCGCCATCTAGCGTTCACATGTAAAATGTCTCATCAGATGTTTATATTGTCATAGTTTTTTATTTGCTACTTGCCTTGATATTTCCTCACTAATGTTCTTTATTCCTCTTTGACCTTCAGAGAACAGCTGGATATCTACTGTGATTGAATTGCCTGGATCAATTGATTCTTATAAAGGCTAATTTATATTTTTAGTTAAACTGGATCAATATTTGAATTCAAATAAGCATTTTATGTTGAATTGGCTGCAAAAAGTAATGCCTGCTAAGAAGGATGTTATGTGTGGACTCTTCTTTTATTACTTCCCTTCAGTTTCTGCATACAGGAGGCGTTTATCCTAGACTTCCACGATGGATCCAGGTAGGGTTCTGAAATTTTTTTTTTAACATCTGCAGCGTTATAATGCATGGTTATCCTGTTTTTGTTTTGTGTTTTTGTCACTGCTAAATGTTCTAAAAGTTAATGAAAGGTCATATACAGAAAGAAATAAACCAATTTAATATAAAAAATGTTTTCAAATGACGATTTCATTTTTTAAGACAGTAAAGTCATACAGGCTAACCCAGGGGTCAGCAACCCAAACTGCTCAAAGAGCCATATTGGACCAAAAAAACAAAAAATAAATCTGTTTAGAGCCGCAAAAATGTAAAAGTCTTATACATGCCTCGTACGGAAACACGGGCTCTAAGTGTATTATCCTACTATAGAAAATGACTATGTGGGGCTCCTCAAGCAAATGTCACATAGCAGCATGAGGTGAGTGAATGCTCCCATCACGCGCTGCTTCACCGCACGCCGCTTAACCGCACGCCGCTTAACCGCCCTTCACCGCACGGTTTTAGTTTTGTTGCATTGATGAAATTATAGAAAAATATAGAAACAGGATCAGGAATCTCTCTATGGTGGACGTGTTTCTGTTTGGAGGAGTTGATTGAGTCATGAGGAACCAAGCAGGAACTGACATCATCAGAGCAGAGCTCTCTAACCCTGAAATCCCCCATCCCAGCGTTCCTTGGTGTGTTTCATATTTTTAGGATTTGGGGAAAAAATGGAAGAAAGTTCCAATTCCTGCATCAGAGCTCTACCTGTTTGATCTGTGGACGGTTTTCCATCCTTGCAACAAAACTAATAGCAGTAGTGGAGTTTGGAGATGTAATCCACTTCTTTAATCTAAATTTGCTCTCCTCTACTTTATCCAGAAGTTCTGCAATCGCCATTTTTCTCTCCCTCCCAGCTTGGTTGTTGGCTGCATATTTAGCTTGCCTTCCCTGGAAATGCCTTTCCAAATTTTTATTTTTATTTTTTGCCAACCTCTCATTACCAAGCAAAAATGCAGGCAATCGTTCCGCATTGATAATATATAAAAAGCATATTTTTGAGCCAATGAAAACGTGATCTTTGCTATTAAAATGAGACCAGTAATTTGAATCATGTAAGAGTGAGAAAAAAACAGACGGGAAATCTTTTATATAATGCATATGATTTCTTCCATAAAACCTTTTTTTAAAGAATGATTTTCTGTGATGCTTTCTCGTGTGTAGATGTTTTAGGGAAAAGCCAGCTGCTGGATTCTCTGAAGGCCTATCTGAACAACAAAACCAGATTACAACCCATCATTGGTCTGTAGCAACCGATCATAGTTTGCCTAAAAGTGGCTTTTATTTGCATTTTGTTCGTTAACCCTATGGTTTTGTACCCATTTAGGCCTGGGCACCATCATAGAGTGTGTGAACGTGAGTTCACAACTCAGACAGACCCTGTACCTGTGTGAGGTGTGCGACTGCAGACTCACCAAAGCTGATATGCGAAACCATATAATGGGGAGTCATCACAGGTTCAACTACATCGTAAGGGCTGCTGATGGAAAGTCGTGGTTCCGTGTTTCCTATCCGCTCTGAGTTGTTCTAATGTGGGACGTTATGCTTGGCAGAAAACCCATCACCCTTACATGGTGTCTAAATGGCTGGAGAGCCCTGACCTGTCTAAGATGGCCTGGCCTCTCATGGAGTTGGCTAAGGTGCTGGAGAAAAAAGAAGGACCAGGACTCGTCCAAGTAGGCTATTTTCCACTTATTCAACTTTCACACGTGTATCTATGTCTGTTTTTAATGCGTTTGTATCTCTTATGAATGTTTATATAAAGTTGTTTGAAGTTAAGGATGATCATTACCAGATGATGGCAACGCAGAGTGAAAATCACGGTAAGCTTTTGTTTTCTTTATTTACCCCCTTGTTTTGTTCTTGTATGCATATTTTATTGTTATTCTGATGTCATTCTGTCTGTCCAACACCACAGCAGTTACTCTGGCGAAGGCCTTAAGAAAACAGCAGGAGTTGGAGAGCTTTTCAAAGACGGCCCCTCTGCATTATCCCGTTGTCTCCCAGAGGACTGTTTTGCCTGCACGCAACCAACCAAAAGATCCAGAGTCCCGTGACAGGACCTGCTTTAAAAACATCTCCCCACCACAGCTGGAAGAGGTCCAGATGTTGGGAGACGCCTCTGTAGAACCGGAGAGAGCCACAGACTTTCTAGACGATGGCGCTGAAACAAAGCCTCTCATTGGTAAGCTCTTAATTATTCTCCTCTTTGGAAGTAAAATTTTCCAAATATTAAATCAGTGTGAGCAAGATTATTGCATAATTACTTCCCTTACTTCATTTATTATTCAAACATCACATTAATGCATTGATTTGGCCACTTGTTGTTTCCCAACGCCAAAGGGAGTAGATGTTCTCTTTTTCCAAGTTTTTGTTTAGTCTCAGTCGAAGGAGGTATTTTTCCCCTTGTTTAATATTGACTTTATCTAAAATGTTAAACTAACTGATTAGGAAATGACTCCCGCCCATGTTTTATCTCCAGGTCTTGCCCGTGTGGTTGAGTTTAGAAGTGAAGACGGCTGCTCATATTGTTTTTTATGCCACTGCTGTCGCATAAGATCCACCAAACAGGACATCACTGATCACCTAACCAGCTCATCCCATCTAGTTAACTACCTGGTGAGTTTGTTTTAGACTTGCACCCAGCATCATAACACGTCTAACTATAGCTCCGCTTGGCATACTAAAAGTCTCATTGTTATAGATGGAGATTTATCCAGATTACATGGAAGCTTTGGGTGAAGTTACTGAGGATAACTTCCAGCTTCAGTCACTGGCTGCTAAAGTGGAGGAAGAGGAGGGCAGAGGGGAGATGAAGGTATTTTATCGCCACATAGAGCATGGGTTGGTTTAAACATTTAAGAAATAAATATATCCTAAAATAGGATTAGATTTAAACAAGAGTTCTGAGAGTGAAATACAGTAACACTTAAACAAGTATTATAAAGTTAACCAGCTTATTTTCATATAAAATATTGATGTTTTTGTGAGTGGTTAGAGACCTTGATATCGTTCTTCTTTCAGACGTTTATTTTTTGCGATGAATTTGTTACATAATGGTAAAAGTAAATTGGAGTAAATCAGCTTAAATGAACAAAGATGAAGTTGTCTTTCAAATTAGGTAAGCTTTTGTAAAAATAAATAATTAAATTATAGTTCTAGTTGAATAGCTTTTAACTTTTTAGCATGATGGTTTGGTCCAGTTCTAGAGCATCTAATACCCAACCATATTTAATGGAACAGGAACATTTCACTGACTAACTGGAGAGAGGGTCATCACCCCTACTGTTGAGCTGAAATAACAAGGGAAATCGCCCCCCAATCAATTATTTATCAATGGATATATCCAGAGAGAGACTGCAAAGAAACCTATCTTCTTCAGGAACTGTCTAAAGACACTACAGTTACTTCATCTTTTTCATAGAAACACTTTGGCAGTAAACACCTTAACAAAGCCGGATCGTCCCTTGAAGAATCATGGCACCACAAGGGAGTTTATTACTCTTTGCTTCTGCAGCTCAAACCGGTAATTGCTAGATTAGTGCACCCAAGTATCTTTAAGTCGCTCAAACCTGTATCAGTGCTGTGCAGTTCTCAACAAAACTCCTATAGTTCTCTCATTCTCCTTCACATTGACATTTCATGCGATACCTTCCAAAACAGTTATTACATATTCTGGATTCATCATCAAAAGCCAATACAATACAATAATAATTATTGCATTTATTTTCCCATATTATTACATTTTTCAAACAAAATTTGTTTTTGTTGGAGTTCAAATCTTAACCATTGACTAAATATTTTACAACTATAGATAACAGACCTGAGCTGAGAGCTGTTCTAAGTTAAATATGTTCCTAAAGGTGGACGCTAATATCTGTTCAGTTTTTTTTTCTTGTGCAGGTTTATGTGTGTTTATATAATTTGCTGTTAAAGATCAGAAAATGGCCATTTGCAATATACTGAGGGTGTGATGGCACTCGTCCTAAATATCTCATGTTCCCAGATAGTAAATGTACCAGAGTCCATCTGTAGTCAACTCACTGGCAAAAGTTACCACTGGTGTAAGTAGAGCTGACTTTCCTTCCTTTGCTGAACCTCTAACCTTCCATCTCTAATGTTCCAACTCTGCTCTTAAAGTCTGACTTCGTCTCCGGACTCCACGGTGTGAATATGGGGTCAGTTAACCTTTTAAATCCCTACTATGCCGCATGTTTTCTACATCCACAGGGATGCACAGACCAGCCTCATAGCATGGCTTACGGTACGAGAAGGGATTTTTTAGATTACTATGATGTTTTTATGCAGACGTCCTTTATTGAAAATTAGGAATCCAGTGCTTCATTTTTAGTTTAGCCTTTTTTCCTTTTCTTTTTAAACTAAACTGATAAATATGCAGTGCTTTGCAAAAGTATTCCAACTACTTGAACTCCTAGTCAAGCTATCCATGTAATTTAGTTCCTAATTTTGAAATGGAAGAAACGTGAAGCAGAAATGGAAAATAAAAAAAGTTTTTTTTTCCCCGACCCCGAACACTAAAGTTCAGTCAGTCGGAATTGAATTCTAGTTATATTCTATAGTTATTTATTTATGTCATGTGAGGCAGTGTGCAGCCCTTGGTGGCTGTGCGTATTATCATAGCAACTAATCCAGCAATTATCCAGGTCTCTTTGTTTATTCTGCATCTGCATTATTATTAGACAAAAGCCTCAGCGCTGATCTCTGTGACCATTTCTTTGCCTTATTTCAGTTAAAGTGTTAAAATCGGGTTTTGCTTTAGAGTTTCTCCATTAGAGGATTTTTTAATTTCTCTGTTTGATTGCTTCTGGGAGAAGCTCCTGACTACCAACAGCATTTTGTTCATCTTTTTTTGTATAATCCAGTGGTTTTGTTCGAGATTCACGGTGAACCGTTTGCTGATCCAAAAGGTAAAAAAACAGCAGAAACATCTGTTAGGATTGCAAGTGTGAACACAACCATCGACAGGACAACTGTTAGTCATCCACTATTGATCGGTCATTGAATATTTTATCTTTTATTGTATTTAATTTAGGGCTGAAACAATTAATTGGATTAATCATGATTAATCAATTATAGAAATAATCATTAACTAATTTAGTCATTGATTAATCATTAACTGGGGTGTAGAGACTCTAAATCAGGTCTTCAGCTGATAGAAAGAACCACTTAGAGCAGCAATTATACCATAATTGTAATAAAAAAAAAATATGTCTTTCCGATTATTAATCAGAAAAATAATCGTCAGATACATTTTTTGCAAAATAATCGTTAGTTGCAGCCATATTTTAATTTTATTTAGGTTTTATTTTATTTAGGTAATAGGATTTGCAAATGATTGCCTCTTGTTTTTATGTTTTATTCTAAATCTATTTTCTATGGAATTTGGGTTTTGTTTTCTCTTTAGTTAATTATTTAGATATAATATATGATTTTCTTCAACTTTCCAATTATGTATGTGGAGGTTGGGAAAAGTCCAAGCAGTGTGAATACTTTTGCAAGGCGCTTTATTACCCAGCTTATCCAAATCCAGTGAAGTCTGATTAACTTCCTCTCTGCAAAGTGCAGTTAGTGCGTTTTATATTTTGGTTTTATTTTACTGAAATATTTTAGGATGTGGCATTTGTCTACATTATATTTGAGGTGTGCGTCACGACTGCTCATTTCTGCACAAACATCAGTGATAGTCGCTGCTCTGCACACACCTCAGCAGAATATCGCTGAGGTGTTGCATCCTCAGCAACATGATGATTTCTGGATCTTATCGATATCGATAAGGTCACAGTATCCAGACTTTTTATTTCTCAGTATACTACCTTATGAATAAATTTGACTTTCTTTTTCAGCCTGTTTGTATTTTCTCCCCTTCTACTAACTTTAGCAGTCTTTCTTTTTAAAAGTACTTGTTTTTGCATTTTGTCTGTATATCCTTGGCATTTTGCTCATTTTCAAGGTTTAAAGATGCTTTCGAGTGGAGGGAAATATTCTAACCTTCGGCAAAAAAGAGAAGCTGTCAGAGGCGAGTATTGTTTTTCCTCATCTTTTAAAAGGAAAAACAGATCTCCCCTCAGTTAATCTAACCTGTACATGTTTCAGGTGTGAATCAGATAACAGCTCCACCTGCGGGAAAGAAAATCCCAGTGATCTCAAAACGAAGAGAAAAAAGAAAAAAAAAACAAATGAAGAACAACCAAGGGAAAAAGACTGATACCATGTTTAACGTGAGCCTGCCTGTTGGTAAAGGTGAACTGCTGCTGGAGAGAAGATCTTTTAGCAAATTTCGTCGGTTTGAGTCACCTGAATCACTTCCATCTAAACTGGACCCAGTTAAATCCCCCTCTGGGATGGTAGAAACCAGCTCTCTAGCAGATGACCCTGTAGATCCTACTAATGCTGACCCAGAGCTGCCAAGCTCTCGCGTAGAGCGGCATCTTTACACAGAAGATGCAGGAACTATGGAACATAATACAGACACACAAATCAAAGTCACGGTTTTCCAGGATGGGGATGGCTACTTTGAAGAGCACCAGTCTGAACACAATAAACCAGTCGGACCTCAGGAATGCCTGAGTGCAGACTGGAACCCGGAAGCTCCACAGGCCCAGAGTGGGGAACTATTTTCTTCAATACCCCACCATTATAACTCCAACTACATGAATGGAAACTGTAGCTCTGATTTCTGGTACAGTTCAGCGTCCGCTGGAGAAAACGAGGAAGCATCAAGACAAGGGAGAGGAAGAATGGATGTTAACTCGAGCTCAGTTCAACAGCAGCCTCAATATCAGCAGCCATCATGGAGCAACACGCTTCCTTACACAAAGGGTATTTGGGAGCATCAAGTTGTTTCCTATTTGAACACTGTCAGGATAAACACACAAAGTGACTCTGGACATATCCCTGTATGTGGAGGTGGCTTTTCAGAAGGATCTAGAGGACATGAGTATGAGACTCAGCAGAGATACTCTGAACTCTCTGCTGACCATTACCAACCGGTTCCTCATTCTTACACCACTCCGCCTTCAGCATTTGAAGTCAGCCCAATGCAGCAGAGGCTGATGTTTCATACCAACAGTGGTGCTTTACCTTCGACTCAGCCATACCTTTCCTACCCAGTCACACATGGACGTGGTTGGGGATGGACTCAGGCTGATGCCGTTATTCAGCCAGACCAAACTGGCTTTTACAATGCCAGCTCTGATGTTTATTTCAGAGCTGGCGTCTAAATGCAATAGATCCAAACTTCAGGACTCAACGCTCCAGCCTTTTTTTTAGGTGTTTAAATGATGGAATAGCTTCTATATTTTTTAAGTACCCCATTATTTGTACAAACCGGGAGTCTTCTGAAGTAAATATTATTTGGTTGTTGATTAACTTGGAGATGAAGCGACAAAAGGCCGTATTGAGAAAGACATGATTGTATTCTGATTTATTTCAAAGCTGCTATTGCTGCTTATGTTCAGTTAAATTTAAAACTACTTCATCAGTGCCAAAGAGAAACTGATTTCTTGTGATGGTCTGTGTTAAAGTGGCACTAAAGACAACCTGCTGTTATATTAAAGTATTACTGAAGGTTAAACATTATGTTTTAACTTTGATGAAATGTTCATTGTATTTGAAATGTTCTTCTTTGTATTTTCTGCTTGGTGCGTACAGTCGGTGTGTAAAGCTGCAGCACGCTGTGCCTGTGCTCCACTGACCCAGTACTGTGCCTTTCAGAGTAACAACTTGTCACAACCTCCACCTGCAGCTAACTGCTATCAGATATTTTTGGGCAAAGCAGATCTACTGATGCACATGATGTGATCTGAGTATACATCTTCTGCAAAAGCTTAAATAAAAACTCGATTGTATCTTCTCATCAAGACGCCTTCAGCATCTTTTCATCATTTTATCTTGATATAATCATATAAAAAAAGAAGGTACAGATTTGATTAAAAACTTTGTCATGATCCCCTTGTTTTTTTAACAAATCAACAGTGACCTAACAAAGAGTTATAATAGGAGGAGAAGGGAGGGTATCTGTTAACATAGCAGTGGGGTATTAGTTACTTAATTTCTTCCAAACAGCAATTTGCAGTCTCAAGGAATAAGTGACACAAAAATTCCTTCATAATCCCTTTTTGTTTGACATTTTTAAGACTTTTCAACCGTTTTTTGCCTTGCAAGCAACAGTCGAGGTAAATATCTTCCTTTTGCACAACTTTCTCAGTAGATGAGCTCGTATGCATTATATCTTATCAAAGTCATGCATAATTTTTTAGGTCCAACAACAGTGCCATTCCAACACAAACAGGACTGATTGGCCTTAATCTTGCCACTCTCCAGCTCTGTTGAGGAGTCCAGCTGATTGTTTTTGATGTGTGGTCTAACATGGTACCGTTTTCCAGTCAAATTCTGCCCATTGTCTAAAACAGGTAGAACTATGTTAAAATCAACGCCTATCCTTAGACAATTCCAGCTGTGATTTGGTTTCCCACTTTCTTCTGATGTAAAGTGATCTTTCCATTACAGCTTTTCATGCATTTCTACAATCTAGAGACAATTTGAAGAGGATACTTTTCTGTATGCCCCAAGATTATTTCTATAAACTCCTTCCTTCTTTTGAAAGATGGGGTCAGATATCTGAATTACAAAAGTATCTTAATTGAAAGTACCTGTACTATCTGAATTTAATTAACCAAATTCTCTGTTTAATTTGCAAATTATATAAACTCTGTTCCTTTGATTAGCACACACTACGCTGTAATTCCCTCATCAATCCACTTTTAATAATTGCTGCCCAGGTGATGACATCTAAATTTAGGGCAGTAAAAAGCCATGATCCCAGTTTTAAAAATATACATTTCCACTGATACATATTTTAGATAAGTCAGTTAATTATTCTTCTCTGAATGAAATTACATTTATTCATTGAGGATGTTTAAAAGTAGCAGGCATACTCTTATAAAAATGTTAAAAAAATAAGTAGACAACCATTAGAGACAATAAAGTCAATTGAAACTATGATATGGTAAAGTATTAAAATAAATAGAGGACAAGAGTACAGAAAGTACAGTAGAGTGGGGATTAACACTGGAGAAAAGTAAATTGAATTTATGTTAACAGGGTTTTTGCAGTTTAGGCTGATAAACATCTGTGCCTAGACTATCCCACAGAAACACCTTTTTAATTGAATATTTTTAGAAGTAAAAATGTAAAAACCTTTGTGGTATGATGTAAACCAATGGAGCTCCCCGAGTCTCACTTTTGAATAAACTGCAATAGATTTTAAAATTGTTCAGAAATTTTTTGAAAGATAATTTAATTAAATCCATAAGGATCAAAAGTTGTTGCAGCATATCGATGGTCCTGGCACTTGCAACTGACTTTATTGGTTTCCCTAGGCCTTTGTTGAGCTCAAAGGTTTTCATTTAATCATTTATACAACATTACTAGGTAGATAACCTGACCGCAAAGATGCGTCTGCTCTAACCAGAAAAAAAGAATCTTTACTTTATCTACAATGTGTCACCCCCACATTTTCTCAGTGAACGTCTGGGAATCTTCAGCTTGGCTTGGGTGAGCAACAGATAAAGAGACTTGGCCTTGAAGCTTGTGAGAAATTTCTCGTAATCTGTATGTGGTAACACCTGGCATCTCTGAATCCTCACTATAGTCTGGGAAAGTGACATACTCAAATAACAGGAGGGAAATAGGAAAGTGAACACACACCAGTTGACAGGCCAGAAAAATAATAGAAAAAGGAACATGAGCGATATCAAGTGCCATGTTAAAAACTAGAAATGGGTGTTTTTATAAATGCCTTCTGCACCTTTGTTATGTGTTGATCCATGTGCCTACTTATCTTCGCCACTCGATGTCTGAATAGAGCTTCCATGTTGTGGAGAGACAGGTTATTGGCTGATAGTTGGTTGAGAATGTCCCTTTCTAGGGGTCTATAATTATTATGACTGTTTGGCCCTCTGTCAGCTGTTGAGGGGGTGGGGGTTCCCATTCTTCAGGTGTTGGGTCATTTGTGCCGCTTGGCATTCATGTAGAGAAGTGAGCTTCTTCAGCTAGTAGGTGTGGCTCATCTGGACCCAGTGCTGTCCAGTTCTTCACCCCTGACAGTGTTTGATGGAGGTCTGCCATTATGATGTTCACTGGACCTTGTTAAAGGAGGTTAGCATGCGCAGCTCTTAGGTCTTTAAGTCACTGCATCTCTGTTACACTGCAAAAAACTGAAATCTAAATAAGTCATTTTTTCTTATATTAGGTGCTTTTTTCTTGAATTGAGAAGGTAAGGGAGACACATTGCCAATGAAACAACAATTTACATTTAAAATAAGGAAAAACAATTGCATTGTCTTATTTCAAGTGCATGTTATCTAATTATCTTATTTTAAGAGTGAAAATACTCATTCCATTGGCAGATCATCTTATTTACCTACGGTACTCAAATTATTGGTAAATACACTTAATTTAAGACATTTTTGCTCATTTCTAGATCGTTTTTGCAGTGTATGTATTATGTACTCTATTGTTCATTTTCCAGCCTTGGCAGGTTGTTTCATGTGTTATCACTAGTGATTGGTCCAGCATCACCGATGCCTTGGTGCATGAGTCGAACCAATAGAGCAAAACACTATCGATGCACGTGTCGTTTGAAGAAATTAATGAGACAGATGCAGGAGTTGTTTCTGACTGACTCACTAAACTGTGTTTAAAAGTGTATCTGTCAACATGATGCATCTGCTAAAAAGATGTCTCATCTTTTGCTCTTTATCATTAAAATTAGGAAGGATTTTGAAGCAGCCTAAAAGTAATAGAAACATAATCTCAACATGAAGCCAGTAGGAACCGTTGCTTTTTGAGTTTAATTTTCTCATTGTGTCATACTTTTCCTCTCAGTTATCACATCGCCAAATTGATTCAAAGTTTTCTATCTAGAGAAAACCAGTTGATTGCATCGACTCATTGACTCGAATGCAATCTCTTACACTAAACATGCTTGTAGCGACAGTGGAGAGGAAAAACTCCCTTTAAACAGGAAGAAACCTCCATCAGAACCAGGATCAGTGTGACCGGCCATCTGCTGAGGCCAACTGGGGTTCAAGGAGACAGAAGCAGATATACAAAAAAAGCAGCTGTAAAAGGCGGACCCGTCCAGGAAACACACAGCCAGACAGACGAGCTCTGCGCCGGTTCCCATGTCAGAAGATGAAGAGAGCACATCCAGCCAGTCACAGTCAGAAAAACAGGACTACACTGGAAAACAGGCCGATCTCCAACATCTATGAACAAGGGCGTTGATGGCAGCAGCACAGCTGATATTTCTCTCCAGGATGGTGTCACAGCCAAATGGGACGAGGCAAAGCTTCTATGAGAGAAATCAGAGAGAGCATAATGTTAGAGATTCTGCAGAGTGGGAGAATAGAGATAGAATGAAGCAGAATGATGAAATGGGGGTACCTATGTCCTCCAGGAGTCTACGCCTATAGCAGCATAACTATAGAGATAGCTGAGGATAACCTGAGCCACTTTATCAAAAAGGAAAGTTTTAAGCCTACCCTTAAAAGTAGACAGGGTGTCTGCCTCACGGACTAAAACTGGTAGTTGGTTCCACAGGAGAGG
>NW_015150524.1:315780-342215 GCF_000732505.1 Cyprinodon variegatus | reverse complement strand
GAACAATCAGATCTCTGATATAAGATGGAGCTTGGCCATTTAAGGCTTTGTCAGCTGGATAACCGGATTATGTTATATTCCATGATGGAGATGCCCTATATATAAGTGTGCTAAAAGTGTGATTAGATCATGTAATATATATAAAGTCACTCACACATATGTAGACCTAAAACCCAAATTCAAATAGATTGCTTTCATATTAACTGCGTCATTAATTTTCGGAAAAAGAAAAATAGTTGAACACATCCTGTTTGTGCGACTCTGTAATCAGCACACGAAGGGGTGAGAGGAAATTAAATAGCAGACAAGATAGCTAAAAAGGCTTTAAGAAAGCAGAATATAGATCAGATTCTATTTGGGAAAAGGGAAAGGTAAATCAACAATTAAAAAGAAAAAAACAGAAATATGGCAAAAAAATATGGGATGAAGATTATATAGGTTTAAAAAAATCTGTAATTGTTAGAAATTATGGAGAAAGAAGCAGAAGGGAAGAGATCATTTATACTAGATTAAGAACTAGAGATATCTACTTTAATGAGTTTTTGTTTGTACTAGGGAAGAGAAATTATATATGTGAGGGTTGTGAAAGAAATGAAAATGTGGATCATGTTTCGATGGATTGCATTAAATATGCAACAAAGAAAGAGGATGAGGAAAGTAATTATGGAAAAAGGGAGAGAATGGAGTATTAAAGGAATTGTAGGGACAGATGGAGATAGGGAGGAAAATATGGTTATTAATAAAGCATTGTTTTTATTTTTACTTAACACAAAAATAGAATATAGTAGGTGGAACTATAGAGCTACACACTCATGTACAGTAGGTGGCGGTATGCACCTATAAGTTGTCTGCAATCCCCCAATCTAACAAAGAAGAAGAGACTCTGCAATTTCCTCTAGACTTGAACGCAACATCTAAGCAGAAAGCGGAAGCGTAGCTCCGCCCCCTTCGCGAAGACCTCGGAGCTCCAGCAAGAGGGCGGCGGTGGCTGGTTAGCATGAACAAATGCTCTCAGCTATCCACCGTTTGCTGTAGTATTTTTAAAAGGTGCCAATAATTAATGAGCTGATCGATTAGCCCGATACAGAGGAGGCCTTTCCGAGGAGCCTAAAGCTGCCTCCCGCAGTGCTTTCTACTCACCTGGTCGAGATGTCTGCTTTCTCCGAGGCGGCATTAGAGAAAAAACTATCCGAGCTTAGCAACTCTCAGCAAAGTGTGCAAACGCTGTCGCTCTGGCTCATCCACCACAGAAAACACTCGAAGACTATCGTCACTGTGTGGTTCAACGAACTGAAGAAAGGTAAAGTTGAAGTAAACAACTGCAACACTTTCCATGTGGCTGCAGGTTAGCTCAGGCTAACTCTAAACTGAACTAGTTTAGCTTAATTTAATTTTATTGTTAGGTTTGTTGCTTTCAACATGCTAACTTTCAATTGATCGTGCTAAAGCTAGTTAAGATAAGTTATTTGGAAAAATCCAGCAAACTTTTAGAAGACATCATGTTGGATATTAGTTTTCTAACCGAATATCAATTATTCCTAATTAACCATAATGAATATTTATATTTGGACCAGTTTTTTTCTTTAACTATATTATAGCAATAATAATAAAAATAATGTTTTTTTATGATTTGTTGATTGATATGATTAATGATACTAACAGATGTACGATTTTGGTAAAGATTTTTTTTGTTTTCAATAAAAACAAAATAAAATATTTATTAAATTATCACGTTTTAATGTGTTTTCTTAAATATTAAATAGAAGCTAATTGGGGTATGATATTTTAGCTACAAAATGTATTAAGTTTCCCTACTAGATCACTCTTTGGGATTTTGGTGGCACAAGTAATATTAATAATAAAGATAAATGATTATTGATAAAGAAGGAACACTTATAATTTTGTAAATAAATAACTAAATCTTATATTTTATTTTTTATCTTAGGAGACTCAAGGCAGGTAGTACCTGGAGAAATATCAACAGATTAAATTTTCCCTTAGGGTAAAAACTTGACATGATCATGCATTTTTTATTAAGTTAAGATGCAAAAGAAATATTATTAGAATACTGAATTAAGATGATAAACTATTTCAGAAACTTGATGTGAATGACCTCAAATAATATGTTTAAAGAAGATGAGGGTCTAATGCAGTTTGCTCCATCTGTTTCTATTACATGCTAAATCTGTATTTCAGCTATTTAACTAAGTCTCTATAAAGTTTAGTCATGGCAAAAGGATAATGTTTTTTTATTTTGTAAACTAAAAAGACTAAAGTGTTGTGGCCATGTTAGGAGCTGCTATTAATAGCGGACTTTTCTGTAGGGATCCCGTGCAGCGTCCTAATGATATCTCAGGTGGATTTTGTAGTTTCAGGTGGATCTGACAGACAGGGGAGGATAGAGCTGGTTTCTCTCCTTAGATTTATTCTCACCTCAGTTAGTCAAAACATCATTAGTCTTTAAATAGAAACACTTCTTGTTTTCATTTTACTCAAACAACCTTTTACAATTTCTTTTTTTACTAGTTTGAGTACTTTTTAAGTGTGACATGAAGGAAAACAACAAATAAAACCAAACGAAAGCGAAAAAATTGGCAAACAACTTTAGACCTAAATCTTACGATTTACAATTTGGTAAACCAGAAATAATACAAATATATTTTGATGTTTGATTCATATTTCTTTAAACTGGAACAAATTCTATTTGTAAGACTGATGATTCATATTTAGACTATACATCAAATTTAAGAGTAAGTTTTGATCATTACTAGCTCTTACTTTAATGATTTTGTAGCAGAAATATAATCGTTTTATTCCCAACTATTCAAAAATTGCTTATCGGTTTATTTCTATGGGTAAATATGCATACATATACTAAATATTTCATTTTATCTTCTACAGATGTTGCACTCCATTTTAATAAACTGTTGTTCTGGTTCTCATTTGAGTGAATCCACTTTGGAAAATGTAAAGCTTTAATGAGCCCTGATTTGATCAAGAAAATTATTACTGGCCTTCAGCTGGTGGATACTGTATGTTGGAAGCAGTGTTTGGTTTCTACGTCACATTCACTTGCTCCGTTCATGTTTTTACATCTTCATGCAGCTCAGGTATCCCGCAAGCTGACCTTCCTTTACTTGGCTAACGACGTCATTCAGAACAGTAAAAGAAAAGGACCGGAGTTCACCCAGGACTTTGCGCCGGTCATTGTGGAAGCTTTCAAACATGTGAACAGGTAAGGTTTGACTTTCCCAAATAAAACTGGCAGGCTTGGAAGTATAAATTGGCTCCTGGTTTGTCCAGTATTTGAATTATTTCCACCTACTGAATTGAAAGTTAATTTGTTTGCCATTTCTCTGTGCAGGGAGGGCGAGGAGGGCTGCAAGAAACAGCTGGGTCGGGTTCTATCCATCTGGCAGGAGAGAGCTGTGTATGAGAACAGCCTGCTGGAGCAGCTCTCTCAGGTGCTCTGTAAGTTCAGCTGCAACCCATAAACGCTCACAAACCTCTGAACTTTGTTTTATTTCTCATCCTGTTTTACAATTTTTCGTGTTTCTTACCTCAAATTTGCAGACGGGGAGAAGAAACCCAAAAAAAGATCTTATGAGGAGATCCACCCAGTCGATGAAGGCTTTGCCTCTCGTAGCTCCCCGTCTGATCCTCCACAGGTGACGTTGAAAAGAGCATCAATGAACAAAGGAAGCGGAAAATGCTAAATGCTTTCAGTAGTGTTTAATGTTTTATTTATGCTAACAAATATGTTTTATTGTTTCTTGTGTTTTGGCCTAAATATATAATAAGTTCATGTTCTGTTTTTGACCTGACTTTTATCCTCTTCTGCACACAGACAGCAGAGTTAATTCGAGCCCTGCAGGAGCTCGAGAACGCAGCCTCCAGCGACTTGGTCCTGCGTCAGCGCATCTCTGCTCTTCCTGCCGAGGTCCAGGACACGGCGCTCCTTCACAGGATCACAGGTAGTCAGGAAGACCCTTCAGGGAACAATATTTCTTTTTTTTGATCCTCTGCAGTTTTGGTAACAGAGACAACATATTTCCAAAAAACAAAGAATCTGGAAAATAAATTGGAATAACATTTATATCGATTTGGATTTGATCTTCAACCAAGCAGGAAAATAATCTATTTGTGCTCAAAGGTGGTAAATTAGTCCTGTCCCTTTAAGAAAGCACTCGACTTGTTTCACTCTGATATTTTGAAACCTCTCTAGAACCCTAAAGAATGGAGGGATCCTACCTATTACAGGTTTACATTCAAGAGCTCAACTTCTGCATTAATGAGTCAGAAAACAGTGAGGCTTCAGGACAGAATTACTCAGAAGCAGCTTATTGATGTCAAGGTAGCGGGGACCACAATTGAGGTGATAGATTAAGATCTTCAAATGTGTCTCTGCTCAGAAAGGCACATGTCACACTTAAAAGATTTAGAGGCTTGGTAAAAAAGTGTTCTAGTGAGATGAGATCAAAATTAGCCTTTTGGCATCAACTGGACGAGCCAATCTGGAGAAAGAAGGGCCCAAAGCTCCTCCCTTAAGTTAAGAGTAACACTGGAGACCTAACGTACATTTTTACCATAACATGTTTATCAATAGAGGACCAGGTGGATTCCTTCAGTTAAGACAAATTGTTTTATGCTTGTTATATACTTAATTGAGTTTTTCCAGGGAAACTGCTTTCTTTTTTATATATTTTATTTGTCTTCTTGGAGCAGCTGCAGAGATGCTAACCTCAGGTAAGGCAATATGTTGATAAATCATGTAGAACAAACTGCAAAAATATTCTGGTTGACATGCAAAATAATTTGTGTAGCTAAAACTGCTAACTTTGCCAGCAATTCTTAACAAATCCTCCTTATGGAACATGATGGTGAGAGCATCTGGCTGCAGGAGGGCTGCTGTTATTTATAAGAACGAAGGCTGAGAAGGGGGATGAAAGTGAAGAAAGGGCAGTCCTGTTCAGACATTCACCTTCCAGCAGTCTAAGCCAGTTAGGATGCAGTGGTTCAGACACGTTCACATCCGAGAATGTCAAAGTCCCAACATAAATCCAGCTCACTAGCAACAGCGAGATTTGGACATTAATATTCACAGGTTCTCACCATCCAGTCAGTCTGAGAGGAATGGGCAGAAAATTCAGCCTTAAGTTGTGGAGCCATAAAAGACCTAAAATTTAAAAATTCTGTGATATCAAGCTTTTTATGCCATCCAAATTCACCTCTATTCATGTGTATGATTAAATATTGCCTTTTGCACCATAAAGTATTAATTTATCACAGAATATAGCTTATTTTCCAGTCTTGTTTTTCCAATTTGAACAAAGACACTTTTTACTGTTTTCTGTGATGCTGCCCGAATCATTAAAATCACTAGGATGAGCTACGTGAAGCTGTTCGCATACCATTGAATAAACTTTTACAACAGTTTGAAATCAAACACAGCATCAGCAGTTAGACATCCGGCAGCGTAAATTTTATGCACACTTCACCTACGGCGAAGTAATGCTGTAACTTTTTAGCTAGCACAACATCACTTAAGAATAGAGCTTGATCAAAGTCTGATTAACTTACTGGTGTTTCCTGTCGATCACAGTGTGTTTTGTTCAAGGAATAAACAGGTGTTGAGTCTACTTTGGTACTGGCCAAGGTAAAGTGTGTTGGTTCAGAGCTCCCATCTATAACATTGCAGTGGGGGAAGAGGATAATGGACCTCACACCAACTCAGTGGGCCTCATGCAAGAAGCATTTGTTTTTAAATAATTCGTATGGGTAATTAAGGAGAAAATGTCACATTCACAATTTTTCTCCTGTGTCTCATCTTCTCTCAGCAATGAACAGTTTTTATGAGTGATCCAGTTTTTCACTAAATGGCTACATTTGATTTACTTGGAAGCAAGGGTCCATGTTATTATGAATGAAATGAATGAATTAAAATAATTTTATTTCAGACAATTTTTGACAAACAACAATAAATAAATCAACTTAAAAAAAAAATCAAACAACCAAATACACATAAAAAGTGACTGGTTAGTACTAAACTCAATTTCACCTGATTAATGGAAAATGTCTGAAAAGAGGTATGAAGAAGTAACATTTATTTTTCATCCCCCCCCTCCCTCCAATTGCACTTAAAGTAGATTAAGCAGAATGTTGTTGTTTTGTTGGTTGATGGCAACCTCACATTAATTATTTACATCATCAGGGTTTATACAGGATGGTAAAAGGTTGTACATTTTTCATCATCCCTTCAATATGTTGTGAATTTTCCACTGATGCTGACTTTTTTCCTTTGAAGTTTGTTTAATTTTAAAATCTGTATAAGAAGTTTAACTGTATAGTTGGATCTGAGGTGACTTTGATGGAATCAATTGGTTCTGCTGGCTTATTTGCTTTTCATAACATGTCATTTTGGACCTGCCTTATATGTTGAAACTAGTCATTTTGGGCCTGATCTGGGTAAATTGTATGTTTTCACAAATTTGGCTCACTATAAAACTTTATAACTCTATCTTAAAAATAAAACTGAAATATTTTAAGTTTATTAACTCAGACTATTGAGTTCAATAGAAAAAACCAATCATGTACATTTAATATTTTTGTTAAACTAGCGTGATATTAATATTTTGATGTTTCATTCTGTGAGCTGGACGTAAAAGTATAGTGGAGAATGTTCGTTTTACGGATGGATCATCAAAATAAGTTGTCCCCCTAATTGTCAATCATTCTAGTGATATGTTTACATAAGGCCGTCCTACGTGCTCGTCCACATTTTCATTTACCGGTGGTTAATCAGACATGGTGGAAAAATTGCATATCTTCTTTTAGAAAGTAAGCTTGTACGAACCATGCATACGGCAACTTCTAAACAGTTTGCAGTAGGAGAAATGGGCTTTTGCACACGCTTAATAGGCGTTCCTTCACGGGTACAGGGTCGTGCATGTGCTTTTTTTTTTTTCGAGAGGGCGGGTCTTTTAAAAAAAATTTGCAAACAAATCTCCACTATACCTTTAAGATATGTAAGATTCCCAGATTGAAAATGTATTTTTTAAATTTACATATCAATCGGACTTATGGAATATTCACTTTACTTTTTTCAAACACTGGCTAAAGCAGGTCATGCAAAATGACTGATAGGCTTTTTGCAAAGTGTGCAGAAAAACTAAATGTTTCTGTGAACAGTTTTGGCAAATTGCACAGAGTATATATGGTGTTACACATAGAAGCTCAAGTACAATTTTAAGTTGAGCTAAGGGCAGCAGACCTCTCTGACCCCAGATCAGTGCTGAGGTTTTCTTGTGCCTAAAAACTGCAGCCAAGCACCTCTCACACTTCTCAAGTGACGGTGTCAGGGAGCTGTTTCAAAACATCTTCACAAACACTTCCATAGTATTCTAAAGTAGGTGCAGGTGGAGGTCATAGCCAAGAAATATGATTGATTTTGTAGAGGTAGTAGCTTAAACAGTGGGTTTTCTGTATTAACCCTGATCATAATGTCGTTCCTCTTGCCTCCATCATTGACTATTGATTTTACTAGACATGTTTTTCACACAATTTCAGATAAAATAATTAAAATTTTGACGTCTAACAGTGCGGTGTAATTATGCATAGCTGCATTTCTCATGAGCATTTCTCCCTTATGGGACACTTTTTTTTTTACCAGGATCATTCATGATTATTTACACAAGAACGTACAATGTACAACAAAAGTAGGAAAATATTATGGCCCGTTGCGAGGGTGAAATCAGAGCAACTCCTGTTAGAGATGTGGGTGGAGCTGCCTGGTAGAAAACTATTGTTAAGGATTACTCAATCTGTGCAGAATCACCAAAAGTAACATAATAAGTTTTGAATCCCCAAAAGTTCATCTTGCAAGATATAGCCCATTTAAGTATTCGGGTGACAAAATGTGTAATCATTTACAGTGAGGAAGATAAGTATTTCAAAACCCTGCTATTTTGCTAATTCTCCCACTTAGAAGTTATGTAGGGATCTGAAATTGTCATCGTAGGTGCATGTCCACTGTGAGAGACATGATCTAAAAAAAAGTTCCAGAAATCTCAATACAGGATTTTTAAAAACTATTTATTTTTCAGTTACAGCTGCAAATAAGTATTTGAACACCTGAGAAAATAAATGTTAATATTTGTTACAGTAGCCTTTTTTGCAATTCCAGAAGTCAAACATTTCTTGTAGTTTTTCCACCAGGTTTGCACTCAATGCAGGAGGGATTTTGGCCCATTCCTCCACACAGATCTGTGGCTGAGAAATATGGAGTTGTATATCCAGAATAAATCCTAATGTTGTTGCCAAATTGTAAACTAAATATGGCTTAGTGACCTTATTCTAATGTGTAGCGTTAAGCTCTGCACTTTGCAACATTTCAAAGCGAGTTTTGCCCTCTTTTTTTCTTTTTGTTTCAGACAAGGAATCGGGCGAGCGGCTGTCCAGGATGGTGGAAGAAGCCTGTATGCTCCTAGCCGACTACAGCGGTCGCTTGGCCGCTGAGATCGATGACAGGAGGCAGCTTACCCGAACGCTGACGGCCTTCCTGCAGAGCCAGAAGGATGGCTTGGCCCAGAACGAGCAGAAACTTGAAGTGCGTACATCACTCCTGTTTTTCTTTACTAGTATTTCACTCTTCTGTCCGAATCACATTTTATCATACTCTTGTTCAGTTATAGGGTTCATTTGTATTATTAGTGAGATTAAAGTTGGTTTCACATCTGAAGGGAAACTTGAGTTTCAATTAATTCCTCAAATGAAGTGTCCAACTGTTAAGAAATGATTTCAGGTTACTTCTTTTAGTCCAATTCACAGGTTCTAAATTCCTCCTATGGTAAGTATTTACACTCCGTGATCTCTCACAAAACAAAAAACAAAATTGTTTTCCAGTAACCGTGCTTCTTTTTGTTATGACAGCGGCGTGCAGCTTTTATCCACAGGAATCCAGGAGGAAAAAGTATATCGCATGTTTTCACTAAAATGTTTAATAAAAATGAAAATAAAAGACTGAAAAGTTTGCGTGCTTTTATTTGGCTCTGTGGCTTGGTAATCATAATTAACTTACCCACTACAGCAGAAGAATTTCCAGTTTTACTTATTAGACAGCTAAAAAAAAGCAAATTCATTTTGGGTAATGGATAAAAAAAAAAAAAAATACTTTTTAAAAATATTTTTTGACTGAGGTGCATTAAAAAGTTTCCCCCCTGTATTGCAACCATGTTATTTAATCCAATGCTAGTTACAGCAGCAGGCCAGTTTTAATATACAAATCTTCAAATTAACTTTAACTTTAATGTGTAAAAAATGCAACATTTGAATAAGAGTAGTTGATCCAAGGCAATACAGCAGAATTAAATGATACTTTTTGAATACCAATGCAATTTAAAGATGATATTAAGTCTCAAGGGCATGTATTTATAAACATACTGACGTATGGTATTTTTGTAATAAATTAAACTTTAAAGTGTTTTCTTCAGAATTCATATTCAGCGCACGTGTTTTTGTATATAAATATTAAATATCCGTTTGATGCAGATTGTAGTATTTGTGGTGATAAAGGGCTTTAATGAAGCTCGAACTAAGTCAAATAATATATATATATATATTTTTAACACAGCTTCTAATTTATCTTTTGTTGGGAAACTTTTCAGGAGTACAAGAGGAAACTGATGAGGGTGTCTCAGGTCCGAAAAGAGCTGCGATTGCGTCTCAGTAATCTTTCAGAAGGACGCCGCAACTCCTCCAAATGACGGCCCACTCACCGCCTCAGCAAACCTTTCATGTGAACAAAGCATCTGTTCTTGCCGATCTCCACTGGACTATTTATTTGTGTCTCTTGAGCCCAAGTGTCTACATCTCCATGTCCAAACTCGGCTTTTTAATTTAAGGATAAGTTACGATTGTATGGCAGGACTTTCATGTGTTTACCCCTGCAGTCTGACTTTAACAGCTTTAAAGTGTTGGGATTTGATGTTTTGCACCAGAGTGTGATGATCCATGTGTCCCAGTATTTGGATTTATTTGCTAATATGCCTTTTATTTTTTTTTCCACACTTGCGTGTATGAAGCTTTTTGTTAGAGATCACTATGGCAGTCACTCAAGCTGGAATCACTAATTTTATAAAGTGTATGGATGGAAGAAAAAAAAGTATATTTTAGGATTCTCAGAAAACGTAGAAATCTGAGTTTTGTGAAGCAAATCATGTCTGTTGATGCTTTTCATAAAGCCTTTTTGTGAATGGACTGTGTGAGATCTTTGCTCAATGTAAACACATTAGTTTGTAAATATTGAAGAAATCATAACTGTTTATGATTTGCTTTTAACAACCAGATCAAATGCAAGTAGCTTGGGTATATATTTTACCTGTAGTGTTACACATTATGTGAAGAAGTGTGTTTTCTTGTTTACTGTGATGCTTTTTAGTTTCAAACAAATGCGTCATGCAGTGAAGAAAAGGGAAGCAGTTCTCTGAGCTACACTAAAAACAGTTTTGTGTCCCTTTAAAGCAAATGCTTCGTGATACAAAATATAATAAACATAAAAAAAACGTATAAAGTCCTGAAGTAAGAGATTTTCAGTGTGTTGTCTATTGACCCATTGAAGTTCGACCAGAAGGGGGCGTAGTCCTCCTTTCAGAACATTTTTTTTCCTGCGTGTACGTTTGTTTTCTTCATCGGGGCTTCTTTTTTTATTTTCGGAACGCTTGATTCAAATAATCCCGCCCCTTTGGAGCTTTCGAAGAGGCTGCACTAACACCCAGGAAGTAGCCTGAATTATGAAGCGTTTCGTTTTTCCACATCCATTGTAACATGTTTTCAGAGCATCTTATATTGTTAAATTAGTACTAACAGCCTCAAATTGGCGCGCAATCTTTTGCAACATTGCAGAAAAACATAGCAAGGCTGAATTGCTTTCAGGTAAACAGTTGCTAAGCTAATAAATATCTCGTTAGTGATCGTTAAAAATGATGGATCACCTGGAAACACCATACGAAGAGGACGATGGTTTTATTGAATGCACGGTGAGTTAACCACTGCAGCAGCGACTGAGCATGAAGCCTGGAAATGAAGTGAAAGCGATCATGCAACATGGTTCATAAGGTTAGCTTCGCCAGGCTAGCGTTAGCCTACAAGGCAGGCATGACAATTATGCGGCTTGCAAATATAAAACTGTATAGACTGTGGGTTATGTTGCTTAAATAGATTTAATTGTGCGTATCCGAGATGTGGCAAAGATAAAATTAAGTTGTACATTTCTAAATTTGATTGTATACCGTGATTATAGCTAGCCATCGTTTAGTTTTAGCATTTAGCATTCTGTTTATGTCTGGAAATTGATACCTTTTTTTCCCCCCAAGATAGCCTGAGTTAAAATGCAATGTTCTTTTTTGTCTGCTTCTTTTGAATGCCAGACATAAAAAAAAAAGTAATTCTATCTATCTATCTATCTATCTATCTATCTATCTATCTATCTATCTATCTATCTATCTAGTTCTTTTATTCTGAAGGGTTGGGGACAGAGTAGGATTTTTATTACAATATTAAATTTATTTTTGTTTTGTTTTTTTAACTGAGAGAAGATGGGTGTTAAAAACAATATAGCTGCCTCCTGTGAGGGCATCATTGGAAATAAAATGAATAATAGAAATAAAAATGCACAAGCCTCTTTTTGATCATTTTAATCATTTTGATCCCTTTTGAAACAGGACTCCTTAATTAGAAAACTCTTCCAATTTTTTGTATAGCACTGTAATTAAAATGAATCTCTGATGGTAAACAAACCTGTTATAAGTTAACCACAAATTGCCTTTTACTCTAAAAAAATATGATGTTTGTGTTTTAATGAATGATGTCCAACCTGACTCAGACTTCACCTCTGTTTAAAACAGGTCTGTGAAAAGTCCTTAAAAGGTAACAGCCTCTACAAGATACACCTGACCTCTCCGGGGCATTTAAAGGTAAACATATTGCAAATTTTTTTTTCTTCCCTCAAATACAGATGATTAGCAATCATTTATTTAGTCAGTTTTAGAATTTTAGTTCTGAGCAATGAAAATAGCTTCATAAAAAGGTTAAATATTTAGGTTCCTTAAATTATACTTGTTGGATCCAATTCTTGCTCAAACTACACAAATAAAAATAGTTGTTTTATTTAACTGAAAAGCAGATTTGTATATACCTATGTTGTTACATTATCACATGAAGAAAAATATGGAGCTTGAAGACTGAAAGAAATGGTGGGACTTTTTGTGGAAACAAGCAAGAAAAACTTTTCCAATACGCTTAAGATTTTTGTGTGTTTAATCATTCTTAATGGACCACCAAGTCAGCCATTTCTCCTTTTTTCCACTCGCTTGGTATAAAATACGTTGGTTTGCTCACAAACTCTGAGGTGGAAACTTGAGAAGATGGATTCCTGCTTGATCCGGACTACCCAGCTTCCTCTGTAGCTGCTGCTCTGCTTCACGTTGTGATTGCTACACCGAATATATTCATTCTTGAGGAAAGTTTCAACCAGCTCAGAGTAAGACTTCGTCTCACATGTCTATTGTCAGCACCTCTTATAAAAAAGAACCTTGCAAGTTTTCTTTTCCACAAGCCCTGAAGATATTACATGCATTCATTTAGGTAAGTATTGGAAGTTTACACCTAAGATACGTTTTATTTCTTTGGGAGGATCTGTCCTGATCTGCAACATTCACTCCAGCAGCAGTCCCCTTTTGTTTGAATTATACATCCATTCGTCCGGCTTTCACTTTTCTGATGCTGGGATTATTGAGGTAATCCTAAACTATCCTATACAGCCAGTGCATTCTCGGAACCATATATGTGGGAACAACACCAGTAGTTCCCAAACTTTTCTGGTTCTGGTTCTCAAAATAACTGAAAATGGAAAAAAAAAAAGAAATATTATCGTCAATCTATTCTCAAAGTTGGGTTGGGAGCTGGGTCTATGCTAATAATGACTCTCACCTTGATGTTTTAGCATGGATGTATATCTGTGGGTGTGAAGGAATCAGTCTTCCAACCTGTGTAGGCGTACTGTGAAATTACCACATCGAACGTGACGTGCTGACATGGATGCAGCTATAAGCACAGCTCTATCAGCCAAGCTAACAAATCTCCTCGCTCAGTGGATAACCTCAAAAGGCCAGCCCATCAGCATGGGGCTTAAGCTTGTTCTCCAGGCGGCCACAGGTGACCCATCTTAAAGAGTACCTGCCAGGCGGTCTATCATAAGGAGAAAACATGACCATTACGCCATGGAAAAAGCCGCTAAAGATCAGAAGTTGATTGAGGCGACGAGTGCGTCAGAGGACATCTATAATTGGAAGTGGGACACTATTTTGAGTGAAATACAGTAACAAACGAGCAAAAAAAAAAAAATGTATAACTTTGTAAAAAATTTAAAATAAGAAGACAAAATTACTTGTGATAAGTAAATCTTTTCATTTAAATTCTCGAGGTAGCACACACACATCATGAATGCCTTTGGCAGAATTCAAATGAGCGATATTATTCTAGATTAATTCCAAGATTACAGTGAGATTAATCTAGATTTAAAAAAAAAATCAATCTATGCCCACCACTAATATATATATATATATATATATATATATATATATATATATATATATATATATATATATATATATATATATATATATATAAATAATATAACATCTAGGCATGGATTTTTGTTTTGTCTTGTAATTTTAATAATCTTTATATATATATGAAGATTTATTGTTATGAATTCTTCTTTTTATATATATGAGTGGATTTTTTTTTTTTTAGCACTGTCTCAGTACCGTACCATTCATGAGAACACCTCAGGGCAGGAGCCCAACTTTCAGAACCACCACATAAAAAAGATGATGGAAATTACCTTTGAATCACACATATATATATATATATATATATATATATATAATATGTCATTAGCTTTTGCCATTTTCCCTCTCATCAGTCATCTTTAAAGCCCCATGATGGGATATTACCTGGGCAATATACATTCTGGTAAATTTGTTAGCTTTTCTTATAGGTCTGAAAGACCGTTGGGTTTTTGAGAAAAACTGCAGTACATCTTCAGTTCATCAGGTGGCGATAATAACATGAGAATACACATTTAGTTTGCACTTCAAATCATCTTAAAACTAATTGTTGTGAAAGATAAATGAAAGGAAAATTACTGCTTTACTGGTGGATGTTACAGCAGCATTAAGAGGGGAGACCTGACTCCAATATCCAGCAGAGCCAGCAGCCTGACTGCTCTGTAAACTCTGAAAGTAGACTCCAACCTAGGCTAATTGTTGATAAACTTACTAAACATGATTTTTTTTTAAATAGGACTTTTTCTTTTCATTCAAAAAGATCTTTGAACTTCTTCTTGGAACAAGTAAAGGTATAAAAACAATGTTGGCAAACAAATCTTCACTGTCGCTGCTGATGGCTCAGTGCAGGACATCCAGATGAACACAACCTCTCCTGACATTCCAGGGGAAAGTTTTAGAAGACCCTTCTCTGACAGAGCACTGAGGAGACTGACCTTTCTCAGGTAAATGTGCATCAAACAGTTTCACAGGAATAAATAAAAAATCTGGCTTCTGAAAGGCAGTGGAAACAGTGACCTGCCATCATCTTCAGTCTCATTTCTGGCTGCAGTAATTGCTTTGGACTTTACTTCTGCTGCATTTGATGTTGTTGGAACTTTGTCGTTCACTTGATTGTCACAGGAGATTAAATCGTTTTCGATTTAATCTTCTGTGATCCTTCCTTTTCACGAAGGATCTCCGTACACTTCTACCTGGACATTTAACTAGTAAGTATAAAAGTGGACATTTTTGGCTAAGTGGAGCTTTTAAAATAAACAAGAAACTCACAGCTTTCTCAGGTTGGTTGGTATAAAAGTTAAAGGTTCCAGAGTACCATCAGGATCAGTTTGCTGAAGAACTCGTGTACACATACCTGCTTCATTTATGTGATGTGCCCACAAAGCTGATTTGACCTGAGCATGTGGGGTTGCATAGATCTGCAGACCTTCTGCAAAATGACTGCAACAAATACAGGTCAGGTGAGTAAAGATGGGTTCTATATAACTGGGTATGATGAAAATACTTCTCTCTGGTAAGCATGATTATGAAATATGTTTGTTTTCTCTGATCTAACAATTTCTCTGCCTTTTTTTTTTGTGAAAAGCTGGAGTTATGTTCTTTGTTCAGCATCCGTTCATTTAATATCTACTGTTCTCCTTTTATCCCTGGCAGAAAGAGGATGCCCTTGTTGCTGAGGGTAAGTGGGCCTCATTTTTAAACGATCAATCCACCCAAAAAAGATTTGATTTGGAGCATCAGTCTGTTTTTGTTTCTTTCCAAATAAAAAGCCTGCAGCAGCAAACTAAATGTCCACCTTTTCCACTGTGTGCAAAAAATAAACATTGATAAACATCAGACTATTTCAAAAAGTAACAGTGATGTTTAAGCTCTGTGTGCACAACTATTGGGCAACTATTATTAAGTAAAAATGTTATTCAACTCGTTGAAAAATTTATGGCAAAAAATAATTGATTAATATGAATCATTTTAAAAACAGCCACAGCCTTTACATTCTGTGTCTGTCAATTTTCATGAGATGTTGACGATTCACTTTTTTTGAAACCACAGTCTCCAAGACTGTTCAGAAGTGTTTTCTACTTTTTGTGTACAGTCATGGCCAAATGTTTTGAGAATGATTCAAATTTTAATATTTACAAAGTTTACTGCTTCAGTTTTTATAACGGCAATTTGCATATACTCCAGAATGTTATAAAAAGTGATCAGCGTAACAGCAATTAATTGCAAAGTCAATATTTGCCTAGAAAATTAACTTTATCCCCCAAAACACATTTCAACGTCACTGCAGCCCTGCCTTAAAAGGACCAGCTAACATCGTTTCAGTGATTGCTCCATTAACACAGGTGTGGGTGGTGATGAGGACAGGGCTGGAGATCAATCTGTCATGACTAAGTAAGAATGACACCTCTGGACACTTTAAAAAGAGGCTGGTGCTTTGCATCATTGTTTCTCTTCTGTGAACCATGGTTATCTCTAAAGAAACACGTGTAGTCATGATTGCACTGCACAAAAATGGCCTAACAGGAAAGAGAATTGCAGCTAGAAAGATTGCACCTCAGTCAACAATCTATCGCATCATCAAGAACTTCAAGGAGAGAGGTTCCATTGTTGCCAGAAAGGCCCCAGGGCGCCCAAGAAAGACCAGCAAGCGCCAGGACTGTCTCTTAAAATTGTTTCAGCTGCAGGATAGGGCTACCAGCAGTGCAGAGCTTGCTCAGGAATGGCAGCAGGCAGGTGTGAGTGCATCTGCACGCACTGTGAGGCGGAGACTCTTGGAGCAAGGCCTGGTCTCAAGGAGGGCAGCAAAGAAGCCACTTCTCTCCAGAAAAAAAAAATCAGGGACAGACTGATATTCTGCAAAAGGTACAGAGAGTGGACTACTGAGGACTGGGGTAAAGTCATTTTCTCTGATGAATCCCCTTTCCGATTGTTTGGGACATCTGGAAAACAGCTTGTTCAGAGAAGAGGAGGTAAGCGCTACCACCAGTCTCGTCTCATGCCAACTGTAAAGCATCCTGAAACCATTCATGTGTGGGGTTGCTTCTCAGCCAAGGGAGTCGGCTCTCTCACAGTCTTACCTAAAAACACAGCCATGAATAAAGAATGGTACCAGAATGTCCTCCGAGAGCAACTTCTCCCAGCCGTCCAAATGCAGTTTGGTGATGAACAATGCCCTTTCCAGCCTGATGGAGCACCTTGCCATAAAGCAAAGGTGATATCTAACTGGCTCAGGGAACAAAACATAGAGATTTTGGGTCCATGGCCTGGAAACTCTGATCTTAATCCCATTGAAAACGTGTGGTCAATCATCAAGAGACGGGTGGACAAACGAAAACCTAGGAATTCTAGGACAAAATGCAAGCATTGATTGTGCTAGAATGGACTGCTATCAGTCAGGATTTGGTCCAGAAGTTGATTGAGAGCATGCCAGGGAGAATTGCAGAGGTCCTGAAGAAGAGGGGTCAACACTGCAAATATTGACTTGCTGCATTAACTCATTCTGTCATTGAAAGATTTTGTTACTCATAATAAGATTGCAATTGTATTTCTGTATGTGATGACAACATCTGACGTACACACATAAAAACCAGATGGCAACAGATCATATGAAAATGTAATATTTGTGTAATTCTCAATACTTTCGGTCATGACTGTAGGTCCCATCTGCAGCCAGCCAGTCATTATTCTTTCACCTTGAAGGATTTTCCTAACTAGCCACTTTCTACAGTACTTTGATGGATGCGATGGAGCGCCATGATGCAGAAAGTTCATGGGTTTCTTCATTGAGACTTTTTTTTTTGCCTTACTGCTTGAAGAAAGTATTCTAAAATCTGCCTGTAGGTTCGGGGATTATGATTCCTTTAACCCTAAAAAGGTTGATCTCACACATCTTGAATGATGACCGCTGATAGCAGTGCTTTATCTACTCTGCTGGTATCTTAGCGTTTTATTTATATAGCGCCAATTCAGAACACATCATCTCAAGGCACTTTACAATCAACCAGATCATTGAGTCTAATTGATTCAAAGTTTTCTATCAAAGGAAAACCAGTTGATTGCATCGACTCATTGACTCGAAGGCAATCCCTCACACTTGTGGATCTTGTCTATCCGGTCCATCTGATCATATCAGTTCATGATCTGTCTTCAGATGTTTCACCATTTATTCTTCAGTGGTGGTTAAGTTTCCACCTTCAATACCTCAGCCCTGTCTCTAAGCACTGAACATCTGGTACTTCTGGGCATCCCAGGTAGGTTGTGGATTTGAAATTCATCTTCACTCAAGAAGAATGCGATTCTAGTTACTTCACGTTTGGTTCTTAAATCTATGGAAGTTCATTTGTTTTCTTAAATTTGTTCCTCAGTATGTTTCTCCAACCTTTTTTGCATCAAAATATTCTCTCCGATCACTCCCGATGTCTGAGTAATTTTAAGATATATTTTTTTTCCCAGCAGAGATTTTGTTGAGCTATTTTTGACATTTCAAAGTTTTTTACATTTTTGTTTTGGTCCATCTTGCCTAAAGAGTAGACATTGACTATTACCTATGCACAATGTGATATAGGGGGCATTAGACCAAATCTTATCCAAGTACGTTATATGTATGAAAATGATCACGTTTTGCCTAATAGTTGTGCACACAGGGTCCAGGTTTATGGTTTCGTAGGATGAAATGCCATAAACGCATTTTATTGAAATCACTGGTTGGTTTTATTCCCCAGAACACTTGGTAAGCATTGTAAGCAGCGACTCTGCGCTCCCATTCAGGATCTGCTGCGGCTCCTAAAGAAGCACTGATTGATCCGCAGGCTTTCCGTTTATTTTCAGTGGTGTGATTACAAGTAACATTTATTGACTCGACATTGGCTGGTTTTAGAAAACTCTTTCAGCTCCCGTTCTCGGGAATGTAAAAATAAGCAAAGGTGTGCAACAACACCATTATGTTCAAAACTAAAGATGTTTTGTTCCACACCTAACCCATGCCATGCTGCCTTTAGTTTTGCAAGTTTGTGAGAAATCTCATTTAAACAGATGGTTTGCTGAATTGCTCCAAAGAGCTTTAGATGTTGTTTTTTTTTTTTTTTATAATCTCAGCTCTTTATTGGAATATAATGGAAAGACTTTAAGCTGTATAAAGGGTCAGAGGCAAAATTTTCCAACAGTTTTGTAACGCTAACTTTTAAAAGCCAACTAAGAGTCAGCAGGGAAGTTTGAGGGATGGTTTCCCACACAGATAATTTAGCTTGTTTTCTTGTTTGTTTTTGTTTTGGACAGTAGGCTGACAGGAAAGGGGGTATGAGAGCGGGGGGGAGACATGCGGCAAAGGACCACAGGCCGGATCGAACCCGGACTAAGGCCTCCGTACGTGGGTTGTGTGTGCTAACCACTGCACCACAAAAGCACGCCCACATTTTTTTTCAATCTATTGTCTGTGTTATTGGTATTGTGGGTCTCCATGTTTATAGTAGAGCAATGGTGTATGGGCTGGTTAGCTAGATGAGCTATCACACCTTTTTTTTTTTACCATCCAGCAACAAGGGTCCCCTCATCTGATTATGAAAGACTGAAACAAACGACCTGATGAAAATGAAGATCATAAAGAAAATGAGCCAACATTAGTTCAAGACGGATCTGGATTGGATGGATAAAAGAGCTTCTCTGCAGTGTCAGAGCCTGAAACTGGATGGTGGCTTAAGGATTCATATGGCCGTGCCCTGTGGCTGAGTTGGTTAGACGTGATGGTAACAGCTGATTCAACTGAAGCTGTCGTCTGCCAAGAAATTAGTATATAAATGGACATCTGCTGCTCTTTCCGCATCATGTGACTAGCTGGAACTTGAAAAGATTTTCTGCAGAGCAACAGTCTATCCATTGTCTCAGTTAAGGTCTCAGAATGAATGTTCAAGGGGGGAAATCCACACTTCCTCTTGATAATTCATGTTTTGACTTTTCCACGGGGTCTGGGGCGAGAAGCCCGGACCACCTCATCTAAGCTGCCTCTCCAAACATAACCACCACTCCCAGCTGTCGCCAAACATACAAAAAACATGCTGAGATGAAAGTCAGCTCCTCAAAGTCTGAGGTAAAAGTATTTAACCAAAGAAGAAGAGCTTCCTGTAGAGGATGAGATCGTAACTGTTGGAGTATTAATCTGCCTTCCATTCCCCTAACTGGAAAGTCAGCGTGACGTGATCTCCTTGGTGATAGTGTTGTAGTTTCCTGCTTGTGGGCCTTAGTGTTCTTCACCCGCTGTGTGCGAATGTGGGCCCTAATCCCTCAATCACTATATAAAGCGTCTTGCACTTAGTTAACTGATCATTAGGACAAGCCATCACTACTTTTCGCTCCCCGTTGACCACATGACACGTTGGTGCCTCCATTTTTGTTCTCTCTCAACCCCCCAAAAATCCCATGGTGCTTTGCGAGGAGAGCCATTGCAAAGCATGCTGGGATATATCTGACCATCGATGTACACTATTTTTCAAGGTACTTGGATGAAAAGTTTGAGAGCTCTACTATTTCATACACTGGACATTCGGTCATTCTTACAGAATGGTATAACACCTGTATAGTGCTCTGTAGGGGTTGGGGTGACCGTTCGGACACAGTCAACAATCTTTTAAAGGGTGAAAAGTAGCGGGTGCCTAAATGTCACATAAAATGGAAAGAATTCCTAAAAACTGTAAAAGTAAGAGTTTTATTACTGTTGCGAGTAGCGGGCCTTCCGAATGCTGAGGTCAGGTGTTTCCCTGACGTTCCAATTCATAATTCTGACTTTCGGAGGCGTTCCAGTGGAAATTTCCTAGGTTGGTATTTCCAACTTATGACTTGAATTGGAATGCACCTTTATTTAGGTGTGATGCTGTGCGTCATGGGCTTACAGAATGGTGCTTCATATACAGCGGCATTGGCATGACTCTAGTGTGTTATGACAAACAGACCAGAGCTAAAATCTCTCAATTTCTCAGTCCACTAAACATTCTGGCTCTAAACTGCGTCTCATAAAATGTGGATCCAAATCATGTGTACAGATGCCTGGATGGGAACAGCTGACATAAATAATATAAACATCTTCCACAGAAGGGATACTACACCCCTGAACAAAAAAATCAATGCCTTCTTCATCGCTCTGTTCAAACATTGGTAAAAAAACACGGAGGATGTCCAGAAAATGTGATTTAAGCCATGTGCACGTTCGTCGACCTGCACCATGCGTAGGAGGGTGTCCAGTTTGTTGAATTGAAAGAACATCCCTAGATGAGCATTTTTATCATATAGAAATGTTCCAAAGAAAGCTATGAGGGTTGTTCAATTAACCAAACCCATCATCTAAGTTAATATGTGGGCAGGTCGTTCACAAAAACCCCAACTAAAATGAAACAACATTTCATTATAACAGCTCTAGTCTGCTTAAACCAGATGGCTATGATGCCTCCTAGAAGTACACCCCTATGTTGGGTTTCTCTGCTGAGGTTTGAGCTGTAATTGTAGTAGATCTAAAAAAAAAAGCTAAATTTCTAACCTATTTGTCCTCTTGCGTTGTCCTTCTACTAACCGTTTGTGTTTGGGTTCTCAGGGAAGGCTGTCCGAGAACACATCGTACCAAAGTTCAGGGACATCTTACACTACCTGGAGTACCTGAATCTTGATGAGCCGATAATTGGTAAATACCACGGCACAGATTTTTCCTCTTATTGTGGGGATTGTATATAAAGTATGTACTTTTAATGCTTTTATCTTAGGCTTGAATTTTTTGGAGGAAGTTGTGAACCATGATCCGCAGTTTGGTGCCAGATACGTCTGCAAGCTGTGCAGTCAGACAACCAACCTTGCAGAAATGGTCTGCCATGTGATTGGTCGTAAACACCGACAAAAATATGTGGTAAAGTGTTGGGAAAAAAAAAAAAAAAAAAGCAAAAACTCTTGATTATCTCTTCTGCTTTTTATCTACATATTAACAAATCCTTTGCTTTCATAGGAGTTAAAACGTCCGGACTTGGTGACGTGGGACGGTAACACCATAAATACCCAAGGAGGAAAGATCATGCGAGCCAAAGCAGAGATAATAGAGAGACAGAACGGACGAGGGATGCCGGAAGTCAGACATACACAAAAACTGATATGTTGAAAATACTCTAAAGATTTAATTTTTTCCTCATATTTTGTAACTTTACTTTTGTTCGCATACTTGTTTCAGCTATTGTTGAGAAAGGGGGTGGAAGGAAGACTGAACATCTCCAGAGGTACAGTAAAATCTTCCTGCAAATTAGTTGTTTTGAAGATGAGATTTTTCAGTTTTATATTGATCAACAACTCAGTTTATAGTTGTCAGTTGCATGAAGAGGTACTTCTCTCAATAACAAAGTTCTCAGTATTAATACAGTTTGGTCTGTTGAATGAATTGCGTAAAATTGCAACTCTCAGTAAAATCAAGGTTTGTCAAGGCTTTCCCATTTTCTCTGTGAAGATAAACAGTCCCTAAGTCCCTAAAGAAAACTAGAATACAGAGAATTTGTTCTAACAAATATTTTCAAACTAATCATAAATAATTTGAGAAATATTTTAAACTAATGTGGAGTAGCCTACAATCAAAGCTTATTGATACTGCTACTCCAGCTGCTTTAGGAAATTTTCTTAAACCTAGAACCTTTCCTAAACCTAAAAATTTTACTATTTTCAAATTACATTTAAAGAAAATTTCTTTCGGTTTCTGCATTTGATTAGAAAATAACCACAAATAAACATGAGTTTAATTTATTAACTCATGTTTTTTTTTCCAAAGCTGATCCTCCTCCTCTGTTGAATATAGACATATTTTTATTATTATTAACCAATCAAAATATTGGTTAAATAAAATCATCCTTTGTGTAAATTTCAAAACTCTTCAGTTGTTAAGTTTAATTTTTCATAGCATTCTAATTTCTAACATGTTGTTACACGGCTTAGATTGACATATTTTATATATATATATACACACACACACACACACACACACACACATTACAGACCAAAAGTTTGGGCACACCTTCTCATTCAAAGAGTTGTCTTCATTTTCATGACTATGAAAATTGAAGATTCACACTGAAGGCATCAAAACTATGAACACATGTGGAATTTAATACTTAAAGAAGTATGCAGCAACTGAAAATCTGTCTTATATTCTAGGTTCTTTAAAGTAGCAACCTTTTGTTTTGATTACTGCTTTGCACACACTTGGCATTCTCTTGATGAGCTTCAAGAGGTAGTCACCTGAAATGGTCCTCCAATAGTCTTGAAGGACTTCCCAGAGATGCTTAGCACTTGTTCGCCCTTTTACCTTCACTCTGCAGTCCAGCTCACCCCAAACCATCTCGATTGGGTTCAGGTCTGGTGATTGTGGACGCCAGGTCATCTGGCACAGCCCCCTATCACTCTCCTTGGTCAAATAGCCCTTACACAGCCTGTAGGTGTGTTTGGGGTCATTGTCCTGTTGACAAATGAATGATGGTCCAACTAAGCGCAAACCGGATGGAATAGCATGCAGCTGCATGATGCTGTGGAAGCCATGCTGGTTCAGTATGCCTTCAATTTTGTATAAATCCTAAACAGTGTCACCAGCAAAGCATCTCCACAACATCACTTTTCCTCCTCCATGCTTCACGGTGGGAACCAGGCCTGTAGAGTCCATCTGTTCACCTTTTCTGCGTCGCACAAAGACACGATGGTTGGAAGCAAAGATCCTTTGAACACATTTTATAAGCTGCAGGCCACTTGTTGGTCTCAGCTTTGGGCATCCAAACTGAAATGTGGAAATATAACTCGTTTATTTATGTTTGCTTATTCTTGTTTCCCCTAAAGACATTTGAACGTTAAAACTAAAACAATGTGCTTCTATTTGATAGGACTTTACATTATTGTTCATAGATAATTGTCCATTAAAAATTCTATTTATTTTTTACAGTTCAACCGAGACAGAGACCTGATAGGCTGCAGACCGGCCCTCAGAGATCCTTTCCAGATGTACCCCCACTCTTACCTGAATTAAAGGACTTTCGCAGAAAGAGGGAAGATTACGATTTAAGGAACACAACACCTTGTTCCCTTGATTACCCACCTGAAGCTTCATCCCTTAAGAGACCCTACCCAGAACGAGATCCTCTAGAGCAGTTCTACTCCGATGAAGTTCGGCGTGGACAAGTTCGTTCTCAAGAATACCAGCCCTCACCGCAAATGTCACACACAGAAGAGGGCAATCGGCGATGGTCTCTGGAGAGAGAGTCTGGGGGATATGACCGTATGAGAAGACTAGGGTCAAGTGAACCAGAAGCCAAGATGAGAAACTTATCTGCTACCTTCGAAGGCGATCTATCCCGTGAGCCTTTGTTTGACATATTTAAAGATTATCATCATGAGAGGAAGGACCCATATCTAAAGGATGCATTTGACAGAGGGAGAGCTGCTCCAGCTCAGACACTTGGAGAAGTTCCCAGTACCATCTCTAATATACCAGAGCCGTTCAGGCGCTTCCTAAAAGGCAGCGCCGGAGATGAGGAAGGACAGCGCAGACGAAAAAGCCGTTTCTCTGATGCCACTCCAGAGGAAGTAAATATGGCAAAGGACATGTGAGTGTAAAGAATAGATAGATGGATTTTTCAGGAAACCCTCTCCCTAACACCTATTTTTTGATCTTTGGTTGGACCAAATGTTTATATCGTTAAATCTGCTTTAAGGTACAGAGATGACTATGGACGTTCCTACACTCAAACTGGTGTAGATCTTCGACCAGTTGATGCACAAGGGAGACCAGACATCCCCTATGGAGAATCACAGGTTGGCTAATTCTTAAAATGGTGTCAATTTTTTTTTAAGATTCTTAAAGTCAAGATCCAAGATTTAATGAAATTAGGCTATTTTACCACTGTTGTGATCTCATGTTGATGCTTTTGTTTTAAAGCCTCCACATGTTCGAGAAGGCTACAGCCGAGGAGGCTCTGAAAAGACGAGCATCTTTGAGATTCTGGTACGACTGTTCACACTTTGAACATTTTAACTGTCTGAGTTATTGTATGTACTGTATATTCAAGTCAGTTTAGTTTATATAGTGGTAATTCACAACACACGTCTTCTCAAGGCCCTTTACAGAGACAATTCAACCAGATCATACAGTCAAATTGATTCAAAGTTTTCTATCTAAGGAAAACCAGCTGATTGCATCAATTCATTGACTCAAAGGCAAGCCCTCACTCCAAACATACTTATAGCGACAGTGGAGAGAAAAAACTCACTTTTAACAGGAATAAACCTCCAGCAGAACCAGACTTAGTGTGAGCGGCCATCTGCCAAGACCGACTGGGGTTCAAGGAGACAGAAGCAGACATACAGAAAGTAGCAAAGATATGAAGTAACCAGCTCCAAAGGCGGCCTCGTACAGGAAACACACAGCCAAGCAGATGAGCACCAACCTGCTCCCACGTCAGAGGACGAAGTGAGCACATCCAGCCAGTCACAGTCAGGGAAACAGGACTACACTGAAAAATAGGCCGAGCTCAAATATCTACAAACAAAGGTGTTGATGGGAGCAGCACAGCTGATATTTCTCTCCAGGATGGAGTCACAGCCAAACAGGAAGAGACCAGATGAAGCTATTATGAGAAAAAGCAGAGAGAACAGAACGTTAGAGATTGAACTAACAAAATCTTTAGAGTGGGAGAATAGAGATAGAATGGAGCAGAATGATGAAAAAGGACTCCCTATTTCCTCCAGCAGTCTAAGCCTATAGCAGCATAAATATCCTGAGCCACTCTAACTATAAGCTTGATCAAAAAGGAAAGTTTTAAGCCTACCCTTAAAAGCAGACAGGGCGTCTGCCTCACTGACTAAAACTGGTAGTTGGTTCCACAGCAGAGGAGCCTGATAACCAGAAGATCTGCCTACAATTCTACTTTTAGAAATTCTAGGAACCACTAGTAAACCTGCAGATTGAGAGCGAAGAGCTCTGTTGGGGACATAAGGAACAATCAGATCTCTGATTTAAGATGGAGCTTGGCCATTTAAGGCTTTATATGTGAGAAGGAGGATTTTAAATACTATTCTGGATTTAACGGGAAGTCAATGAAGAGAAGCCAGGATAGGACAGATGTGATCTTTCTTTTTAATTTTCATCAGAACTCTGGATATGGCTGGGAAATAGGTGCTAAATACATGCTTCTCTGAAATCCTTTTTTCTTACAGGAAAAATTTGAAATTGAGAATGCAGAAGAAGCAGAGTTTCTAAAGAGCAAACTATCGAGCCTTCTGGAAGAATTTAAGGCCAGAAAGATGGAGAAAGCTGCGGTATGCTTTTACATTATAAAAAAATCCCACATTTTGTTCATTTTTTATCCATCAGCTGTTTCTCCATCCATCTTTATTTATCAATCTGCTCATCCTTTGTCACAATTCATCCATTGGTCTGTCTCTCCTTTTATCTCTTCATTCCTTATGTTCATTCCTCCCAACTTAGGCCATACTGTCATTATTCCTCCATCTACATATCAAGTCAGTCTGTCCATAATCCATCTATCATTAGTTTATCCAAATGTGTCGATCTGTCTGTTTTTGTTTCCATCCATCTTTCCTACAACCACCCATTCTTCTTTTGCTCCTTTGTTATTCTGTGTGCTTTTGTAAGCTTGATATTCAAACTCTAATCAGTGTGGAAATATGTGCAATGAATTCAGGGGGAACTTGAGAAATGTATATCGTATGAAGGGGATAATAAAGGACTTAAAGGAATAGTACACCCAAAACATGATTAGCCTTCATTTTCTACTCACCCCCATGCTGAACAAC
>NW_015150524.1:308298-315037 GCF_000732505.1 Cyprinodon variegatus | reverse complement strand
GTTGTTCAGCATGGGGGTGAGTAGAAAATGAAGGCTAATCATGTTTTGGGTGTACTATTCCTTTAAGTCTTGAGGAAATTGTCTTATTCTGATGTATGAAAAGATGTGTGGAAAAACTGAAATGAGCAAAGCACCAATTTACAAAGATCACAGTGGAGCAGTTGTCTCTATAAATAACAGCGACTTAATACCCGACCCACAGCTTCCTCAACCATACCAGTATGACAGACCCCAGCGAGAGGAGCCTGACCGCAGACGATCAGAGGAGCTTGGTTTCAACAATGGCCACAGACTTGGTTGGAATCAGCGTGAACAGCTTCCAGAACAGCGGTTCCATGAATACAACCATGGGGAACCCAGACACTCCAGCACAGGTCGTTTTAAAGGTACGGCAGAACAGACACTAATGGGTACAGATTCATGATAAAAGAAGAATTAAGACCACACACATGCAGTAAAAAAGACCACAACGACTCCCCCATTAATAAGGGATGGACCTGTTTTTCGGTTCAATTTGCATGTTTTTAAAACATGGTCTACTCTACAAGCCTCGATCTCAAAGGAAATTGGAAAATTTGAATGGAAAAAGAGTAATCTGATTGAACTTGACTTGCTCTGATCAATTTTTGTAGTTTGTAAAATAGTTTAGTCTCAAAGGATTAAAAGTCCTCCATGTCAGAATTGTCTAGTTTTATTCTTTTAAGCTTAAAAGAATTCCATTCTTTTAAGCTTTTACGCTTAAATCATTCACTTTTATTATTTCTGTGAAGTTGTTTTAATAAGTAATCTCTTAAAGGTTCCTAATGTCTTAATTATTAATAAATCTGTGGTTTCAGTGTGCTCAATGATTTACAGGAAAATTTGGTTTGCACTCTAATCTACACTTTCTCTGGTTTAGATGACCAACCTGATTATCTGGAGCCTATGCGTCCTCATGACTACAAGCCTCCGCCTGAGAACTATTTTGACTCTCACTCCTCTGTACCCCCCCTGCACATGGAACAAGACAGCAGGATGCAGAGGGATCCTCGCTACTCTTCAAATATGGATAAAATCACCTGTGCCCTCATGGATCTTGTTGCTAGAAAATAGTCTTAAGAAATCCCTAATAAGGATTAGTCTGATGAATAAAAAAAACGTCCCTTGTGATGGAAAAAATGATTTTGGTTTATACTTTGATAATCAAAACATGTTTTGCTTTAGTGTAATGTGATGTAGATGCCAGGGAAAATTTTTAGTTAATTCAAATGTTAAAACATGGCTGTATTTTGTAAGCAATAAAGAGCCTCTCTGTTGCTGTACCCCTTTTTTCTCCTTCACAAAAGACTCTGACATGCATTTGTTTGGTGCACTTTTTTATCAACAAGGTTTGGTCGTTTTATCAACGACCAAACAGAGCATACAGTTAGATTACCTAAATTATATTATTGTTGGGATTTTCTAAAAACTTTGGAGTTATCTATACAATGATTTCCCATGTTTTTTTTTTTTTTGGAACTGAAATATTTCAGAGTAAATTTAAATATCTTTAAAAATGAGGAAGTTTTTAGCAATGATTAAACCAATGGTTTTCCGACATCTCTTAAAAACTTCTTAATAATACCCTATTTGGTTTAAAAATAAAGCAATCTTTTTGTGGTAGTTGAGATTCTATTACCGTAGTATTAAACACTTAAAAGGCAGTTGGGGTTTCTGTTTTTCAAACGCTTATTGTTACGAATAGAACTCTATAATGGTTGGTTTTCGTTATATATATTCATTTTAATAGTTTGTACTTATAAACAACCTTAAAATATTAGCTGCAAATGTGTGGCCAGCCTTCACTGAACTCCATCGGTCTTCTACGTACTTGCTACGTCATCGCGTAAATGTCTTTCCGGTTCTAGGCAGCCGCCATCTTGTTTCTCTTTGCAAGCTAAATAAAATAAATAATACGCTGAACCGGACTTCACTTCGAACGAACCCGTAAAAGAAAGTAAGAGACTGAAATTAATTTACATTGGTGTTCTTATCAAGATAGCTATCTGTAATGAACGAAAGTGGGGGCAATTACTTGGCATAATTTCATTTGCTGTTCTTGACCAATAGACGATTGTTTTGGAAGATGAACACAGGCGCCATTTCCCTCCCCGCTCTCTGAGGCGCTTATTGGTGGCCCGCTCTAAGGATCACGGGTGGTCAGGAAACTGGTGTTCTGCGGACGCCATTTTGGTGCTTGTATGCTAGGTTGTTAGCGCAGTTAGCCACTTCGATGAGAGCCCGAATGGCGTTAGTTGCAGAACGAACTTATCCTTAAAAACCTTGATTGGTGGAATCTAGTCCGAGGTTTGATTGGTCTGAAGGACAGATCCAAACGTTGTCTTTATTGGTTAGACTGTTTCTTCCAAGCTTTGCAAACTTTCATATGGTGACAGGACTCGTTGGCAGTTAGTGACTATTATCGCTCCTTCGGCGAATAGATATCTGTGCTACACGGCCAGTGAGGTTCTCCAGCAAGCTAGCGTAAACTTCAGTCGTTTATTGTACTGTGCCACCTAATTGACCAGCCGGACATTAATTATTAGCGGAGAAAAGATACCCTGCTGTGGCTGCTCTTTTACGCGTTTAACGTTACCGTTGGTCAGTGAAACGCTGCGCTTTGCTCTGATATTTTAGGAATTATACTCTTGCTTGCTGCCATTTAGTATCGTTTTCAGTTACATTGAAGCTTAAAATGTAAACTTTTAGTTTAATTTTGGAAAACATAGAAAGGAGTTCTTCCCTTTATTTTTTATACTATTATTTGCTGTTGGACATTTTTAATAACATTGATTTTTAAACATGAGTTAGGCCTGTTTTATCCTAATTAGCAAAGTCAACAACCCTTTAAATGCTTAATCCTACACCCACTTTCCTTGGTTATTTAAAGTTAGGAAACTATGCACCCTGCCTTATATATAATACACTGTAGAGATGGACATATACACCGGAAGACCGATATTACTGTTTTATTATTAGGTGTTGGCCGATCATTTGTGCTTTCAGCAGCCATGAGATCAGCTGAACATGTATTGCCACTTCATCTACTTATTTTTAATGTCTTGTTTGAATTGGGTTCTGGTCTAAATTAATACTTTTGTAAAATTTGCAATAATTGTTGTTTTTATCATTTAAATGAAGGATGGGGGGGGAATTGGCATTAAGTATTGGCCAAAAACTATCGGCAGCACATCTTGGGGATCGGTTTGGCTAATGTCAAAATAATTGGCATCGGTCATAAAAAAAAAAAGCGTCGAACTGTAGTACACCATTGTCTAATATTACCAACTTTAACACTGTATCAGACGTTTGTTTTAGTTTTTTATTTGACCAATTTGGTTTTGCTTCTATTTTAACACTTTTCTTCTTCTTGCATTGTTACATTAAATGCTGTGGTTTCGGTTTGTTAAAGTAATTTCTGTTTAAGGTCCGATGTAAACACCTTAGTCAGTCTTGCAACTCTCCCACGGCTTTGCTTATTTCCCACTTAGAATCCCTCTATTCCCTCTTCCCATAGTATCTGCAAAGGTGGCCATACCTTTTGCACTTCATATTTCAGTGCATTTCATTGGGATTTTATACTGATGACCATACTAACTTTTGCTGTCATTGCAGCCTTAATTCTTGCAGGATGCCTCAACATAATCTGCCCATATCCTCCAGCATACTCTCCCTTGCTTACTCTGTATTTAGTTTAATGAATCCTCACACCAATTTCCATATCAAAGCATCTCCATGTATTAAACAGCATCCACTGTGTCTCAAAAATAAAGATACTGTGTCCATAGTGTTGGATTTGTGCAACACATTTATCAGCATATGCCAATTATAATTGTGAAATTTTTCCTTTAATATTTCTGAAGTTCTGCTATTCTTTGTTTCTTAGTCACATCAAGTCACAAAAATAGACTGTTTTAGGTTTTAGTTATAAAGTGGCAAAATGGTTAAAAAAAAAGTTCAAGGTACATGATTACCTATGCAAAGTAAGTGTGCTCCACATTTTTATACCACAGGATGTTCCTTTTATGATGAAAGCTGAAACCTGAATAACCTTTGAGCAAATTAGCCTTCTAACCATTTTGTTTTGCAGGTGGTCATGTGTTTACACGTTTGTGGTGAACGCATGGTTTGACTCGACACCCTGAGGGTGCTGTGTGTTTATGAAACCCAACGTTTGGCTGGCACATGTTTATCTCTAAACAGCATCACTGAAAGCAAACTACGGGCAGTACAGGTCATGGGAAGGTTTCATTAGTATGGTGACCTTGTGTGTCATTGAGGCCTTTTTATTTTGGGTAGCCCAGGACTCAGCTCAACTGAAAAGCACTGTAGCATGTCGGCTGCTCTTGGAGAGCTTAATCTTTCTGCAGCTGCGATGCAATCATTAACCTGATGCCTGCAGTATCTGCCCCAGTCCCTATGTTCCCTGCAAAAATAGAAAAGGGAACATTTAGCTTTGTGTCTCTTGAGTTTCTATCATGTTCCCTCTCCCTCCCTCCACTTGTTCTACCCCTCCCATCCCATAACAACTCTCCTCTCTGTCCTTCTCCATCCTTCCGGTTCCCCTCCCCCCTCCTAGGTTTTTCATTGATGGGACAGGTTAGCTTTTCTTTTCTCTATCCTGACCTTTCTGTTTCACATTATGTTGAAGATTTATATGCAACTGCTTCATAAAACTGGCCTATCTGAAAGGTGTTTTTCCTCAATGATTTGCATATTGTCTGGTACAAAACTCACGATTAGTTATACAATTCAGCAGGAACACCCTGCTTTTATACATCAAAGTTGTCTTCTGTACAAAAAGTTTGCACATCAAGGCAGTCATTGTTTGACAAAAAGGGCATTGTGTGTGACATTGCTGATGTGGCTTTTCTGATGATGTTTTAATTGTGGAAGTTGCTGTGGGCATAGGTTCCTGGGGTCAAAACAACAAGTCTTTGTTTACACATCTCTTGAGTCTTGTTTAACCACAAATAGAACAAGAATCATATTCTGTCTTATCTCTCTCCATCTTTCACAACTGCTGTCCAGTCAGCTGATTTATCTTTAGGAGTTTTTGTGCATAGCTCCTTAGAGAATCTGGTTTTAGAATGAATCTTTGTCCCCAAATAGTATTCATGTGTCTCATACATTTGTTTTACCTCTTAATGCATGTCAATGTTCACTTTGTAGTGTGTTATCATCACTACAATGAATGTCATCACAACAAATAAGGCTGCTTTGAGGCTAAATGATTGCAGTACGTACCTGTGCCTCTTAGCAAGGATAAACGAGAAGGCAAGGACAAAATGTGCATTTGTGTGGATGTGCATGTGAGCCTGTGTACACGCAAGAGACAGGGAGGCTGGTTTTAGTATGCTTTTGTACTTTAAATCATGTGGATGCAACATGCGGCATCAGTTCTGGCATTTCTGTCGACCAATGATGGACGAGCTTTACTGCCTGCATCACCGATGTGTGGGCCTGTAACAGGGGACAAGGGGCGGGGCCGACAAAGACATTTAGTTTGACATTGTAAATAAGCAGAAAGCACTTGTCAGAGAGCAGCCTGTGAAGCTTTTCACATCCAACCAGCAGCTGAAGGGACGAGGACCGCCTGAGAGGAAGGAAAAAAAACATGCCAAGGCAAGCGACTAAGATCACACCCTCACACACACTCCCTGCTGAGTTTTCTGCAACTTTATTTGCTTTTTTTTCACCGACGCTCAGCTGCACTCTCTCTTCCTCTTTTCTTTTCCCTGACCCCTATCCTGCAGCTCAAGGTAACTTAGAGCAGGAAGTTGGCTGTCAGTGAAAGGGGGTTGGGCAGAGGGAGGCGGTGGAGCACTGGGGAGGAGGGGGGGCATGCGCCAACCTATGGTGTGTGAGCACCTCGACCCTCTTATTGGCTGCGTCAGCCAAAGTGAGGTGGGAAGCTGGGTTAGAGGCGGGGCTTGGGTGTCATCTAGCATGCTAGATTGATTACGCTCTAATGTTAAAGGGGAAGGAGGCTGAAGATTTTTTTTTTTTTTTGCGTGTGTGTCAGAAGTACCGCTGTACTGTTTGCTTGCTCCTTTTTTTCTGTTTTCTTCTTGTCCTTGTTTCTGGACTGAGCTGGTGGGGTCAGCTTAAAGACGAACTCATGGGTCACTGACCTAAGTGAGGGAGAAAGGTTAAAAGGGAAAAATGAGTTGGTCAGCAAGTTCGGAGGACTTTGTAAGAGGAGAATTAGTAAAGATGTTTAGAAAGACCTTGTGGACTGCTGAAGAGGACGGAGCAATTTGTAAAGGAAAATGGGGAGGGGGAGGTGGTTCCGTACTCTGAGTCTGGGTTTAGAGCTTTTCAAAGCCGTCCCGTGGAGCCAGAGTGTCTTTTGTCTGCTGATACGATCAGGGAGCTGCAGGAAGTGGAGGAGCATGAGAGTTTTTCTGTCAACCTCTGATCTCCGTGCTGGTCCCCTCAAGGAGACTTGAGCTGGGCTATCTGTTTCAATCTCTTATGCACTCCCAGCAGGCCAGATTGATCACCATGAAGGGCACAGGGTAAGTCTGACAGGTTAACATTGAATTTGTGAACTTAAGTTGCTTTAAGTATCTGAATAAATTCCTAATCTTCTGTCTTTTAAGTCTGTCTCCATCACTCTGCAGGGAAGAGTGTCTGTCCTTTACAGCTGCCCTCACCCCCCGCCCGACCACTCCACACATCTATCTAGGTTGAATTTTCTGTCTTACTTTTTTCTATC
>NW_015150524.1:280608-308288 GCF_000732505.1 Cyprinodon variegatus | reverse complement strand
TTTTTTTTTTCTCCTTAGTTCAGTATTATGATTTTCACTAATGTCCTTCATTTGTCACTTCACTGCATCATGGGTGGTTTCGTGAAATTATTTCTGGTTAAAATAGTTTAAAGATATTACGCTATTTTTAACGGAAATCGAAGTCCTGTCATCTTGGGATGTCACTTGCTTTGACTTTGGCCCACCGTGTACAAAAACATGCACTCTGTGCCCTGATATTGACTGAATGGAAGAGTGCTGCTGCCAAAAATCTGACTCAGTGCTCAAATGGACCTTGGTGTCTTGTTGGCGCTGACATTGAGAGCGGGCCCTTTAGGTGCTGCTTTGCTTTTTTTCCTCTCTTTTAAACTGACCTTCTTGGTCACATGTAGGTGCCAGGCTGGAAAGAAGGCAAGGGAAGATTTAGTTGAAAATGGTGATGCTCTATTAAAGGTCATCCATTTTGAAATCTTTATTCCAACAAAAAATTGGGAATTACTGGATTTTTAATCAAGGCATGTTTTCTTGATGTTTTATTGTTTGTTATTTTTTGATTAAACTCAAAAATGTGCCTCACTGGTTCTTTGTAGTTTTGATCCATTTTGATATTTAGAGGAAATTGATTTTTTTTCTATTTTCTTTCTTCTCTAATTAGGAATTAGGGGAAATTGTCTGATTCCAATCTACTGCAGACTGATTGGAAAAGCTCCAGTTTTAGACCATTTGCACAGGACATTATTTTATTTAATAAAGAAAATATTAGTATTGTGCATCAAAACCTGTTCTCTCTGACAACATTATGATCAAAATAGGTTTCAAATTCAAAGGATTCACCTTCCTTTCTCTGAATAATAATTCCTGGTACATGTGCTTTATGTCTGTAATTAGAGAAATAAATCAGAAAACGTAGAATATATTGTAATATTATAAAGTCCCCTTAAAAAAGTAAAAAGTTAGAACTGTAAATTTACAGTCATTTTTACTATTTTTCAAGGCTGCCCTTTTTAAAAAGATGAAATTGTCCAGTGAGCTGTTTCCAAACGAAATTTCTTTTTGTTTTAAGCTTGTGTAAACAAAATGACAAATAAAATCTGTCTAAAAAAAAAAAAAAAAGTCTTAAGCAACATTTAAACCTGTTTGACTCTTTCGAATAAACATTTGGGTTCCTGCCATTTATTTCTTTACACCTTAGCTATTTAAGCAGGAATTGTTTGCACACATGCACATGTCTATCGCCAACTAGTGGCATGGCAGGGAAATTACTCTTTTTTTCAAATTTCTACTAGTGTGCACGGAGATTGTGATTACTTATTAGTTTTTTTATGGATTGTTGTTCTGTGCTCAGACCTAAATGGAGGTCCCCAGGGGTGGAGGTGCAGCTGGTTATAGTGACCTCAGGACCCCCTCAGGTCCCCCTCCCCAATGGTGCCAGACACCCAGATGGGACGGACTGTCAGCCTGTCAGCTTCAGGGGCAAAGCAGGCTAATGGTTTGATCTGATCCTTTCTGATGGAGTCTTCAGAGGACGCGTCTTCTCTCACTTGCCTCTGACTCTTTCTTTCTTCCTCTTGTGCTCCCAGAATTGAAGTTCCCTTGGTGCCTTTGACAAAACAGAGTCCTGCCGAGGGAAGCGAGAGATTGAGAGAGGGAGACTAAAAATAACTCTTAAGTTAAAGTGGTTGTTGCCAAATCCCAGGGTTGGTTGCTGTTTGAATGAGATTTGAATATCATTTGTAGATCTACATAAAATTCAAACAAACCTTTTTAATGAGCTGGCCATCATATCCTTAAAATGACCACAGCTGCTCTACCCTCCCTCTTTCCCCTGCTCATGTGTACATCAACAATGAACGCTCTGTTGTTTATTTTAAACTTTTTTGCGCTCAGGTGTTTTTACCCATGCCTAGTTTGATGCAAGAGACCAGGCCTAGAATTGGATGAAGGTCACAGGAAGGAGGCACTGACTCCTGCAGTATCTCTGTTTGCAAACGAGAAGTAGAAATTTGGAGAACGATAGGAAGAAGTAACACTTATTTAGGAAAAAACAAAAACATAGCTAATATTTGCAGTGTCCACTATTTTTATTTTTTTTGGCTTCTTAGAAAGTGGAAAGCCTGAACTGCCTAGGTCACTTGGTTGCTGCAGGGAAAGTTAGAAAAACCTGTCCCTTTTCACCCCCCTCCCACCCCCCCGTCTCTATTTCATCTCCCTTTTCTCCCTCCTCCCTCTCTGGGTTCTCTCGCTCCTCTGTTGAATGACCTTGGGAGATCACTGACTAGCACTTCCTGGAGTTTGCTTGAAGCAGAACCAAGGGCAAAGTTTGCAGGGCGGTTCGGTCAGCTAGTTTGTACTGGACAGGTCAAAGGGATCAGGTTGATGAGCAGCGAGCATGTTCATCATTAATGCCCTAACTCATCTTTCTCTGTAATCTATCGACATTTGCACTAACATATGCACAAAAAAGTAGGCGCATCTTTGTTGTAAATCTATAATTCCTGGCTGGAAACCTTGTGTGTTTTTTTATTTTTTATTTGTGGGTGTTTTTTTCTACCAGGTAAATTATTTACCCTGCATGCTGTACCCACGCCAGTGTGCTGTTTGTTATGAAGGAGGGAGGGGGCATAAGTCTAAGTGCTTTGATAGTTCACAGTTTGCGTGTAGAACTCTCCTTTATTCAGGGCTATGCTTCAAAATAAATGTCAGTATGACCCTTGAATGTGTTTCATCCATCAGAGTAAAACTGTCTTATAAAACAAAAGGCCTTTTCTCCATGAAACAGTGAAATAAAACTGTCATATTTGTCTCTGTTCAGCATGCTAGTTAAAACTTCAACTTTTTATAACCTTAATTCCAAACTGCCTACTCTGTATCACTGACAGTTTCACTCATCACCGCCTTTCAACTGATTTAAAGACTTACAGTGAAAAAGCAATCATCCATCCATGAGCCTGCTTTTTGTTTACTCTGACAGTTTGAGTTTGATCGCTTCACTTTCCAAGAAGGGAAACCTTACGAGTCTACAGGTGAAAACCCCACTGTGAGAGTATATGTAAGCACGTTAGATTTGCATCAGTCAATCGGAGGAAGGTTATGATTTTTCCTCCACTGACCAGAAAAATATCAGATTTATTTTTTTACCGTTCCTAAAATGAATCTACACCCCCTTCCAATAAAGAATAAACAAGTAAATACATCATGCAGCTCTGCAGTGTTTTCTATCATATAGTCATTTTGGAGAAAACAAACTGAATCAAAAATTAGAGAAGACAAGTCAGACTGCAAAGAAAATGGAAATCTGGTGTCAGCCAGGAAGAGTCAGATTGGTCAGTTGTCCTGTAAAATACTGGTTCCACTTTACAGTAAGGCTCCTCTTATAGAAGCCTAATAAATAATTCATAGATATGTCATTGATTAATCTCTAAAAGCGTTATAACTCATACGTTTTTATTATTGTCCCAATCAATATATCAAACATGCTATAAAAGTCTATCTTGCAAATGCTTGTTGTTCTTTCAAGGTATTAACAATTTGAAATGTCGAATATAAACAACTCTATCTGAAACATATAGCAATATAGATTCGGCTCACAATTTGACAAGAAATTGGTCAGTTTTTTTTCTCTCGCTTAGCCTTAATTAAGACATAAGAAGCACTTATAAATGTGATATATGGCTTTAACAGATGTCTACATACGTATCTTCCCTTCTGATGCGGATCTGAGTATTGACAGATGGAAATAGTGACCCAATACAATTTCGGATACTGGAAACATACATACTGTTGCTACTTATTTAGTAGCTAAGGGATATTAAAAAAGGCTTGATGAAGTGATTTTACTCAAACCGAGAATAACAGCCAATAACAGTTGGTTTGAAAACAACTGATCCATTTGTGATTAACAAAAAACCTGAATAGAAGCAGAGTTTCTGTCACCTTGCTTATATGTAAGATTTTACATATAATATAATATTAGTTATTTGCCTAATAGTAGATTGATATCTGATATTAGTATCAGATTAGGACATCCCTGATATCTGTATATTATTTATGGCCATCTATAAGCAGAGGCTTATTGTAAAGTGTTTGCAAATTACCTTATGCCTTTGAAAAGGACACCTTGTGTCGCTTCTAGGGTCTTATAGGTAAAATAATTTATATGGTTTGGAATCTATTTGTTTGTGACCAGTTGTCACACTTGCACATGAGAAATTCCTTCATCCCTGAAAGCTGAGAATGAGCAATTTGATTAGTCAGGTTTTTAGATAAAAAAAAAAAAAAAGTTGGTTCCATTGCTATTAAAATCTGCAGTCTTACTTTTTGTATAGTTTATAAAATAATTTACTTGGGAGATACTAGAGAGAATGCATTTTTTCTAACTGTAAATACAGTCATTCTAATGATGACATATAATTAATAGTGAAAATGTCAGAATTTAATATCTAAAAAGTCTTTATTCGTTAAATTTAAAAGTGGCCAGCGTTCTGTTTCTATGCCTTAGCAAGGGTCTTATGAGATTTATTAGACAGGGCTTAAAGGCTCATTGGATGCAGGCAGATGTCAGAGTTGAAGCAGGTCGACGCTGCCGAAGACGGGCCTCTTAAAGTGATGTTACAGAATGGGAGAGTAAAAAAGAGAGATTAGACCAACATTAGCGCTGATTCAGCTGCTGCAAGCAGAGCAGCATCGACTTTCTTATAGAGGATGGAGGAGGAGGATCAGGTGAAGGGAAATAAGACGGAGGAAACGAGGAGCGCTCAACTGCGGAACAAGACGCACCAGAGAGGAAATAGGAGTAGAGATGTGGAACGCACATAGGAGGAAGAGCAAGTTGCTGCAAAAGTTTTTTTTTACAGCACAGACATTTGGCACTTAAAAACCCATGGTACTATATTTTTCAGGAAACCAAACGTTGTCATTTTTCTGTCCCCATGACCCCTCAGAAGGACAACTACACTGCAGGGAAGAGTTCAGCATTTTTTCCATCCTAATATAGCATACAGCAGCAGCTCAGGGCAAACTAGCACAGCTGTATATCGTGGAATAATGCAGCCTCTTTTGGAGTGAGAATTTTGAAGTCTGTTAAATGTGCTGAAATCTTTTTGTAAAGGTCGTTTTTAGTGGAAATGATGAGATTAACCTTAATAAACAAGCTGTATCATTTCTGTACAACACGCATTTATCTACCTAATAATAGAGTTTCATTAATCAGTGCTTGATATGGCCTACTCTCTTATTGGTAGGGTAAATCCTGAAGCCTTTCTCATGATTCATCTAATTTAATGATGAATGACGTCATTGGAACACAATTATGACCAGGTTGTTGCGTTGCAATGGTGATACGTGTTGTGATCAATTTACATGTTTTTTGTTGATCCTACATATCAAAAGGGAGTGTTTAAAGACAGAGAGCTGGAATTAAACCTGAGACTAAATAAAACAGCAGCTCAGTCTGCATAGAAAAGTTAAACTGAAACCTGAGATACTCATCACTTAAAAATAAAACATCTTGGTATATTTCTTTTTTTTTTTTTTGTGGCTGTTTGCTTTAACACCCTGCCTTTTTATGTCTACCCCCTGTCTGACAGATTGACAGGCTCTCATGCAAACTTGCCATTAATGCAAAGCATTTCAAAATATTGTTAATGTTGCTTAACACTGCTCCCCAACGGGATGGGTAAAACGCAGAGGGGAATTTCTCCAATGTGAGTTTATAAAGTTCAATCAACTGCAAGAAAAGCACACTAAACTAGTAGAGCTAAATGCTAAAAAGGCATGTTGATGCTTGGCTGCTTTTTCTCACGTTTTAGCCTGCCTCTCATCGCAGTTGCTTTCTCATCTCTGCTCACATGTTGACTTGACTTCGCCCCTCCTTCCTCCGTGGTTAGTGTGTGGTTGTATATTTACATTGAAGGTTATAGGGTTAGAGAAGGATGTGCCACTTCAAAGAGTTTTTTTTCTTTCTTTTCTTTCTTCAACCGTTCTGTTCTTGCTTTGGAGGAAATGTAGATTAAATTGGCTAAAAGAACAGAATAAAGATCTGGGGAGATGTTTAGTGGCACGGCGTTATCATCATTAGCAGCCTGATGGTCGTCTTTAACGTTTAACAAATAGCCTAATTATTGTTCCTTATCAGGCTGCCAGCTGGACAGAGCCACTCCAGCTGGCAGACTGTACACATGCAGAACCACAATAATGTCTTGTTAACCAATATCACAATATCAAATGCTGATATTTAAAGCTAAATAACCTGTTTTTGTGTTGCAAAGATTTAGGATTAGATGAAATAACCTATGGAAGTCAGTTTATCTATTGAGATTATGATAACCATAAAAACAAAAATAAAACTACAATTCCCATTAGTTGTCATTCTCCTGTGGAATGCTGGGATTGTTCTGCAGACTGCAGGTCTTCAATCAACCTTGAAATGCAACTGGACACAAGAGCGTCAGAGAGTGAGGGGGAGACACTGTCAAGGTCAATCACTAGCCTGGCATGCATAGCTTGAAGCGGGCCGATTGATTTATATAACCCCTCCCTCCTCACCCACTATTCTGTCTTATCGATTTAGGCTACTGTCTGTTGAAAAACTGAATGACAGGGCAGGATGCAGAAATGCTTCTTCTGTAATATTCAGTAACCTGCCAGATAGACACTACTTTCCTGTCAGAGATCAGCTGATTGAAGGGCACAGGATTTCAGTCAGTGTGTATATTTCTGTGAAATATTTTCAGCTGCTTTTAGGTAAGCATGGCAAAAAAAAAAAAAAGCTGATTAAAAACTGAAAGGGTGTATGTGGGTATCATACTATTTCCTGGACTTGCATTAAAGCTAGTCATGCTTGTTGGATACCATTAACTATGTTTGTTTGCAAAACTGTGGAGCCAGATTTAGTAGGTAAGCTGATAACAACAGAGGTTATTATGAATTATTTAGTGAGCTGTGGAATATGTTGTTTTATTTATGCTTACAAATCTTATTGGGAATATTTGAAAGAAGGTGTCTCATTTGATTTGTTGTGTTCACTATGAATCAGAGGCCAGTCTAATATATTTTCTCCTGATAACCTTGTTTTATAATATTTGTGACAAAAAAGAAAAAAAGTATTGCTGGTAACATACTAAAAAGCCAATACAGACTATTCTGGAGAGCCCAAACTTCCAACTATGTGTTGAGTTGCATTTATAGATCTTTGCTGTATCTTAAATACACCATATTGTCCATATCCGTGGTCATGTTTTATTAAGGTGCCATGTAAGATTTATTTATTTATTTATTTATTTATTTTTTTTACATTCCTTTTCTTAATCAAATTGACCTTTTTTTTTTTTTTTTACTGAAACTGGTTCACTGTATGACAAGATTATTATGTAATACCTGTTTCTGGGGAAGTTTACGTTTAACAGGCTTTGACTTGAAAACGGAAGTTACAGGGGTATGTTAACCCCCTGCCTTAGTTCAGCCAGTAAAGCTCTTAGATTTAGCTTCCTGCAGCTTGCAAGAAACCGATGTTAGCGTCTAGATGGCTGAAGGCAGAGGACAGCACCTGTTGTTTCCTTCTACATAATAAAGTGAAGACAAAGCCCATCTTGGAAACTCTCCCCTGCACAGCTTCTGCTGTTCTTGCTGTTTTGAGGACTTGTTGGTCTTTGCTGGTCCTCATGTATCCCTGCTTTGCCTTAACGCCCTCAGATTGCATCAACATGCATCAATCAAATAACCTGAGGAACTACTTAGAAGTTAATCAAATTCATAGAGGAAAACCAGACAAATGTGCCTTATAAAAAATATCATGAGCTCTCCCACTTGGTAGATTGTTGATACGGTATGTTCTAATCCCTCACGATCTAATATCATTATATCATCCTCCCCTCGCCCAGGCTATCCTTTGTTACGTCATGTCTCACTGTCTCTCTTGATTTGTCCCTCTTTCTGTGTCATTCGACCCACAACGCTTGCTTGCGCAGCGTTTTTATCTCTGGCCCTGTCTGTCTCTCATCTCTTACTGCTAAAGCTGCTGGAACTTTGTCCTTAATGCTGGATTAATACTGAACTTGACAAGGCCCATTCCGTTCCTCATGCACTACAAAACAACTCTTGTAAACACCTCCACGTTTGTTTCCTTGTTCCCATGTTCCTGTTTCCCCTCCCCCCTGTTCATCCAGTCTTTTTGCAAAGTTAAAATGAAAAAAGGGAGAGTGGCTCTGATCAGCACACTCTTAAGCTCTGCAAGCTCAGACAGGCAGGCCAGTATTCCCAAACCAGATTCCTGGCATGCCATAGTAACCTGCCAGCTCCTCTTTCACACTGGCTGACCCCTTATCAAGACTTTCTTTATGCAAGAGTCCAAATGAAGAATTGCTTTTCTCTACATTTTTTTTTATTGTTTCTCTGTCATTAAGAGATTTCTTTTTCTTTTTTCTATCCCGCTCTTTGCTCTTACATCAGAGGTTTAGCGTCATCCCTGCTGCTGAGGTCACAAGCTGTATTTAATTGCACATGAAAAGTGCGTGCTTGTTGAGGAGCTTTAGCGGAGTGCAGAAGTTGAAAGAGCCTTTGACAGTCAGGGGGCACACAGCTTCTCTGAATCAGAGTTCCTTATCTTTATAATGTCAGCATCTTGAAACCACAAGAATAGAAGCCTTTTGCATCTCCCTTTGGATTCCAGTCAGTCATATTTACAGGTTGTGATAAGATATGATGTGCTGATAGCTCTCACCCTCTCAGGCTTGGTTTGGACTAACATTTCAAGTGTCCTTGGCCTGTTGAAACAGTTTTTATTTATTTATATTCTTTGTTTTTGTTTTGTGTTCTTCAATAATATTTACTCACATCCTTCTTGTCATCCTTCACGCAGCCCAGTAGAAGATGTCGGATGCATTTGGAGCCGGTACCTGCGATGCCCAGCAGACGCTTCAGTCCTTCTGGCCTCGAGTCATGGAGGAGATCAGGAACTTAACTTTAGTGGGTTCAAACTGCTTTCAAATTCAGCACAAATCCATGTTTTATACTAGAGCATTTTATCTGATCAGCTATCCCTAAGATGTGTTTTAAGAAAGTAATAATCCGTTTCTTTCAGAAGGATTTCCGTGTGCAGGAGCTGCCCTTGGCTCGAATCAAGAAAATTATGAAGCTGGATGAAGATGTCAAGGTAACCACCAAACCAAAATATGAGCTGTTGTGAGGAAATAAATCTAATGTTGAAGTTTTTACACCTAGTGGACACGACTTTGAAAGCCAAGGATTTAATTGAAGCTATAAAATGTGTCAAATATACACTATTATATTTATTTTAAAAACTAGCATTAAGTACGTACGTTTATTTATTTAGCATTTTTTTTACAGGTGAAAATAAAATCGTCAAGGGTCGGGGGAACTGTAGAATGATTAAAGATTTATTAATAAATAAAAAAAATGAGTGAGATTAATAACAAAATTACAAAAATTAAGCTGGTAGCAAATATGTTTAATTAAATTGGGGACTTTTTTTTCTGCATTTATCTTTTGAGTTACATTTTTATTATCAAAAGTTTTAGAGTAGATTTATACACAAACCTTCCCAAATAGGAAATGTAATATTTTTAGAATCATTATTAAAATGCATTCAATTTAAAATATTTGAAGTATTTATGTGATCCAACAGATATTAAGGATCCCACATTCTAATCTGGACCAAATCTATCCTCCAACCTCCTTCTTTCTTATTAGGACACATCCTGCATTAGCTACATAGCCTTTTTGATAATATAACATTATTACTTATTGATACCTGTAGGGCTTTAAATACGTGGGTGCTTTGGTACCACAAATGGAAACCTGCAGTGGCCTAATAGCTCTCAGTGGATTTTTCCATCACATCAAAATCTCTCATAAGCACCAAGACTACAGATGCACCAATCAACAGGCTAGAAATCAGAATTAGATCATTTTTCTTCAATCACCTCTAATCGGAGATGCATGCTAAAGGGTAAGGTTTTATTCTCCCATTTATTAAATAGATTAAAACTAAGGACTCCAACCCTTTTCCATCCATAACCTTATAAACCAACATCAGTTACTTTGATGCCACATTTTTAGATTGAGGAAAAACTATAAAGGCTTTGGGCCAGAGATTTTGAGGCATATATAATGATTTTAATCGCTTCTTTTCTGACTCTTTAAAAACTACAAATCTACATGTAACATATTTCCCTGTTTATGGATTATAGTGCAAAATAAATCAGTAAATGGAGCCAGCAGGTCAGACCTCCTGCTATAACTAGCAACTCCTTAGGTGACGCTGCCGTGTGGCAGGTTGGCTCCTAATAAATAAAAAAATATTTAGGTGAACGGCAAATATCACAATCATCGTTGCAACATCAGTGTGTGCAGAATTGTGATTTCCAAGGACTGCTGGGGCTCCATATTTGGTAGGATATTGTATAACAGAAATCATGTGTTCACTCTCTGCATTGATGATATATGCCTGTTAAAATGGGTTCTGACTGCCTTTCAAACAGTTAAAGTATATTTTAGAGTCTGAGATAATGGTGGCTGTCGTGTGATGGCAGACAGAGAAAAGGGTCACAAATTAGGCCAATCATTGTCCAAAACCATCACTACAATTTTCAGCAACGCTATCACAAGGATTTCTTTTCCTACAAAGGCCCAGCCCTGCGTTCCTGTCATGATCGAACTGGAAAAGAACATGGACTATGTTAAATCTATAAACAATACAACATAAAAACGAAAAACCTCCTTTAGTGCCTATAAGAAATACAAACCAGAATATAAACTATTCCCTGATTGTCAGATCTACCTTGGTAATCTGTGGCTCTAATGGATAAGGTGGAAATTTCCCCCCAAATAGACTTTAATGATCTCATGACATTTTTGTCCATATTTAATATGTCTGGTAAAAGTATGATTGTTCTCCTATAACAGCCGGTTTTGGTCTCCTGCAGAAAGCTTAGAAAACATGCGTGTGCTTTAAATGTGCCTTGTCCAGAGTGCTGTCCTATCCTCTTAGCAAAGCAGAGCTTAAAGCAGTTAAGAGATCAGCAGATCACTAACATATCTGGGAGAGACCCTTCTGTCTGTTCTGACACAGCAGCTTTTACTGCATTCATGCAGGGCTTATATAGCACATGACGCACATTATACTTTATTTTGCTGCCGATTTGATTTTACTGACTAAATCATGTGCAATAAATATAGTTATATTGCCATGAGTTCTCTTTAAAAAGCATTTCAGACTTTGATAGAATTGTATATTTTAATATAATTCATTAACTGCAGATTTGAGATCTTAGCCTAAAGTCAGGGTTATTCATGTTACTTTGAACAGGTGTGTTTATTCAGGTGTGGCACTGTCCTCTCTACAGATGATTAGCGCCGAAGCCCCGGTCCTGTTTGCCAAAGCTGCACAGATCTTTATCACAGAGCTCACCCTGAGAGCGTGGATCCACACCGAGGACAACAAGAGGCGTACACTACAGGTCGGTGGCACATTTGAGTGGCAAGAAATCAGCTTTCCCCTTTTCACTTCCTCTGTTTTGATGTTTGAGAACCAGAGCCTTTAAAGTTTAATAAATAGAATCTAACCAAAATTTTGACTACTCTGTGATTTTTAGTTTTTAACCTTACTTTATAACTTTTGTCTGTGTCATATGCTTCTTGCCATCTCATCCTTCTTCCAGTAATATTGAACTGAGTTGGTAAATTATTTCCTCCAGCGGCCATTTTTCCTGTCCAACTCTACAAACACTTTTTACCATGATTACAAAAGGGGGAGAAATATATATTTGAATGCCTACAAAATCAGCCTGGGGCTTCTCACTTCGATGCAAACATGGGTAACATGAAAAAGATAAAGAAACTCTGAACTCCAATGTATTTATTTATTCCTGGTAGATTAAACATTTATTTTTTATTATAAGAAAGATAAATGTAAATATAAGGAATTGTTGTTTTTTTCCCAACACATTTTAGAATTATATCAATTTTTTGCAGAAATTATTAATACCAAAGTTATATGAAAATGATGCAGGATTTTTCAAAGTTAAAAGATCTAAAACATGCGGTGTATTTGTTTTGTGTCCATCTGGAACCTCCAATAAATCAATTACGACTGATTTCTTTCAGAGGTTGCATAATTAGTTAACATAGCCCACCCATGTGTTGTTTAATCTTATTATAAATTCAGCAATTCTATGAAGGCCTCACAGGTTTGTAAGAGAACATTGGGGGCGTTTAAGAGTATGGAAATGCTGCAAACCTACCAGTACATGGCGCTCCACTTAAACTGGAGGCTTATTTTTACTCCTTAGAATGTCCTAGATCCACAGCTTAATCTGCTGACAGGGCAAATATTGTACATGAACTGCACAAATATGGATTTTTACCAATAAGTGTTAGGAAAAAATGCATTATGTCAGCCATTAGTGAGGTAAAATGAGACCAAAGCTAAACTCCTTGGCCTACAGTGAAAATGCAATGTCTGGTAGAAGATACACATTTAAACAACAAGCCTCAGTGTGAAACATGGAGGTGGCAGCATCATGCTGTGGGGATGCTTTTCTTCAACAGGGAAAGGGTAGTGCCACCAAGTTGATGGAATATGTGAATCGAGATAAATGCAGGATTAACCTGGAAGGAAACCTGGTTGAGGCAGCAAAACCACCTGAGACAATCGGACAATGTTTTGTGTTTTCTACAAAACAGTTTAACCTCGAGTAATGATTGAACAGTTTAAGATCCCATCAGATTCAGATTAGGCTGGTGCAGTTAGACTAAAAAAGGGATTTTCTTTTACAGACAATCTCTATCCAGGTTCCAAACTGGAGGTGTTTTCCAAAAAACATAAAAACACTAAAACTGTAGATGGTGGGAAAAAGCACTTCTGTGATGGTACTACAAGCACACACCACAGAGTTCAGATTTTTTTAGTTGCAAATTTTGAAAACTGCTCGTTTTTTCTTTTACGTCACAAATTTGCTGTTTCCTTGGTTGGTTATAATCTTTCTTTTTAAGTCTGCACACTTTTCATTTAACTAAACCCCCTCCGCCCCAATCTTTTGCTAATATATTAATGTGGCCATGAGCCAGTTAATGGTTTTACAGTGTACGCTGATATGGAAAAGTCACAGTTTCAGGCACCTCTGCTCTTTGAAACAAATTAAACTCAGCAATTATGGTAATACTCTGGCTATACAGCAACCGCTTGGAGAAAGAAGGTTGCCCTGTGTGCGGTCGGAGAGTGGCAGCTGGAGGAGGCTAGAAATCTAATGTAATAGCACTTTGCAGGAGCATCACACAGCACTATTTGCTAAATTCAAGAAAAACCTTTGTCATCCTAAAATGAACATGTTACCTTAATTCTGAAACATCAGTATAAAAACTTTCCTCCTGTGTTTTGGATTGTGTATTTGACTAGTTTTAGATCAAAAAGTAAATACGCTGAATGCCTTTGCTTCAAACTTTCTGTTACTTGTTTGTTCATGTTGGAAATTATGTAGGTACAAAAATTATAAGTATGAATTCAAAACTGAAGGTGAATAAGAGCCAGCAAGGGAGAGAAATTTGGGTGCAAAGACACCTGTGGTCAGAAAAAAAAACCTTTCAGTGACCATTAATGTTTACTTAGACTTTAGAGATTAATTTCAAGACCGGCCAACAATTCGGCAAACATTTAGTTTTTTTTTTTTCTAATTTTCTTCTTTAAATCAAATATTTTAGATATAAAGATGTCATCGTAATAATGTAAAAGTGTGATATTTTTGCTTGAGGTTATCATACAGCTAGAATGTCACACCGGCCCATTCCTGTATACATGTTAATACAGTTTTACAGCGATTGTTAGACTTTAGCTGGGTTCTCCTTATGAGTCTGTTATTTTTCATTAGGTTAACTGAGGAAAACTCAGTGCCCTCCATTTACTCACGCATATGCAGATTCCTGGTGTGTGGCGTAGCCACGCCAACTGGGTCACCATAACAACACTCATCAATAGAGCAAGTGTAGATGAGACCTGATGTTACCAGATATTAATCAAGGCACTATAAATAGCCTGTATTACAAGGAAGGCCACAATGGGGGGGTCCTGACAGCCAATATCCTGTGGAAAATTCCACAGAGATAACGCCCTGCTGTAGATGTCGGAAAGTGTATAGAAGCAGAGCATGTGCCCGGGAGGAAAATGTCATTCCTGTTCGTTCCCACTTATCTCGGACACATTTCTGGCAGGAGACCGGTGTGCCTTTATTCACTATAAGAACGGTCATCTCACTGATGTTTTTTAGCACTACGTACACATTTGTCTTTTGTAAACTTTTAGCACAGTTATTAGAGAAAAAGCTCCAAGAAGTGATAGAATACTGAAATTCTAATTGTTCTTATATCAAAATTTCAAAACCTAATGTACATCCTTTTTGCCATAGTAGTGTGCTAAAACGAGAGCAGACACACGCTAATCAAAGCTTAAAAGTAGCACCTTTTCTCATATTTTTATATAGATTAAATATAAAACCATTCATTCGTATATAAATGTTAATATTTTTAATTCAAACATGTTTCTAATTCCTTTATCTCAGTTATTAAAGTAAGAGATTGTTTAGCCCCTGCTGGAAACTGACATGTTATTTTGGGAATGATGAACTCAGACTAACAGGCTTGTTTATATATAGGGTCGCATATAGAGATTTAGGATAATTAAGTTTGACCTTCTGTGTCTCTTGTTCTTACAGAGGAATGACATTGCTATGGCGATAACAAAGTTTGACCAGTTTGACTTCCTGATTGACATCGTGCCCCGGGACGACCTAAAGCCCCCTAAACGACAGGTAGGAACACACACCCTGCTTTAGGAGTTACTGTGGACACACTGCCGCTGGGGAAAAAACACACCATGGAACACAGTAGTTTGTCTTTTATTTATTTATTTATTTATAAATAAGGGATTTTCCTCTCTCTGCTAAAGAAAAACTTACATATTTTCAAAAAATATGAAGATAAACAAAAAAAGTTTGCACCAACTCCTGTTAAAGGTTTCTGTGAGAAAATTTCTGCAGACTATATGAGCTAATTTAGTGAATAAAATGTACATTTGAGAACAAAGTCTAAATACTGGAGATTGGTCTGGATGTTTTAAAGCCTTGACTTGCCAATACAGATTTGAACTGCATCCCATTTATCCTTAAGAACTACACTTTTGGAAGATATAACTGCATTCAAAAAGTTTGCCGTAAGCAGACATTGAGACTTTACAGTGTTAGTGAAAGGATTTGCTCTAGAGTTTTATTATTTTAAAACAAATGAGTGTTGATGAAGTTTATTTTTTTCTTAAAATAGTGTATGATGATTATATAGTTAGATGGTGTTTCCAAAAGGCTACTACCTGTTGTGGCTCACAATATGAGACATGAATCAGAAATTATGGAAAGGCAATGAATAAATATTTCAAACAGTTTCTGTTATTAATCTTTAGCCTCCATGGTGATGTCGTCCATGTCAGGTAGGCATCTTCAGCAGGGAGGCTCAATCCAGCTGACTTTCTAAAAATACTAATATACTTGCCACTAATTGCAGAGTTTTCTGCAGTTCTATATGAAATTTATATAAAAATGAATTGAGGAAGTTTTTATGTAATCTCCTGAAAGTCACTTTCTCTTATAGCCAGAATGAACAGACCTCTTTCTCAACATGTTGAATAAAATAGAAACCTTCTTGTTATGAAAGGCTCTTGCAGCTTTTGGATTTCTCTGACTAAAACAGTGATACTGAAAATAAGTATTCATACCCCTGGTAGATTTGAATTTGAAATATTCTTTTGCCCATATGCGACCTGGATCTGATCTTTTCATGACTGTCTAAACAACACAGATCCATTTTTTTCCAATCCAACCCAGGCCACTTGGCTATGTGGTCCTGAATCCGATACGAATCTGATCTTTTCAAATGCGACCTGTGTGTGAACAATCAGGTCGCATTTATCCAACCTGAACGTCATTAGTAACCGACATAGGTCACTGTTCTGCTTCTTGCTACACAGAAGCGGCAAGAAAAACAAACACCATGGTGGACCATGATGCGGAGAGCAGTATTTATGTGTAACCATCTTGGAAAGATTCAGGTTTTAAGGTTTGGAAAGATCGCTAGGAGCGCTCCAGCGCTACATCCATGTTTACTTCCGTAAACATGAAGCACACTGGCCTGTGACGTCATTAGGTCCTCTACTGCGCATGCGGGACACTTAAGCTTTATGAATGCAGTTCACACAGGAGATCACATACAAGTCGCATATATTTGGAAATGTGAAGGGCAATGCAAAAAAATCAGATTTCACAAAAAAATTGTAATTGAGCATCAAGGCCTGCAGTAGCCCAACTGACCTCCGCCAAACTGCACATTTAGCCCCAAATTGTGATTTCACACATGATCTGGATCATTGCCTAATTTAAACTAATTGTTCCTTGACATTAGATACGCCTCCAAAAAAAATATGTACATAAAATCTGCTCATACATCTTCAACTGATCCTGCAAACAAACCAACAACATTCCCTTTTCTTGTGTTTTTGTCTTTAGCAAAATGCCTCCAAATCTTTTGAGTCTGATGCTGAGGCTGTAAATAGTCAGTGCTGCCACCCTCTGGTTTAGTGGGGAACTGCTTGCTCCACCAAATATCCCTATCTCAAGATGATAGAGAATCTTTTAAAAAAATCCTGTATTCAGATTATGATCTGGATCAACACCAAAATGTAATAGATTATTCTTTAGCATGAGGGACACACTGCTAAAAATATTCAAATCCATCCCTAACTTTAGTTCACAGACAGACAAACGTCACTGTTTCCACTTGTATCTTGAGGATTTACCTCCTACTTACCAACATTTTTTATATGGGGTTCAAGCCACAACTCTGAGATTTCTCCTCCAAATTGTAATTTCCATTCATAAAAAAGTCATCAGCAAAATTAATATATTACATCACTGCTAAAACTCTCCAGTCGAGAAATGATTGATTACCTGTGACTTTGATTCCTCTTTATTCAGGAACAATCATCGGCCATTTTTCTCACCCACACCTAGAAAATGAAAACAAACAGTAGTAGCAGCACAAATGATAAACAGGGTGAAAAGGGTAAAAATGAAGGATATCGATTTTTTCCTACTAGTTGTATAGAACTGATTAAATTTATGACAGCATCACAGGTAAGATTGCAGTTGTTTCACACATGTTAAACTATGCAGCCAACCCTTGCCAACCATATTCACTTTCTCTTAACACACTCAGGCTTTTCATCCAGGTGAGCCCGATCATCTCACCTTTTTCTCTCGGCACCACGGTGCTGTAAACATCCTTGACTGGAAGCTTGTGTTTTAACAGTGAGGGCTTTCAGTCGGATGTTTGCAGCTTCTTATTGCCACAAACGGCCAACCATAAATCCAATAGAGGTGACAGACATGCATTGTTTGCTGCATAGATCATTTCACTGTAGGATCTGCAGACATTTAAGTATAAGGAGACAAATGATGTGCTGTAGAAACCTACAGTGCCAGATGGAAAAGTGAGATATTTAAATTTTAGTGTCCGTCTCCAGGCATGTAAACATCCTACACTCTCAGCTGTGTTGTCATGGAGCTGGGAGAGGGATGTTTACACTTCTGGGGGTGGAGGAACATCAACCTGATGAAGCCCTGCTAATTACTCTCTAATAAAACAGGGAAGTACAGGTCAGCATTTATTAATCATTGATTGATGTAATAATAAGTCTTAAATGAGCGTGTGGGCAAGAACCTTAACCGCTTCTGATGCTGCGGTTCAGTGTCTCTTTAACAAGCGGCAGAGAGGGTGAACTGTTCCTGACCTTATTTGATAACTACCATATTAATTGTACAGGAGGAGATGCGTCAGTCAGTAGCCCCTGCAGAGCCGGTGCAGTACTACTTCACCTTGGCCCAACAGCCCGGAGCCGTCCAGGTGCAAGGCACGCAGCAAGGTCAGCAGGCCGGTGCACAGACAGCTGCAACCATCCAGCCTGGACAGATTATAATCACACAGCCACAGCAAGGGCAGGTACGTTCAAGTCCACGTCTCAAGAGCTGGATCACTGCCTAATTTAAATTAATTGTTCCGTTGACATGAGGGACACCTCCGAGAAAATATCTCCATAAAATCTGCTCATATGTTATGAGTGGATTTTGTGTCTGAAATAATAAACAGTCATTGCAAAAGTATTTATAATTTTTATTTTTTTTTACCCCAAACCAACACTCTAATCTATAATCACAGACATTTAAATTCAATCCTCCTGTGTGTGTTTTTTGTAGCCACCTTTTGCTGAAACGATGCAGGTTTTATGGTTATCTCAACCAGCTTTGCAGGACAAGAGTGCTGCTAGAAGGTTAACCTTTGCCCGAGTTCAAACTCTAACAGGTTTTTGAAGGTTTTCTTCTAGCATTGTTCTGTATTCATCTACTCTCCTACTATGTTCAACTTCCCTGTCCCTGCTGAAAAACCATAATAACAAAGCATGACACTGCCACTCCCATGTTTCACATTGGACATATGGTGTGTTCAGGGTCACATGGGCTGTTAGTTTTTAGACAAACGTATTATTTTGCAGGTTTGCCAAATAGCTCAGTTTGGTTTGGTGTGAACAGATCATCTTCCACATGTTTGCTGTGTCTCAAAAATCTTTTGCAAAATCAAAACGAGTCATAGCTTTCTTTAAAAAACTTTTTTTCCCCCAGTTTAATCTAGCTAAACCTTATTAGCCCAAAAGGGAATTAAAATGTTTTTACTATGAGTTTTTTAAAAATATATCTTTCACTAATATTATTTATTTAGGGGTTTCAGACTTAGGGAAATCAAAAGCACTTTCCAGTTGTTATTTACTTTGTTTGTCCATCACATACAATCCTGATAAAATACACCAATAAGTGCGTATCTACTTGATCAAATGTGTAAAGTCCAAAGGCTATGAATACTCTAGCAAGGCCCTGTGAAGGTCTTGATGTTAGAAGGCTTGATACTTTAGTAGAGTACATCTCCCCCAAAAGTAAAAAAATAACAGCAGAAAAGGAGATACGTGCCAAAGCTCTAACAGAGAACACTGTATCCTTGCTTCACCCTATAATCCTGCACAACTGGTGAATAATAAACCAGCTTCTAGTTCACATTTAGCAGCAGGAGTGAGTGAAATAGCAGCTTTTCTCAATTTTTACTTTGCACCTCATAACTTCTTTATACATAGGACATGTAGAAAGACTTGCATAGATACATCCAATACATCCAAAACTGTATGTTAGTATTTATTTTAATATCGAGCTAAAAGCCACCCTACCACCCTCCTCATTGTGTCCTTGTCACCCGGCGACATCATTTATTACTTACCTCTGTTTCTTTGTCTAATATTTTCATTCCCTGCCATTTTTTTTTTTCTGCTTAGGGCTCTTTCTCTCTTGTTTGGTCTGCGTGTTGCATAGCTGTGCTGCTTCAGCAGACTGGCTTCAGCGAGCTGTCATACTAGCTTAGGCCTTGTGTGACTCATGGCCCTGCTACTGCAGTAAACTTCAACACTCACCCCATGCAAACTCAGTGGATTGTTCAATGGGAATGACATTCATAGGTGCTCTAAAATAATGTGGGGAGTGGCGGCCTAGTGGTTGGGGCATAGACCTCGGAATCCTGAGGTTCTGAGTTCGAGCCCCACTCCCACAGACTGCCACTCTAGGTCTCTGAGCAAGACCCTTAATCCCTGATTACTTCCTGGGCGCCCCCAAGGAGCCCCCTGCTCCCCACGGAGATGGGTTAAATGCAGACGTAAATTTTCCCAATGTGAGATCAATAAACTTCAATTATCAATATTTTTATTATTATTAATAAAAAAGGTATTTGCTTTGTCTTTCATTCAAAAGGAAAAGTAATCTGTAAAGCATCGATTTAGAATGGTTTTCATATTCGATCTAAAAAGAAAAGGTAGTTAAAAGATGCACCAGTTAGAACCTGTTGTCCGGTTTTTGTGAAACTTTAACTTGTTTCAGATGATTAATCTGAGTTATGTTTAAGAAAAAGAATTAAAGAATGCCAAAGTACCAGTATTGAAATATTTTTTCAACCAACCAGTATTTGAGAGAGCAGATACAATGAGATGCTTTATTATTTCAAAACAAAGCCAAATATTTAGGTTGGGGGGACTTTTCTAAAGGTTACCAGCATCCAACCTGTTTATTTTCTTCTTGATTGAAGCTCAGACTTTCCATTGTTGTTTCAGAAAGAAGTTTAATTTTAAACAGCATCCTACATCCCTGTGTTCCTTCAGACTTCTTTTTTAGCTATTAAATAGCTACAGAAAGCGGCCAACCTCCCTCAGTAATGGCTTCCACAACCATGAGGGTTTAAATGTGGAGACTGGTCGTCTTTCTACTGAATCAAAATCATGATGTTTGGGAATACTGTAAAGGTAGAAAGTTGGGAAGAGCTGAAAGCTGGATAAGAAGATATCTTACAGTATCTGTTATGTTTGCAAAATGTGTTCCAAAAGATGATTCTATTCATATTATGAGCACTGATCGCGTTGCAGCTGGCTGAAATGAAATTAGTTTTATTTTCAGTCATCTTGAAACACAAAGTCTGGGAACAGAAAATGTTATGAACAGGGAAATAAAGAAACTTCATAAACATTATTTTATATTGATTCTGGAACAGCTTTGTGTTAACTTACAGGATTTGCAAAGGGGACAAACTTATTTATTATTTGTGAATGAAAATCTCTCTTTATTTTTTTTTTATAATCTGGGTTTAAAGGTATTGTGGAGGATTTTTTAAAAGACCCGCCCTCTCCTTTTAAAACACAATGCGCGTGCGAGAGCATTCACAAGCCCCTTTCTCCTCGTGCACGCCCTGTTTAAAATGTGCTGTTCTCATAGCTCATACAAGCTTACAGTGTCCACATACAGCGAGGACTATATAGTGTACTTAATAGCAAACTCAGTTAACTGACTATTCGGACAGATCACTGCTTTTTGCTCCATTTGTCACGTAACTCCTGCTCCACCGCGTGGGGCCTGCGCCATCTTTGTTACTATTTGCCACTGTAGGGTACTTAAAGCCTATAGTGATAGCGGGCCGCTGTGACAGCAAATCCCGTAATGCTTTGCGAGGAGAGAACAGTGTTCTCTGCGCAAAGCATTCCAGGATATATCTGCCTCTTCTGAGGCCTTACTGTCTGAAACCGTAGCTCACCACACACATGAGGCTGAAAGTGCGCATGCGCAGTATAAGATAGCTATCGGGACGAGCATATAGGACAGCCTTAGATAAACATATCATCAGAATGATTGACAATTAGGAGGAACACTTATTTAGATGATCCACCCAAAAATAAAAGATCGTCCTCTATACCTTTAAATCTAATTATTTTGGGCAAATAATTTGCAGCCAGATGTCTTATCTCCAATTTAACAAGAAGTCCTTTAAAATTGTCAGTAAGACTAGTTTCCTATTTTTAGGTTATTTCCTATCATGGGCTGCTGCATATTAAAAAGATTTTTTTTTTTTTCTTACTCTGCATAAACTTTTGGGTAATGGCAACAGACTCCACTGTTAAATTTGATATTTACAAAGGAAAATCAGGTTTAAAACTTGTTCATAGACAAAAAGTCTAAACTTGTATATAATAAAGAAGCATCTGTATTTCTAGCTTTCATTTTTATCAAACTCCACTGACCTTTATTTAAATATCACATCACTAAGCTTTTTCTGCTTGCCATATGACACATTTCCTGCCTTACTTTTTAATTTATGTTCTGATTTCTTTTTTGCTCTTTTCAGAATATATCTTAAACATAATGATTTAAATTTTTGCTTTTATTTTGCCCTCTAAAACCTCCGGCTGGATGCATTCACACCACCCATGCTTACATTTTGTGTTGAGTTGCTGCAGTCGCTGCCCTTCTCACTGTGTGTCTCCTTTCATTTTCTCATTCTGTTCTGTCGGCCATCAGATGTTGCAAGGTGCCACCATGCAGCAGTTACAGCAAGTGCAGGTGCAATCACAAGGCACACCCATCACGGTAAACACACATGCTCTTTATATGTGCAATTGTCACATGTGTAGAGGCTTTTTGGAAAACAGCAACCCAAGGAGTCTGTCCTGTTGTCTGACCGAGGCCTGTAGGGGTGAGTGCAGGCTGAGATCAGATGACCTGTACAGGATACTGTTACAGACACAGGTGAACGGTAACACTTATAACCTGGGATGTCAACGAATTCTCCAGCATATTTTTCACTTTTTTAATTAGAAGATATTATGGTAATTAGCATTATTAGATTGCTTGCTACCTGCAGTAACATGTGCTTCTGCTTTTGTTTCTCCTTCTGTTTTCTCCTCTTCTCTGCAAAAGAGCGCGCCCGTCGCCATGCAGGTGGGTGAGGGACAGCAGGTGCAGATCGTTCAAGCTGCTGCAGCCCAGGGTCAAGCTCAGACAGCTCAAGCACAAGGCCAAACCATGCAGGTCATGCAGCAGATCATAACCAACACAGGAGAGATTCAGCAAATCCCGGTAAGAGGCTGCACCAAAAAAGATAGCTAATAAAACATTGTTGATTTATTCTAACAGCTGAAGGGGAAGCATTCTGCTTGATCCAGGATGGGGAAAATGGCTGTGTCCTTCCTGTCTAAATGACCTCTGTCTTAAACTGAGGTATGTCTCCCTCTTCTGGCTGTGCTTTGTAGGTGCAGTTGAACACAGGCCAGTTACAGTACATCCGTCTAGCCCAGCCTGTCTCTGGAGCGCAGGTGGTCCAAGGACAGATTCAGACTCTGGCAAACACTCAGCAGGTAAAAGGTTTACCACACACAGCCTCATTTATGCTTCTAATCGACCCTTTACATTTTTCTCATTATTAACATGGATTTCATAATGAGACATGATCTTTCAACTGAACTTTTTACAGCGGAGGATGCCAATCGCATAACTAGTAACATCAGTAAATGTTAAAAACAAGAAATATGTGCACAATATAAAAGTTTTGCATAATGGTGGTAGATGGTTCGGACTTTGTGTGTTTCAAGAGGAAAATGATCGCAAATACAGACAAAAGCAGCGTATCGTCAAGCTTCCTGCAACCTGTGAAGATCTATGCTATGCTAAATCAGATACAGTATATGTCAGGAACTAGGAAATGAGAACAGCACATTTTAAACATGGCGTGCACGAGGAGAAATGGGCACATGTATGCTCTCGCACACGCATTTTTTAAAAGGGGGTCTTTTAAAAAAATCCTCCACAATACCTTTAAAGCAGTTGGTTTCTCAACTTGCAAAGGGACATTTACTCCAACATTAGATTAGAACATTGAGATAAATGCATATATGTGAGTCTTTGTTTAATTTTAAGCACAATAATTTACAACCGTTCTGAGTTTAAATGAATCCATACCTTTGGTTTATCTGCACCAACAAATGCCTAAAAACAATGTGACATCCGTTTGTAGACCTCTTTGTTTAACTATACACAGGAAAGGTGTGTGACAAAAGTGAAGCCAACTGAATTCATCAACATTATCTGATGTTGTTCTTTTAGATCACACAGACTGAGGTGCAGCAAGGGCAGCAGCAATTCAACCAGTTCACTGATGGACAGGTAACGCATCTATATAACCATTCAAGCTTGAGATGTTTTTATATTTTAGCTGTATTTGACGAATGAACACTAATAAGTCAATAAATTATCTGAAGAAAGGAGAATTTAGATGGAGGACGATCTTCTAAAGTATGGTAGAGGATTGGATTTGATTTTAAGTTGATAGAAATTATAAACCATTTACTTTCATGTGTATAATTTGTGAAGGAGAAAAACAATTAGGTGATTATTTTAGAAGTTAAAGAAGAAGAAAAAAATTTGGGAAAAGTATAGAATTGTAAATCCGAAAGTCGTTAAAATCACTGATAGGATGGTATTAAAGAGGAATTAAAGTCATATTATTCATGATGTTAAAAGCTTCCTTTGTGGAGAGTCTGAAATGTCTGCCTTGTTCCCTTTAACAGCAGCTCTATCAGATACAACAGGTGACGATGCCGGCGGGACAGGAACTGACCCAGCCCATGTTCATCCAGTCCACCAACCAGACAACCGATGCGCAGGTCACACAGGTCAGCACCGACTGAGCCCCACCTGGAACCCCTGCTCGACAACATGACGCCCACACCAGCCAGACTGACGCCAACAGATTTAATCTACTTACCGAGGGACGACCACAGATTTGAAATAAGGGACCCGAGGAACTTGCAACAAAGCTCATATTTTCCAGAAAATGTAGTTCACTGAATTGAAAGCCAAAGGGACGCTGTCAGACTCCTATCAAGTGTCATTTGATTCAGTCTCTTATGAGTTTTCTTTTTGTACTTTATCTCTGATGTGACATTGGGGGAAAAACACACAAGCAAATCTGTAAATACGAACCCTGAAGGTGTCTGCCTGGTTTCTGTATCTTCTTGAATGAAGGAATTGAATGATTATAAATTTGGTCCCCTTAATCAGCCCACTCTTGTCCTCCTAAGGTTAACAAAAGGTCAGGGAGAGATTTCCGAGTGGGAAAAGCAGCTAAGCAGGACAGGTAGTGTAGACAAAATCATGCATTGTGCACACAGAAACCATTCAGCAGCTTCATTTTCCCTACCATCAAATCCCAATTTTAAAGGAAACGGGAAAACCTTTGTGTTTTTTTTCACCCCCGTGTGGAAATGAACTGAGTTTGTAACATATTTTTGTTTAGTTAGCCTCATTTCCCCTCTGAAGCCATATACCTCAGATAAGGTTTGATCTATTCTGTTTTATCTGTGCATCGATGAAGCATGGCTTTATTGTGTAAGGGCTTCAAACTGTACAGGCTAGTAGTCTTTGTATGCCCAGGTGAGTGTTTGTGATCGTGATTAAAGCCCCCCACACCTGTCCTCTGGTCTGTAGAGTAGGTAACCTCCATCCTGCCTTCTTCACGTTTACACTGTCCACTTTTCCAGGAGGTTTTTCCCTCATTAGTGCTCTGTTCTGGTCGATGTCTCATCTACAGACACATGCCTCCAACTGGGGCAAATCAATAGTTTCACCGTTTTCTCTTATAACTCCCGTCATTGTCTGTACAGTATCATTATCAGTGTTCTTATCATTGTATTTTTGCATGTAGATTAAATTGCCAGCATGACATGCAATAGCTAGGTACAACTTTTTTTTTATTTTAAATTTTTTGTAAAACAATTCTGTTGAGAAACAAAAAAAAAAACAATAAAAAAAGTTGTGTAAATGTTTTTGTTGCTGGTTTGAGTTTGAATCTTTGACCTTTACTTCTGTATTTAGATCAGTTGGAGAGCTTTGAAGAATATGGACTGTAGATAGTGAGATGTTTGTATCTGAACCATTTAGAATTAGTGGAGCACAGATGCATCTAAAACATGCAGGAGGTGAAGGTAAAGACTACTGTTTTAGGTCACTGAACAACAAGCCATTTTTTTTCTTTTCTCTTTAGCCTCTGAAAGACATTGATGATGATTTCTGCACTTCAGAGGTTTCCTATGGTCCTGAATTTCACTGCTAGAAGTGGCTTGACTCCGGCTGCAATTTACACCATGCAGTTACTTACAAGGCACTTATAAGGACCCTTTTGGTCCTTATAAGTGTTCATGTGCTGAACAACTGTATGGCATAATGGCAATATTTTTCCACTGGTTGTGTAATATGAAACTGGATTAGGGATATTTTTCATTATGTGAAAGAGCTTGTTAAAAACTTAAGAATGTTGCACAAAAATAAATTCAAAGCTGCTCTTAGTTACATTGTTGTATTCCTTAGTGGCCACCGGAGGGCAGCACTGATCTAACTGCATGCGTACACATCTGAAGCAAATTTATAGACAAGCTACTGAATTGAGCACATTGCTCAAGCTAAATTACTGCATCTGCTCATGTTTCCCCAAAACCAGTTCAGCCCATATAAACAGAGCTAATCTTATTACAGGAGGAGGTGAAAAGTGGCACAACAGAGTCACGGGTTATTATGCTGTTAAGCTTTTGTGAGACGCTGCATTCTGTATTTAACTAAAATCTGAAATGCAATTATAATTTCTTATGTAATTGAGCAGGCAGAGATGAATGTTAATCATGTCAGTAATGTCACTGTCAGTATAGGATCAGCAGTGAAAACCAATGAAAATTAAAACCAGTTCAAAACTTTTTATCATTATGCAGTCAGTTTTGTAGATTTCTGGGATAATAATTGTAGTTTAACACAGAGGTAGGCCTTTCTTGTACAGGGTGGCCCGTTCCTAATCGACTTAAAACGCTGAACAATAACAGCATTAATGAGAGCGACTTCTGCTCGGCTCAGTATAACAACTAGAACAGAGATTGTGAGAACATTTGTGCTTAAGTCAGGCGTGAAAGGGATTGTCTGGTATTTTTCTGGGCCTGCCCACCTGGTCAGATCAAGGCAGCTTTTAGCCATATGACCTGGTTTTCCTGAATGCTCTGGCTGCGGTTTAGACCTTGTGATTGGGCCTTCACACCAGCAGGTTTCTCCCTGAGCTTTGAAACAGGCCCATAACAGCAGGAGACTTTTCCTCAGGTGGTCTTTGCTTTTATTTTTTCCTCTGAGGCTTAAGTAGATTTATTTTTAATCACCATAAAACAATAATGGAACCATTTAATAATTTCACATGAAGAATTTAAGTTTTCGCTATCTGCAGCTGATGTGCAGAAAAACCTTAGAAAAAAGAATTCATGTCAGTTAGAAAGCATCCATTAATCTCTTATGTGCCAGCATTTGTTTTTCTTTTGAAGCACTGCAGACAATAAATGCTTACAGAGAGCTGAATATTATCATAATATCCTCTTTAATGCACATTTACTCAGAAAATTAAAGCTATCTGAAAAAAAAAAATGTAGAAATGAATAAGGTCCTAAAGGAAACCTTAAAACCTTTGGGACTTTTTCTGTTTCTACCGTCTTCTTCTGCCTCTCAGTGATACAGAATGCACAAACTCAGCCTAAGCTGTTCCACATATCAGTTTTATTTCATTATCAATAGTGTTCTTCTTTCCACAGATTCCCCAAAGGATTGACCTGTTTTATTGTAGCTCTATGTGTCCATTTGAGCTTGTTGTCATTCTAGAAGATCCACCTCTGACCCTATCTTTAGCTGCCTAACAGATCTTCCTGGATGATCCTGGTTATGTGGCGTTCTAATTTTTCCACCAAACCAAGCATTTATTATGAAGGATACATTTTTATTTCCAGCTCATCTAACAAAAGGCCATTTATCTATATGTTCAATGTCTCCCCTGTATAATTTGTGGAAACCTGCAAATGGGACGTTTTATACTTTTCTTTTCCTCGACAACATTTTTCTCTCTTGATTCTGTGAGCTTCTGATTCTCATCCTAGTTGTGGATCTCTGGGTTTTTTGTTTTAGTGGACGACTAAGAATAGTTTGAAGAGTTAGATGTTTTAAACTCAGGATGCATTTTTATAATCTAATTCCACTTTAAATTTCTCCACAACTGATTAGATGATTTTACTCACAGGTGAACCTTTTTGCTTTTTACAAGACCTCTGAAGCGAATGGGTAGCGCTTGATTTCTATGTTAGAGTAAAGGGGACTGAATTAAAATCAAATAGAATATAAAATCCCTTATTGTCCCACAATGGGGAAATTGTGGTGTTACAGCAG
>NW_015150524.1:262785-280086 GCF_000732505.1 Cyprinodon variegatus | reverse complement strand
GATTTTAGTCTTTCTTCATGCACTACTTTGTGTCGGTCTATCAAAATAAAGTTCATAGTTGTAGCATATTAAAATGGTTTAAAGATGAATCAATGCTTTGCTTAGCGGGCAGGTTGACATGTCTGAAAGCTTAGACAGCTGTACGGTTATCTAACATTTATTTTTGCTTCCTGTTTTTGTTTTTTGCAGCCTATTTATAACTTTATTGGGGTTTTTTTCTACCAGATTTTTAAATATGGAAGTGAGGGAGTTTTTACTATACAATTCAACAAGCGGGAAAAGTTTGCCAGTATAGAAATCCTTCGAGGCCCTTCGTAGCCCAAACCATCATTCCTAAAACTGGTAGTAAATACAAAGGGTCTTTTGACTGGCTATGAATGGGCCAGTGAGTGAGCCCCAAGGCCAAGCGAGCTGTCATTTCCTGACCCAGTCTATGGTTGTTGTTGTTCACACTTGCATATTCCCATTTCTGAACAGCAGATTGCTAGATTGAACAGCAGTCATCTGCAGTGTGTACGTGATGTTCAGAGTGAGCAGCACGCCCTGGGTTTCCGTCCCCAAACGCAGCACGGTTTGACGACATCATTTTGATCTCTCTTCAATCAGACTTTATCACAACATCCACACTGCATGACAGGCCCTTTACTAACAATTCATCTGCCCCTGCCTGCACTCCTCCTTTTTCCCTGTGTCACTATGCTCTCCTCGTTTTGTAAGGTTCACGTTAAAAAACGACTGGAACATGAAAGCCAGACAGAGGAGATTAAACAAAGACAAACAAGAACAGCAGTCTGGGAAAGACATTAACTGGGGTAGATAAGCGTCAGATTGCACAGCGGAAGTGAAAGAGGGCGGTAGGGGTGAATTTGGGCTGTATTTAACATGTAGAACTGATCTGCTTCTCATAGATACAATGAGTGAATGTGGACCCCTGGAGCTCCACTTTACTCTGCAGTGAGAGAATAAGCTAAGAAGGAGAACAGAAAGTGTAGAAGTGTGTTTGGCTGTTCTCTACTGTTGATGTGTGATGCTTAATATCTGTTAAAGAGATTGGAAGCTCATTCTTAATATTTTACCGTTGGATTTTTCTGTAGTCAGCATCCCGATTTTCAGCTGTAAGCTCCTCCCACATCTGAGCATTTATTACTGGATGCAGAAGCAGGTTATTGTTTGGAGTGTGAAGGACCTTATGATGAAACCATGATTGATAATTTTGGGGCCACTCTGTCCATCAACACCTTTCCCTTTTGTTATTGACTTATTTAGGTGTATGGGATTTTTTTTGGATCCATCATTCCAACCATAATTGCTCCTCTAAATGAAACTTGGATTCCTATTCTTATTTAAAGACCAAAAGGGCAGTCAAAAATGCTCGCTTTTCACATTACAATCAAAATATTAATGTTTAAACAGCATTAATGTTATTCCTTCAACCTTGTGTATTAAGAATAATGCAGTCTTTATACATAATTTAATCCCAAATCAATACAGCATGAACAATGCTAAAGCAACTCCAACAAATTATAGGGGCTAAAAGCAATGACATCTAGAAAGACATTTATAGATGTTATTTAGTATAACATCTTTATACTAAATAACATATTATTAAATTCATAATTATAAATAAATCATAAATCATAAATAAATCATAAATAAATCATATAAATCATTTAATTATCTCATCCACTGACAGCTGGAGATAGGCACCAGCACCCCTCAAGATGGATGGATAAATTCAATAATATTTTATTGCAGTATCATAGTAATCAAAGAAACTTAAAAAAAAATCCTACCTTTTAATTTGAGAGCATGTATTCCATAAAGAAAGTTCTAAGAATTTTAACAAAGTCAGCTCTTATTGCTAATCCAATACAATAAATAGAAATGAATCATATTTAGATGTTTTTTTAATATTATTATTACCTTAAGGCGTAATGAAACACAAGCTTATTCCTGTCGGCTACCCTTGATCGGGATCAAGTGAGCTAGATGTGTGTTGATCTCTTGATCAATAATATTTGCAGTTAAAGCAATAGATAAAAAAATATAAAAAAAGGTGGGGTCAAGACAAAAATCATTAACAGCACTGAAACTGAGCTTTTAAAGGTATTTAATGATCTTCGATAAGCTACAGATGTCCTTTTAGATCTGACAGCACCTTTGATGCAGATAAACACAGTGTTTTGCTCTCCACTGCATTGGTTCTGTGATTATTTGTCAGATAGCAGTTTCCTGTCTGCTCCCATCACATGTGAAGTTCAAGGATCCATTATTGGATCAATCTAAATTTCTATTCATATGCTTCCTTTAGGTTCCATTTTTTTTTTTAGAATATGTAATATTTATTTTCACTCATATGAGGATGATTCTCAGATTTATTTCCGGTTAAAGGACAAATATTCTTTTTCACATCAACCACTGTGGAAAAATATGAAATATCTTGGAGTAATTCTTTGTTTCCCATCTTTATCTAGAGAATAATTAGTTAACTTGTAATAAGATAATTTTTTGAATTGAGACTTTAAACCAAAGTGAAACTGTTTTTATATTTCTATAATTTTGATAGGGTGAGTAACATTTTTATTATTATTATTATATTTTTCAGCTTTTTTTGTCACTGTCACTACACTGTCACAGGTAAAGAGCAACAAAATGGACTCTCTGCATTTAACCCACCTTCTTTGGTAGCAGTGGGCTGCCACTGTGTGGTGCCCAGGGAGCAGAGTGGGGTGAAGGGCCTTGCTCAGGGGCCCAGAGTGTCAATCCATGGAAGTGGGGCTTAAACTTAGAACCTGTGCATTCCAAACGCAATGCCCTACCCACTAGGCCGCCAGTCCCCTTATTAGCTCCCAACTTCATAGCTGCAATTCTTTGTATGTTGGTGTAAGCCAATCCAGCCTCTCAGGACTGAAGCTGGTGCAGAACGCTTCAGCTCGTCTCTTAACAGGAACAAAAAATCTTGAACGCTTTTTTTTACCAGTACTTCCTACTCTTTACTGGTCTCCTAATTGTTTTAGAATTGATTTTAAAGTTTTATCTTTGACCTGTAAGGACCTAAATTTGTCTGATCACTTGAACCCTTATGTGGCCTATATATCTATTAGATCTAATATCCATTCATGGCAGTGGTGGCCTAGTGGTTAGAGCAGTGTGTTTGTGTTCTGTGAAGGGTGCAGGTACCTGGTTCAATACCCACAGCCTGCACTGGGGCTCCCTGAGCAGGACCATTGACCCCCGATTGCTCCCTAAGCGCCGCACAGTGGCAGCCCACTGCTCCCCAAGGGGATTGGTTAAGATGCAGAATTAATTTCTCCATTGTGAGATCATTGATTATTAATCAGGTCAGGTAATTTTCCTTTTCAGTTGCATATTAGACATACTTCAACTCTTAGTGTTTTTTAAATATCTTCTTAAAACATATTTGTACTTTCTGGCATTTAATAAAGCTTAAGAGTTCTTTTCCTCCACTTTGCTTAGTGTTACTTTATTTTTTATGTTTGAATGATAATTTATTGTTTATTTTGTGTGTGTAGTACTTGGGTCAACAACAGTACATAAATGATACGTAAATGCTTTTGATTTTATATGTTTAAAAAAAACAACTCAGTCAAATTAAGCTGTACTAATAAAGTTCCATGGGTTACCATTTTAAATCCTGTTAGTCATTTAAAGCTGCCTGACTGATTCGTCATACACTAAAGCGTATGTAGAGCCTCCATTAACGCACTGCGGTGGAGCTGTCAGCACCTGATTCAATTTCCAAGTCGAGAACGATTCCATCAGCCTAAACTAAAAAAACAAGCCTGAGATAAGTGATGTGTTATGTAAGGATGTTCAAGGTAGTCCCTGGGATAATGTGTAGGTTTCTTGCATGTGAAACACTCCAGCTGCATTCCCACACGTCATTCCAGGGAGTCCATGTTCCATAAACTGCTGCACAACAATTGACACGATCACGCATGTTTATCGAGGCCAACCTGCTTCTGCTGGTGATGTAGAATAATCGAGGAAGGTATCCATGCTCTGTTAAATGCAGGCAGAAAAACTAACTTAAAGGAAGTTCTTATTTTCCGTGAGCATTTTCAAAATTTAAGTTGTTCTCTTTTAAGGGAAGGAAATTACTCTTAGTTCCAACAAATTTTCTGTAAGTATTTATTTAACTTCACGATAAAGTGGAAATACCACAAAAGAGGAGAACTCAGTTTTTCTGTAATTACGACTGCAGCCCAGTTGAAGTGTGTTTCTACCAGCTTGAACATCTAGAGAGATAGTTTTTGCCTGCTTGCTTTTGCCTCAGTCATATTGAAAGAAGAGCATTGCAAAAATCAAAGATTGCCTAGAATTCTCAATTGGATTCAGGTCTGGGCTTTGACTAGAGCAGCGGTCACCAATCTTTTTACAGCTGAGGGCTAATTCAGGGGCACTGAGTCACAGGAAGGGCTACCAATACTGACCTATGAATGGCAAGGGTCAACGTTCACCTAAACTTCATACATTATAGACATATCTTTATCGATTCTTTAAATTTATAATTTTCTTTTAGACATTTTCATTTTGAAATCTCTATAAATGCTTAAATGCCATATATGATTAAATGATAAAACGTTCTATAACCCAATTAAAAAAAGAAGAGCAACAGAATACAGTGAAATTTCAAACGTAGCTCACTGTTGACTTGTTCTATTTTCAGAAGACTCTAAGGGCACCTCTTGTGGTCCTTGAGGGCCCCTTGGTGCCCGTGGGCACCATGTTGGTGACCCCTGGAGTAGACCCTTATCACAGATGAAACGTGGATCTAAAACGTTCCTATAAAACATTTCTACAACACAGTTTACTTTTTATGACAAAAACATCAACTTAGGTCTAATTTAAGTGGCCTAGCTCCAATTTTTTAATGTGTCCTTATAAAAGCTTGTTAGTGAAAATGGGACTATATATTATATGGGTTTCTTTTTCCATTTTTAATAAAGGACACATTTTTGTGTAGCTAATTGTCCTGTGATAATTCCCCCTGAAAATGTGGTTTCTGCTTCAGCACAACTGAGTCGAATAATCAGGTCATTAGCAGGACCCTGGAGAACTTGGCTCGATCCGAATACCTCAGATTGTAGCTCCTATCCCCTCACCTATCGCAGGGTCGACAATAAGAACTCTATCCAGGGTCGGAAAGGAGCTTTGCTCTGCAGTGCTAAATCTGAACAGTTGACATGAACAAGTGATGTTGGTCAAATCGGGACTACAACCGTCTGGAAAATAACTACAAAAACGTACAGGAACACAGTGAATGGCTTAAGTTGGCTGGTATAAAACCCAAAACATATGAAGGTGAGGAAATTAGCATGTGTCGTGCAGAGTACCTGTCAAATAAAAATATATTTTTTGTCAAGCTGGGCTGTGCAGATATGTGCTAACAGCATTGGTTTTAGGAAGCATCCTGCTTCTTTGTCCTAGCTCCTTTCTAACCATCAGCACTATTCAAATAGCACCTATTATGGCAATCATTATTTGACATATTTGGATTGACTGAGGTGTGTGGAAGCAGAGACGCACCTGAAAGGTGAAGGACACTGAACCTGGAGGACTGAAACTAAAGGCCTCTATACCCTGGTGGAGTCTGGATGATTTTCTTTGTTTTAAATACCAAATATTTCAGATTTTTAGTTGTGAAATAATTAGAAACTGTGAAGACCTTCTCTATTTTTGCAAAGCACTTGGATGGAACAAAAGAAAACAGCAATCTGAGTAACCTCTACATAGATAAGCCCTTTTTGGCGACCAACTGATATGGTGCGGCCAGCAGCGCTGTGTTGGGGAGGCACCTCTTCCTGCATTCTTCAGAGGCCCTAAGACAGGTGATCCTGCTGCAGGGCACCATGCTCCATATAATATCACGTTTGTGTCATAACCACAAGTCCCTTTGTGTGTCACAGTCATACATTTAGAAATGCAGTGTGGGGTTGAGGAGGAGGAAAAAGCCGACCGTGTCCCCGTGTCCCTCAGCACCTGTCCCTACTGTTTCAAACGGCTGTAGCCATGGATCCAACCCCCTCTAACAATAAACACAAGTGACATTTACATTTCAAGGGAAAGCAACACTACTATTTGATGACAATTTGAATACATGAACAATAAAAAGTTTTTAGTTGCATCTCAGGAAGTTAGAATATAACTGCATAGGAACGATTGTGACTGAACTTTGCTGAAATTTTAATGCGTGTTTTAGACATTTCTAGAGCTACACTTGTTTTTCCTAATATGCTAATGGTTTGTATTTGATATTTCACAATTAAATACTTTTAAAATGACAACTATTGCTGCATTCAAGTGTAGTAGGAAGAAATTTGCACAAGAAACAGGGATAGCAATAGCCTGAGATTAAAGGGGAACGTTGTTGTTTTTTTTTTTACATTGGGCCCTTGATTTTGCGTTATTACATCATGTTCTACTCACCCATATGAGCCTTTCTGAAGATATTCCGTTAGGTTATATCCAAGTAACGTCTTCCTATGGGCAACGACTTGAAGGCACAAACTAAACTGTCGATAAAGTGTTCTTTATGGTATGCCAGCATTCATAACATGTAGGCAAATCACTGTCTCCCAGACAGTTATATTTTTTATATTTTTTAAAAACAAAGCACAGTGTGTATGATGTCATCCGCGCGCTGGACTGGAGTTGTGACAGGCAGCCCAGACCACAAGCAGCTACGCTCTACCCCTTCTATTCATTTGGCTAGCTAATCTGAATCGTTCAATTCCATTTAGAGAGCGAGATCATCTGTGGTAGTAGCACTAGACATCTTCCAGGCACGTGAGTAAAACTAGCAGCAGTTCAGCAGACAGGATGAAGGAATGGTAGCCGGCGTTGCCCAAAGGAAGATGTTACTTGGATATAACCTAACCAAATATTTTCAGAACAGCTCCAAATTACACAAAACTCAAATGGGTGAGTAGAACATGATGTAATAACGTAAAATCCCAATGTAAAAAAACGGTGTTCCCCTTTAAGATGACTGTGAAGCAACACTCATCCAGGGTAAAGTCTATGCCTCAAGAGTCACCATAGATGACCACAGGACATGCCTTGTTTTACGATACCACACAGTCAGAGACAAGAGATGAATTTTTGATGATCTTTTTAGGACTAATAAGAAATAAGATGGCTTCAGTGTTGCAGCTTTGAGAGGACTGTAAAGCAAATTCCATTTAGGTTAAATCTGGTAGAGCTTCACAAAGAGTGGATTGTAACTGGACTCTGCGCACCAAGAGCCACTGTGCACAGATAAATCCTATGCATGGGCTACAAGCCTCTCTTAGGCTAAGGAGAGAGAGGCTTGTAGCCCATGCATAGGATTCATCTGTGTATGGGCATAAATTAGAACTGTTCCTCTGTGGTTCAAAATCCTCTTTTAAGGCCATTATCTTTTTTTTTATTATTATTTTTTGTTTTTGTTTCACATAAGCAAAATTTGTCTGCATTTTACCCATCCCAAAGGGAGCGGTTAGTTGCCATAGTGCAATGCTTGGGGACCATTCTGGGACCAAGGGTCTCGCTCAGGGACCCTGAAGGGCCTATTGGATTCAAAACAGATATCTTGCAGCAAGAAATGTACGCTAACCTCTCCCAATGGATGGAATGTGTACATTTTATTTGCAACAATAAGAGTCAGAAAGTCTGAAAAAAGAGTGCAGACGCACATTGTTCAAGTCCAGTGTGAAGTTCTCACAGTCAGTGGTGATGTGGAAAACCTCACTGGCTGCCGTTGCTCCACTTTGTTTTTATCAAGTTCTTTGTAGCCCATCATGCTTCTGTTTCCTTCAAACCATTACATTTCCATGCTTTTAACACTTGTCCATGTTTTAAAATGCTCTATTGCCTGCCTTTATGACCAAAGTAGCATCATGCTTGACCAACACCTCACAGGATTTATAGAGAATTGTGAAGAGAAAGAAAAGGGACTCCAGACCCAACAATGCAGAGCAGCTAAAGGCCACTGTTAAAGCAAACCTCAACTGGGCAACAGCTGATTATTTTCATGCCAGAATCCTGTGATGAAATTAATTCACACAAAATATGGCCCTTAATAAGCACTAACCATATAGACTCAGTGTAGAATAATAAAAATAGAAAAATGTTTAACTTTATTCGTCTCACAAGGGAGAATTTAACTATCTCGAGTTAAGGGTCTTGCTCAGGGACCCACAGTGAGGGCTGTTGGGACCGAACCGGGTACTTGCAACCTTCTCAGAGCACAAGCGCACTGCTCTAACCACCAGGCCAGCACTCCCCTGCATATGCTAATACCTTAAAGTAGGTAAAATTTCCAACCAATAAAAAGAAAAAAATAAATTCTGGAGCAGAGTGACTGAATGTGAGGTTTTCCTTCCACTCAACTTCCCATTAATAAGCTCTGTTAACAGACAGCATGTTTAGCACTAACTCTTTCTTGCATTTGCCATCGATAATGGAGCAGAGTGCCCCATGTGTTGACCATGCATACAGTTTATATATTGAAAATATTATTTTCTGCTGGTCTTCTTCATATATTAAATTATCCAAACCTGTAATAATGAAATGAATCTATACAATTCTGATTATAATCAATCTATAAAATAAATATACTCTCTTTTCGATTATATTTTATTTATTTGAGATACCCTTGTATATTGCAAGACAAGATGAAAATCAAACAAAAAATATCCAACTTTTAGAACTGTTTAAGGATCAGTTTATCTTCCTAAGCGAGAAATCTAGAAGTGTCTGTTGGTCAATCCGCTGCGCGTCTCTCTATCCTCCACACTTCAGATCAAACCACAGGAAAAAGAGCCCAGCTTCATCGTTCATAAACCGGATTCAGACACCTTTCGGCGTTTTTTGCCTATCCTGTTTCTTTTTTCCTTTCTCACATGCGTTTTCCTGTCATCACCCTGATGTGCGCGCTCCACCCCGCCTGCCGGACGCAGAGGAGCGCTGGAGCGGAGAGGCGCACAAGGAGCAGAGCTGATGTGGCGCGGTAAAAAAAAACAAAACAACAACAACCAGAAAACAGAAACAGCTAAGACTAACTCAAATAACAACACTATTTATCCGTGGAAGTAACTTTAGACAACATGGAACAACTACACTTCTATCACCTTTGCTCGTTTTGTTGGGAGATAGTTTAACGCGCGCCCGACGCGACTGTTTGCGCTCTGATTTTCCAAGTGATGCCAGGTCGTTTCTCGGTGTTACTGGAGTTAATGCATGTGTGATTACCTCCCTGCACCCCGCTGATCGACCTCTTACACCTGACTCTCAGCGATGGTCATTGAGGATCACGTTTCAGCGCGACGCACTTATCCAACTATTGCGCTTTCTGTTTACGACCTTGTCTTGATTTACAGATAACTTTTAAAGCTTGATCGAGACTACAAAAAAAGAAAAAAAAGAAAAAGAAAACCCAGAAGGCATGGTTTTAAACCTCTTCATCACAGCATGATCCAGTGAAAGGTGACAGAGGAATCAATCGGGGAAAAACAAAAAAAGATGCTTGGCAGTCCATCCAACAACGGCGGCCTCAGAATGCTCTCGCCCCCAGCCCCGAACGATGACAGGCGGGTAGAGTTCGTGGCGCTCACCGCCGTCCAGACGGAACAGAGCGAGCCTTCCACCCCGGAGCGGGGACACCCTTCTCACCGCACGGGGCTCCTAGGGACCCCGCTGCCGGGCCCCCCAGGACCAAGAGCCAACACATCCGCTTCAAGTAAGCGCTTCAGAAAGTTGCAAAACTGCCTTTACAACGTGCTGGAGAGACCAAGAGGATGGGCATTCATCTATCATGCTTTCATGTGAGTATTATTCATATGCACAACAGTAAAAATACAACTTATGAAACAAACAAACAAAAAAAGTTTTCTAAGGCTTTTATTTATTTATTTTTTTTAACTGGACTTGCCAATCTAGATTGTTATTACAGAGCAACTATTTGATACATTTTCCAATTAAGCCTCCCAAGTTGCCAGTACTGCAATTAACTGGATCATACTCCATATATCATCACAACAGGGGATCTACTGTTCAATTTTCCCCCTGTCTCTGTCTTATTAAATCCTTTGGATATTTAAGTGAATTTCTACAAACGCTTAGGAGATGCACGCTTTTGTATAAAACCCATTTTGTCTTTATAGTTTTAAGCAGAACCAATCCAATTCAAAGAATGATGTTCTGGAAACATTTCTATACATCTGGAAAATATCAAATGAGAGGCTAATGAGTGATAAAAACTTTTTTTTTTTACTTTTTAGAATTTTACAAGAATTTATTACAGGAAGGAAGAAATAAAAAAAAGCTAACACTTGTCAAATGTTGTCCAAGCAACTCATCCGATTCAGGGAGTTTGCTATCAGTGTTCTAAAGTACACTCATGCCAAATGTATTTCATTTATAAAACTTAAAAACTGTGGAAAAGCGTGAGCTCATAAGGCATGTTATCGTCTGTTATATTTTAAGATTAGTTAGTGAAATATTTGTCACTTTTTCATGTAGACAATGAATCTATGCCAGATTTTAATTTAGATTAATTTAATAACAAATCAAACATTGTTGTGTGAGTTTAAGGAACATACTTGTCAAAAGTTTGCTCAGTGCATATTGTTGAAGCATCTTAATAGATTTCAGCTTCTCTCTCATATGAAGCTCTGGACTTTTTTGCAGCAAACAGCTGTCTTCCAGCTGTTTCTATGTCTGGCACAAGATGGACTGAGCGTTATGTGTGGGAGCTCCTTGGACCGGGTTGTGCTTTCCGTGTCATTGTTTATACAAGTACAGCTGTCTGCCTGCCAATGCCATCATGTGTTTGTTGCAGAGGGAAATCCCGCTGCAGCGCTGCCTGCAACTCCAACATGTGTTCTCACCAGCTACTGCTAATGCATTTTTGGAAACAGAAACCTCTTTTAACTTTTTTGGAGTTGTTTCTACTCTGTATTTGTTTTGGGGGTATTTTACAGCAGGTGAAATAAGTATTTCACCTGCTGTAAAATACCATTTTTCCTCATTAAATCTATTTCTAGAGGTGCTACTGACATGACATTTTCACAAGATGTCGGTAACAATCTATGTAATCCACACATACAAAGAAATCCAACCATAGATGTCCAGAAATTAAGTTATGTGTAATAATGTGAAATGAAACAGGGAAAAAGTCCTGAACACCTTTTCTGAAATGTATTTAATACTTTGTACAAAAGCCTTAGTTGACAGCTTCAAGGTGCCTCCTGTACGGAGAAATCAGTCGCATGCATTGCTCAGGTGTGCTTTTGGCTCATTCTTCCACACAAAATCCTGAACTCTTTGTGGGCCTCTCCTATCAACTCTGATCTTTAGTTCTTTCCATAGATGTTCTATTGGATTCAAGTCAGGTGATTGGCTTGGCCATTCTAGCAGCTTCATTTTCTTTATCTGAAACCAGCTGAGAGATTCCTTGGCTGTGTGTTTTGGGTCATTTTCTTGCTGAAATGTCCCCTCATGTTTCATCTTCATCATCCTGGTAGATGGCAGAAGATTTTTATCAAGAATGTCTCTGCACAAGTTTCCATTTATCCTTCCTTCAATTATTTGAAGTTTGCCAGTACCATATGCTAAAATAAAGGCCCACGCCATGATGCCCCCACCTCCAAACTTCAATGTTGGCATGGTGATTTTGGGGTGATGTGCAGTGCCATTTCTCCACAAAACATGATGTGTATTATGGAATCCAAAGAGTTCAATTCTGGTCTCATCTGACCAGATTTTTTTTTCTTCCAGTATTTCACAGGCTTGTTTAAATCTTTTGCAGCAAACTTTAAACAAGGCTTGCATGGTGAGCGTGCATACAGGCCAAGGTGGTAGATTGCATTACTTATTGTTTTCTTATTGTACCTGCTAATTCAGTGTCTTTCTAAACCTCTACACAAGTAGTGTTCTTCTCTTGGACAACTCTTCTGATAGTTCTTTTCACTTCTCAGTCAGAAATTTTGCGAGGAACGCCTGGCTGTGATCAATTTATGGGGAAATGATGTTCTTTCCACTTCTGGATTATGGCCCCAACAGTGCTCACTGGAACATTCAGAAGTTTAGAAATCCTTCTGCAAACAATGCCATCATTATTTGCAACAACAAGGATGCAAACGTCTTGAGGGAGCTCTTTACTTTTACCCATCATGAGATGTTTCCTGTGTGATACCAGAGACACATTTTAGGCCATCATTTTGGACTGAACCAACTGATATTAATTTGCATTAACAAGGGGCAGGATTGCTTTTCTAATTACTGAGAGATTTCGGCTGGTGCCTTGGCTTTCCATGCCTTTTTGCACCTCCCTTTTTCACATGATCTATACTCTTTCCCTGTGAATTTCGTATTATTACACTTAATTTCATTTATTTGCATGTGTGGATTACATGGATTGTTACTAACATCTGGTGAAAATGTCAAGTCAATAGCACCTCTTGAAATATATTTACTGAGAAAAATGGTGGCGTATTCAATATTTATTTTACCCACTGTATCTGCACACAAAATAATAAATAAGTGCAAGAAAAACGATGCATCCCTTCAAAAATCAACTAGATCCTCAATGGAGACCAGGAAGGCAGCTGACAGGTTGGGGATAAAGCGTGAGGGAACAATTTAAAGCAGGGTTGCACAACAAAAAATATTGCAAATAGACAATGATAGCGTTAATAATAAAAACAGCCAAGAAGCTTATAGCAACACTGGAGGAGCTTTATCCATTGGTCAGATTGGAAAATATGTTAACCGGACAGCTATCAACTGCTCAATCCACAGAGCTACCAAATTTGAAAGTCACAGTAAGTTTCTTTTTTTATTCTTTACTTAAGGACTTAAAGGAATATAGGCGAACATTTAGAAGAATTAGCTCTGCTCAGTTAAGACCAAAATTAAGTGTTTTGGCTCAGATACAAAATGCCATTTAAGAAAACAAGAACTCCATCATGCTAAAATCCCTTCCAAGGAGAGGCAAGGCAGTGGCTGCATTATGCAGTATGGATGTTTTTTTTTTTAGCAAGGAAAGGAAGATGAAGAGCATACAGGAAGCTCGGCATTCCTGGTAGAAAGCCTGCAGGGAAATCCCAAACCGTGATCTAATTGAGAAGACTGGCAAAGTAAGGACTTAAAATTACTGTATATGCTCTCTTGGTGCGATTTATGATGTCTGAGTTTGAGCTATTTTTTAACATGGAAAAAAACAACAACATATATTTAACTTCTTCACCACTTTATACTGCCTCATGTTTTCACACAAACCAAATAAAAAACAAAAATCTTTGTAGTTGTAGTACGAATTAATGTGTTGAAGGTGTCTGAAGACATTGCACATTGCAAAAACAATCTTGAAATGAGTAAAAATTTCTTAAATTAACCCTTTAATGCCAAATGTATCATATTTGATACATACGGTTTCTGAAATGTTTTGCATCTGACACCTTTTGCATAATTTAATGGTAAAAACTTTGCTCAAAATCCTATTGTACACATTCAGATATACCTGATAACAGCCAGTAGAACACTACACAAAAGATAATCTTGACTTATCGCATAGTAATAAATTATTAATATCAAAAATGTATTTCTGTTTTTTCTTTTTACATATTTTGTTAAAAGGCCAAATAAGGAATTCAGACCAAAAAAAAAGTAATTTTCTGTTTTGTTTCATTCTTGGATCGGGCTTTAAAGGGTTAAGTGTATTTAGCCTCAATTTGAGTAGGAAAATAAGATGATTTTTCACTGGAATTAGTATTTTTACTCTTAGAATAATATAGTTAGATAATATGCAGTTGAAAGACAATGACAACTGTTTTTTCTTATTTTAAATCATTTATTTAGATTTACATTTTTTGCAGTGCATCTGTTCCTCTTTCGGAGAGTATGTCTTTGTGCACTAAATATGTCTTTTTAATTCTTTGGTTTAGATCTGTGCGTTTTCCAGACCTTTGACATCTTCTAACTAAATGTTGTGTTTGATAGCAGCACTGCCGTTGTTGTTATTTCTGAAATAAGGAGACTCGTGGAGGTGTCCATATCTGGTTTCAGATGCCATAATAGATCTTTAAATCATGTTTGGAGTGAAGTTCTCCTCTAACAGCCTGCTTTCATGTTGCCGTCCAAACCCCCTCCGACAAACACCCAGAGATCTGAACACACCACAGTCTTTAAAAATCCTTGCACTTATGTCAGTTTTTGTTTTGTGCACATCTGTCTACCTGTGAGCGTACTTCCCATGATACCCAATCACTCTGAGTGCTGCGATTCTTTTGATTAATTACATGCTTTCAGTGAGCGAGGAAAATACGGTGTACCGTGAAGTTCAATTAAGGGTATGTTGATCTGTTGTAATTAAATCCAACCATACACTGCTGTGTGGGGTGCTGCACTAAACTCAGCTGATTCTTTAATTAGGCCTACATTGTAACGGGGGACTCTGGAACAGATGTGTTACTTCTACGAGGCCCCTCTTATTGCAAGGGCTTTGTTGGAGTTTGTGTGGAATAAAATTAGGTCCTCTTATCTTCTAATCAAGCTGCTCATACTGTGCCATGTCTTTGGATAACCTAAACACCCTCTCTTCTAAACAGTCCCCATTACATAATTGTAAATATTCCTATCTTCGCCCTCCCATGTGGAGAAAACATCACTTGTTCCAGCTTTTTCTTTGGCACACAGTGTAACCTCCTCAAACCTTCATCCCCCCCACACACACACATCTTATTTTCTGTTGATCTACTAAGAAGATTGAGGAGTTTAAAGGCAGAAACATGCTTAAACGTCACAATAGGGTTCTCAGATGGTATTATAAAAAACATCACCGTACAAGGACTCTCTGCATATAAACCCGATTGGTTGCTTTGACAACTTGATAGCATTCGTCTTGTCATGGTCCTTGTTCAGTGTAACCCCTTTGTTCAGCCTGCAGTAAATACTTAGGTTTAGATACATTTTGTTTATATCCCACCCAACAGTCGTGATAAGTATAATTTATGTTAAAAAGGTTGAGACTGTAACTATTTTTTGCACTACTTACTGCCTCTTTAACAAATTGTTAGAATGCAAGTGTCAGGTAATGTTTCATTGCACAGTTTAGGACATATTCAGCCATCCAAAACATGATAATCAAAATTGGTTAAATAGAAGACAACTGGACTTCTTCGTTTGAGTCATGAAGATGTTTGACATGTCAACCAAATAATTCTAGTTGTGAGCTAATGGACCAGGCCCATAAGGTGCACTCTGAGCAGTCACCCTCACAAGGCCTTTAAGGTCACTAATGAGGCTGTTAAAGTCCTACTCTCCATTCTGTTCACTGTTGGCTTAAGGGCTGGTTATACTCCCACAGCACTGTCTCGCAGTGAGCTTGTAGCAGGTGTGATGCAGATATTTCGATTTATACCCAATTTTGAAGCATGGACTGCGCTGTTATTCCATGCCACAACACAGGAGGGACAATCACGAACTAGCTGTGGGTCTAGATACGGCCGAGGTGGTGAGGAAGTGGGGGCAAGTTTGTGGGACAACGGAGAGACATGAGGGCGAAAAAAAGCGGGGATCCAGGTGAAAAAAGGGTCCCAGGGTTCCACAATGCCGGTCATACAAACAAAACAAGCTGGTAAGATAGCAAACAGGAAATACGCATAGTGTAGATTTGACCAATTAGATGCCTCCTGTCTGCGGTCACCTGCAATTTGGGAGAGGTGCAGCAGAGTGTCTGCGGAAGGGGGGGGGCACATTTGCATTTGCTGCGACATATGCAGACGACCTGGTTTCTGAGCATAAACCAGCCTTTGGTGTTCACTTTTACTTCAAAGAAGTTTTGGTGTTTGTGAGGCACCTTTAACGTGCAGAAAATAAATTACTGTGGCTTTAATTTTCAATTCCTTGTTTGGTGTATGAGAATAACTGGAGCTGCAGCATAGAGGCTGTCCTCACCGGTAAAAGGGTTATGTAGGTTTTAGTGACTAAGACTTTAAACCTCACAGAGAGTGTTAGGGACATTGCTTTATTGCAGTAGAAGAGAGTTAGCAGAACGTGAATTGATTGAAATTTTTAATCTTTGCTGCAAATTACAGCAATATGAACACATTTCTATGTTTTCCTGATATTTTGCAGCCCTAATGTAATGTTTGACTAGACATTTACTTACAAAGTTTATTCTTCATGATTCAACACAACAAAACAAAATAGTAAAGAATATTATTGTAGCTTCTCTTGGAAACCGTTTAGTAGGGCTTAAGATTTGGATTTTCTTTACTATCAGCTTTGTTTAAGTCATTGAGTTAAATCATTTTAGTGACCACAGTGGGCTAAATTGACATTACCAACTATCAAAGTAAATTTCCAAAGTGGATGCAATCCTTAAATTTTTTCTCATAATCTTCTAAAAATGTCTAAACTAAACAAATTCCCTTTTAATATGCAATAGAAAAAAAAAAAAAAATAAAATATATATATATATTTTATATATATATATATATATATCTTGCAGATTTTTTTGAAGGGTGTTTACATCGTGATTGATCTATTCTATTTGCTTATACCTGTGTGTATTTATGTATGTACAAAGTAAAAATGTATGTATTTTTATTCTTAAAGAGGGTGCAAACATGACACACGAGCCTGCCAGAGGCCCCGACAACATCCAGAAGACTGTTACAGTGTTTCCCCTCACCTCTGACCTTCCACCCTTTTCCACCATTGGCGGTGCCACATATAGATGTTCACATAGGCCCATCTGTTTTGGCCACATTAATTTATCCCAGTGGAGGGTTTTCCAGGGTCGTGGGTCTCTTCTGTACAATCCTGCTACTGGGCATGCAGCTCTGCATGGAGCCAACTAAATACAGCCTTGCTGAAATCCAAGAACACATGTCATGTCTTGGTCTTGGCCTTGGCTGGTGAACTGCTGTACAGTCTGGCTCGGTGCAACATTCCACTGGACCTCAGCCTGAAAATACAGTGAAAAGTACACAAGAGTGGACAGAAAAAATGATTAAAGGCTGCGCACTGACCAGACAGAGAGATTGATTGGTTTGAAGGAGGGTGAAGATTTAATGGCCATCTATTATTGATGTCTCATTGAGGAGGAGAACAGATACAGTATGGCATAGGATTATAACGAGAGGGTTTAAGAACGGTATTGTTCATTAGCATGAGGGGAATAGAAAAGTATTTCTCTTAATTTATTTGTAGATTTATGGGAAAAAAACCTCAAGAACAGCAGACTTTTAATCATTAATATTTATTTACAGTGTGAATACATCTGGTAGCAAT